>NC_046207.1:338376-676752 GCF_011004875.1 Balearica regulorum gibbericeps
TGTAACCCATGATACCATTAGCCGCCTTTGTGGCAAGGGCACATTGCTGACTCTTGTTCAACTTGGTGCCCACCAGGACTTTAAAGTCTTTCTTTGCAGCACAAGAAAGTTTTTTGAGAATGTCTAAGTAGGGATTTAATGGGTGTTCAAATAGTATCACATATATGGCTTTAAAGGGCTGTTTTCAGTCCTGAAGTGCCCTTTTCTAACATTCAAGGAGAACCAGCTGCAGGAGAATGAGATTTCGATTATGCACCATATCATATCAACCACCACCATGAAGACTCTGCTGACTGTATTCAAGAGACTTCCTTTGAATGTCATGGGGTGACAGCCAGACATGCAGACACCTACATGGAACACCTTTAGATGTTTTAGCCAGCTAGCTGAAGCTGTCCTAATTTCAGTAACAATTCAGTTGCCCAAACTGAATGTATGTAATGAGCTGAAATTCTCTCTAGACTCCATTAAGTTTCTCGGGGTGGCATTCAAGTACCCAAACACAGCTGATCAGTGCTACTTAAGATGCCATAGAGTGACACATTGCTTGGAGCTTGCAGATATGTGCTGGACATAAGTGAGACCCAAAACTTCCTGAACTGGCTGCTGGTGGTCAGGTAGGGTATGCCTGGGGCTCTGAAATTGTACTTTATGTGTGGGTAGTTAAACACTGAAGTTAGGGAAGATGAATTCCTCACTGCCTGACATCTCCAGATACCTACAAGTTGTCTGTTTCCCAGGTTGTGATCTTAGCTCCTTCTACAGCCAGAGGACAAATCACATTTAGAGTTTAGTCGATGTTTTTGGTAGAGCTCTTAGAGACTCGTATGTTCCATTCTGACCATTGCACCTCTGCTAAAATGCTGACAAATCTTCATGGAATCAGTTTCCACATATCCTCACATCATCTGAATGGCTCAAAAGTAGCAGAAGACACCCTTCCCTATGAAATGTAAAATAAACAAGATAAAACCACAAAAAACTCAAACAAAAACAAACAAAACCAGAACAAGCCCATCTTTGTCCTTCCCCCATCTCCCACCCTGTCTTTGTCTTGATAGGTTGGAGTGTTCAATTTTTTCAGAGATATTGGGCTCAAACTCCTAGAAGGAGCTTCAAACTTTTAGAAAGACTATGAATAAACCAAAGTCTCAAAAAAGGAGTGATAGTAAGCGTAATTACTCTTAGATGCATACAGAGCCTTACTGAAATTGAGTCTTTTATTCTTAAATATAGGAGTGCATTGGAACAGCTAATTGAGGATCTCTGCTGCTGCATTCTTATGTGGAGAGTCTTGCTTTCATTCAGTAAAATATAGTTAGGTCCTACCAAGAGGATGCCTAATGCAACTTTTCATCTTTTGCAGAGGCTTGGAGCTTGCTGTTTAACCTTCTGAATAGTCCATAAACAATGACAACCTGCCTTTCCTAGCAAATAAGACTACCTGCAGTAACATATCCTTTACTGAGTTCCTTTAGTACCAAGTGCTGAAGAAAACAAACACACAAACAAACAAAACAAACTGCATTTACACTTACTGGCAGAGAAGAAGGTAAATTATCCCTTAAGTTTCCCCTTTAAGAAAATTAAAAATATACTGTTAAAATTATTTTTTCTGTCTTTTCTGCACTGCAGCTCAGCTTTAGCAGGATGCCTAGAGAACACCATAGCCCACTTGTACATTACACCGTAACAGTAAGGGTACTACAGGTTTCAATCCCCTCAGCTTGAAAGTGTTGAGAACTTATCACTCTTGCAGTCTTGACTGTTTCCCAAGTGCTACTTAAATAAGGTCATGACTACCCCTCTCTCTGCTCTAATGTCTAATTGTGGTTTTAATAACTGCATTTTCTGTAGCTTTTTTCTGCAAAGTTTTTTTATGTTTCTGCCATATTCTATGGATGTAGTTTAGATTGGCTCTTCTGTGGCCTTTTTAATAGGGTCTGTCACCAGAGAGAAAAGGACACAGTATTCTGCTAGGTCCTGATCCTAAATTAGGAAGTAGGACAGATGACCTACTGTCAAGAAGTGCCTGTTTGTCTTCATTATCTAGAGAAAAAGGACAGCTAGTTAAAATGCAGATGTCTTTACTGCATTTTTCTAAAGATAGAGTGTTGCAAAGGTGCAGAAGGCCTTGAATGAGGGCAGTATGAGAGATAAGGAGAGCAGGGAACGTTCTTTTCCACAGATATCACTCAGGGCAGGAGGAGGATCACAGAGATTCAAGTGGCCTACTGCTCCTGGGACAAATGATGGTATAACAGCAGATAGGCCATCCCTGCACCAGCTGAGAAGGGCAAGGGCAACCCATTTCCACTGAGAACAGCCCAAGACAAACCTCCAGCATGCTGCAAGCACCTTTGCCACCTACCCAAGTGTGCAAGAAATTCTCAATAGGGTCTGAGCAAAGAGGTGTCTCACACACACGTACACACAAGCATACATGTATGTACATACACACAAATGTGCACACATGCATATTCAGAGGCTGTTGAAGATCTGGTTGCTCTGAGGAGCTTCTCGGTCCTCAGGACGTCATGACAAAAGGTTGGCACTAGAGATGACTGACGGAGTACATCGTTATGAGATGGTTGTACCATGTGGACTGCAAAAGAAGCCAGCTCAGAGAACTGCACTCGTGTTTGCTTCTAGTATTTGTCCCTAAAAGGTAACAGCCAAAACTCAGTGGACGTGACTCCCATTGGAGGTTTTGTTTCTTGCTTATTATGATCATTCTTCCGTTTAAGTAAAATCACCAAATAACACATTTTGCTCCCACTCACTCTTGGAAGACTAAATGAAGAGTCTTGGTCTCTGGAGTCTGCTGAAAAAGAAGGAAGATGCCCACGTGCTGTACTAACACATGAGACACAAGAACTTTGGGAAATCTGGCCAAGGTTCTCTGCATTACCAGGTGAAATGGCACATAAAGGCTGATGCCATACTGTCATACAGGCACTTATGACCTAGAGAATTAGTCATATAGGAGACTGCATTTAGTTTCCTGCTTTCTCAGACAAAGCTAGAACTGATTTCCTCCCCCTTTCCAAATGACAGAAGATAAATGAATCAAAGGTCCTGGAGTCATTTATCTGTGAAAGCTTCTATGAGGCTCTCAGGCACTTCTCAAAAAAATTTTTATTCATGTCATAAAGAAGTAGTAACAGAGAGGTCCAAAATACAAATGATGCTATGGCCCAGGTGACAAGATACTTGTCCAACACACATTGCAGTCTCTGCTACAGTGACTGTACTGAATGAAATATTAACTTTTTTTTCTTGGAAACAAAGATCGAAACCTCATTTTCCACCAAATGATGCAAGATGGTATATCATGAATACTGAAGTAGTAAGATTCATATACAATCATATGGGACAGAAAAAACACAATGTCTCTGAGTAGAGTTTGATAGGCATCCATTTTGTGTTCCAAGTGTTACAAGTTAATAGGGTGTTTAAAAAAAGTCAAGCATAAATGAAAAAAAAAAATCCAAGTATACAGAGGAGAAAAAAGATTCCTTTCAAGCCAAATAAGTTCATATCTTGCTCAGCTTAGCTATAGTTTTGATTAGTAATCCTTTCACTTCTTTATTTCTCAGGCTGTAAATCAGGGGGTTTAGTGTGGGAATTATAGTTGTGTATATGAGAGCTAGGACTTTCTTAGTGTCTTGTGAATTACTGGATTTTGGCCGTAAGTAAATCAAGGTTCCACTTGCATAATACAGTGTTACAACAGTAAGGTGTGAGGAACAGGTGGAGAAGGTCTTGCGTCTGCCCTCTACAGAAGAAATCTTCAGGATGCTGGAGATGATGCAGGCATAGGATACCAAGATGAGACAAAATGGTGTAAAGATGACCAGCGCTGTGGCTATAATGATCTGCTTTTCATACAAAGAGGTGTCAGTGCAGGAGAGCCTGATGAGGGGGGGAATATCACAGAAGAAGTAGTTAATATTCTTGGGCCCACAAAGTGGCAATGTGAACACCCAAGCTGTCTGCACCACAGAAACAACGTTACCACTGCAACACGACAGCAGGACCAAGGAATGACAAACTCTACTGTTCATGATGATTGCATATCTAAGGGGGTTGCATATGGCCACGTAACGGTCATAGGCCATGGCTGCCAAAATGTAGCATTCAGTGGCTGCTAAGAAAATCACACCATAGAGCTGTGTGCCACACCCCATGTAGGAAATGCTCCTGTCCTGTGACAGGAAGTTTACCAGCATCTTGGGAACAACGATTGATGCTGTGGAAATATCCAGGAAGGACAGGACGCGGAGGAAAAAGTACATGGGTGTGCGGAGGGTGGGGTGTACTGTGACCATGAAGATGAGAAGATTCCCAATGATGGTGATGGTGTAAATCAAGCAGAATGTGAAGAACAGCAAGCGCTGCAGTTCTGGGTGGTTGGACAATCCATAGAGGACAAATTCAGTCATCAGAGTGTGGTTTCCTGATTCTGGTCCCTCTGTTGGCTTCATCTGGGAGGAATCAAACCGACACACTGTCAGTCACTGCACCAAGATCATGGTGCTTCAGCTGGTTGCTGAAGTGAGGAGTCCCTTGGGAATCCCTGGAGACCCACTGGATTGAAGGGTACAACTCTAGAGCTGACTTATCTGAACAAAGTAAGAAGGCAACAGCAGCATGTGCTGAAAGCGCGTGATGTTAGTGCTCTCTAAGTTTCATAGTTTGGGATAGTGACCAAGCACGTAACTATGAGGAGCTGGTATTGAAGGGTTCAGCTCCATTATGGATGTAGGGTTAATTGTCGAGAACAACTTTTCCCCTCAAATGTCAGGTCTGTGGTGTCAACTGGTTCCATAGGTGCTTTCTGCACTGAAGGGAAAGCCCAACTGACAACGAAAACACTCACAGTCCAAAGAGAGCAAAAGCATTTTGCTGCCTTGTGGAGCAGTGAGCACAGCTCCTCTTAGAACATGCTTGTACTCTGCCAGGACACAGTTTTTTTTACTGAGCAGACTTGCAGGGCAGACAGCCTTCCTCCAAGACATCTGAAGCTACCTTAGAGGAACCCAACTTTAGATGAAAGCCAGGGAAGCTCAGGCTGTGGGAGGCTTTGACTCATATTCACAGCCTTCCCCAGCTGCCAGTGGGATAGAAAGACTTCACAGAGCCCAGCTCCAGGGAAAGCACACCTAAATGGAGCAAGCAGAAGCCGGGAGGGAAGACCTAAGCCAACTCTTACCACTGGAGGAAAGCCCAACCGGCAACTGAAACACTCACAGTCCAAAGAAAGCAAAACCAAAACAAAACACACCCAAATACCCTTTGTCTACAGACAGGAAAAGGAAGAAGGAATAATTAGAGGGAAAGATATCTATGGAGAATGCTAAGTGTAGAGGGAGAAGCTCAGTACTATCTATCTGCTTCATTAGTCACATTGCCTTATTACCCTGATGAGCACTGCTGTGTGCGTGGTGCCGATGGGATATTCATGCAGCACTGTGGCAGCTTTGTGTTTTCTTACCGAAAGAGAAGGAATTAGCCTGACACAGGAGAAAGTGGTCACTAATTCTGCGTTCTTCAGACTCATCATCTCTTACCAAAGGGTCAACCAACCATTGAACTACACTGGTAAATCTCAAAGCACAGAATGCACATTGGCAGCAGAAATGTATCCATATATGGGGACAGAGGAGGGAAGCACCTTTTCGACTGTACACACATGGACCTGGTTAACAGACCACAGCACATAGAGAAGGACACGTGATCAGAGTAAGAGCACTGCATACAACTCTATCATGATTCAATCACTCCTTGTACTGACTCCATCCAATTTCTCTTTCTGCTATAACTTCACTCGCACGAGATGTCTTTTGGCTGTAGGTTTTCTAACATGAACATGAAAGTGAAAGCTGTGAAACTGGGAGCCACAGGTGATTCTAACTTACATGCACAATAAAGAAACCTTAACATTCTCAGGCATTTAAATGTCTGATGTATTTAAAGGAACCTTTCTGGGTTTGGTTGTTTCCATTAACATAGAAATGAAAGAACACTATGTTATTTGAAGCTCCAGATTTTGAGCGAGACCTCAATATAATCTGTGCATAACAGAATGGAAAATGACATTTAAAATTTCCTGCAGTTTGTAATGCCACACATTCACACTAGTTTTCTTGACTTGTTAGATCCGTGTAGCTGAAGTAGAATCTACCTAACTCTGCTCTTTGATCTGTTATGAAAGTTTTATATTATTGCTTTGGTCATTAGCTGTTAATTAAAGTCAATAAAATTCACAGCAGTCATTGTTTTACTCATAGGTTAGTGTTTTATTACCTAATGCGGAACACCTCTCAGCAACAACTCTCACTTTGTGTAATTCTTGTTCAGTGGTTATGAGAACCTTTAAGTTTTGGTCTTAGTTCTTCCTTGGATTTGCTATATGTATTCACAACAAGCATTTTCAAATAGGTGTCCTACCTTCAGCAGTTCTCCCATCCAGCGTCTCCAAAACGGATTGTGCAAATTTCACTAGAAGAATTTCCTTTGTTTTCTTACATTAGGGACAGTGTTGGGCTGATGGCTCCTAAAGTCAATGCACATTGTAGATTTTAGATTGTATTTTAAATGCAGATGCTCTTCTGTCACGGCTTGAATAGTCTCTGACATTAGCACATGGTGTATTCCATGGAATGTCAGGCATGTTTTCTCCAAAGTACCATAAATGGAATTTATCTCCCCTTCACAAAAGTATCATAAATGTCAGTTGCCAAAGACTAGCCTAACAGAGATGAGGAAAAGGAACGTGTTAAAGTTGTTTCAATATAGTTGAAATAATAGCAGAATCAGGTAGTTTCATGGAACAGGGACAATGGAACTACATCTTGCACATGCATTTTGACTTGCAAGTACATGAGAACCTACATGAGCATCTGCATCCTAGTTCAATCATAAGATTCCTTCTGCAGCACAGTAATGCGGTGCCTTTTAAAGACAATCACAGGAGCACAAAAAAAAATGTTTTCTTCAGAAATTACTCTAGTCATTAAGGATATAGAGACCTGCAAGCTGAGCTTTGGTGCTATCCCAGGGCACCTTGGAGTCTCAAACACCTTTAGCATTATTAAAGGATGTCAAGAGTAGCTTTACGCTCCAGCAGCTTTGGCCCAGGACCTTCCTGCCCAGCCGCTGGAGCCCAGCCAGGTGCCTAGGGACTCAGGATCTCAGGGACGCAGCTGCTGCTATCCTATTTGCAAGTTTAACCACTAGTAAAGTTAAGCATATATCCCTGGGACTCACAGACACACAGACACAAACATGCAAATGAAATTGACATGGCCAGCCACACAGATCATCACAGACAGTACATACAAGACTCACATCACACACGAGTGCAGGCAGGCACATACCCTCCTCACAGAATCACAATCCCAGAATCCCAGAGTCCCAGACTGGTCGGGGTTGGAGGGGACCTCTGGAGATCATCTAGTCCAACCTCCCTGCTAGAGCAGGATCTTCTAGAACAGGTTGCACAGGATTGCATCCAGGCGGGTTTTGAATCTCTCCAGAGAAGGAGACTCCACAACCTCTCTGGGCAGCCTGTCCCAGTGTGTGGTCACCCTCAGAGTGAAGAAGTTTTTCCTCGTGTTGAGATGGAACTTCCTGTGTTCCAGTTTGTGCCCGTTGCTCCTTCTCCGGTCACTGAGCACCATAGAGAAGAGTCTGGCCCCTTCCTCTAGACATCCACCCTTTAGATATTTATAAGCATTGATAAGATCCCCTCTCTGTCTTCTCTTCCCCAGGCTAAACAGACCCAGCTGTCTCAGCCTTTCCTCATATGAGAGATGTTCAAGTCTTATAATCATCCTCATAGCCCTCCACTGCACTCTCTCCAGTAGTTCCTTGTCTTTCTTGAACTGGAGAGCCCAGCACTGGACACAGAACTCTAGATGTGGCCTCACCAGGGCAGAGTAGAGAGGGAGGATAACCTCCCTCGACCCGCTGGCCACACTCTTCTTAATACACCCCAGGATACCATTGGCCTTCTTGGCCTCAAGGGCACGTTGTTGGCTCATGGAGAGCTTGTTGTCCACCAGGACTCCCAAGTCCTTCTCTGCAGAGCTGCTTCCCAGCAGGTCAACCCCGAACCTGTACTGGTGCTTGAAGTTATTTCTCCCTAGGTGCAGGACCCTACACTTGCCCTTAGTGTAGTATGGTTCTTCTCTGTCCCACTCTCCAGTCTGTCCAGATCTCGCTGAATGGCAGTGCAGCCTTCTGCTGTATCAGCCACTCCTCCCAGTTTTGTATCATCAGCAAATTTGCTGAGGGGACACTCTGCCCCTTCATCAAGGTCATTGATGAATATGTTGATTAAGACTGGACCCAGTACTGACCCCTGGGGAACATCGCTAGCTACAGTCCTCCAACTAGACTTATCACAACCCGCCACTTATCGCAGCACTCTGAGCTCTGCCATTCAGCCAGTTCTCAAACCACCTCACTATCCACTCATCTAGCTCACACTTCCTAAGCTTCCCTATGAGGATGTTATGGAAGACAGTGTCAAAAGCCTTGCTGAAATCAAGGTAGACAACATGCACTGCTCTCCCCTCATCCACCCAGCCAGTCATGCCATCACAGAAGACTATCAGATTGGTCAGGCATGATTTCTCCTTCATGAATCCATGTTGACTACTCCTGATAACCTTCTTTTCATCCACATGCTTAGACATGACACCCAGAATGAGCAGTTCCACCACCTTTCCAGAGTTGGAGGTGAGGCTGACTGGCTCATAGTTTCCTGGGTCCTCCTTCTTGCCCTTTTTGAAGACTGGAGTGACACTGGCTTTCCTCCAGTACTCAGGCACCTCTCCTGTTTTCCATGACTTTTCAAAGATGATGGAGAGTGGCTTAGCAATAACATCTGCCAGCTCCCTGAGCACTCATGGGTGCATCCCATCAGGGCCCACGGATTTGTGGATGTTGAGTTTGCCTAGATGTTCTCTAACCCAATCCTCCTCAACCAAGGGAAGGTCTTCCTTTCTCCAGACTTCCTCTCCTACCTCCAGGGTCTTGGATTCCTGAGGGCCAGCCTTAGCAGTAAAGACAGAAGCAAAGAAGACATTCAGTAACTCTGCCTTCTCTGTATCCTCCATCACCAGGTCACCCACCTCATTCAGCAGCAGCCCCACATTCTCCCTAGTCTTCCTTTTGCTGCTGATGTATTTGAAAAAGCCCTTCTTGTTGTCCTTGACATCGTTGCCAGATTTAATTCCAAGTGGGCCTTAGCACTCCTCGTTGCATCCCTACATTCTCTGACAACATTCCTATATTTCTCCCTTTTTCCACATACTGTAAACTTCCTTCTTCCCTTTGAGTTTTTCCAGGAGCTCTGCTTCTGGGGTTGGCAGAGACAGGAGCTCACTAGTGCAGGCACACACATAACATCCTCAGGATTCACAAGCACACACACATTTGTGGGTCCCCCGAGTACTAGCATCATGCCTCTGTCTGTCCAGTACCCCTGCCCAGATCCTGGCCCTCTGACCCACCCCACAGGTCCCCTACTCACCAGCTGTTCCAACCTGATGCACTAAACATGCAGCACTCACACACTTGTCCCACAGGCACCTCACATTTGCAGCTTCTCCCTGGGCACCAGCACAGACTCTCACCCATCTGATGCCCTTATCTGGACCTCCTACTCACTGGCTGGTCCAGCTTGAAGTTTGCTGGTGAATATACACACACATCCCATGTACAACTACTTTGGGGGAGACATAGACACTCCCTCCTGCCCCCAGCAGCCAGCACAAGGTACAAGAGCTGCCACCCATGGTCTGGCTCCAGCTGCCAGTGCTGACCTCCCTCACTCACCTCACTTATGCCAGTCAGTAACTGGTTTTGGGAACACATGTCCACCCAGCATGTAGGCTGAGACCCTACTAGCTCCAGCAGCTGCACTGGGACCCCACTGGCTCTCATAGCTCACGCCAGAGGCCAAGGGTGCCCACACCACCAGTCTGGCTTCAGTAGCTGGCACCAAATCCACTCACACCAATCTCCCCAGTAACTAGTACTTGGTCCTTGCAGCACATGTACACACAGGATAGAGTGACAATATGCAGAGAGTTATGAAAAGATTTAAGAAGACAGGACAGACTGAGCTGATCAGGCACAGGGCTCAGCCAGACCCCTTTTAGATTCCTTTTCTGTTTACCCCCCTCTTTTTTCCTCCTGGCTTCCCTTAACCTGAATATCCCCTCATCAGCTGGCATGGTCCCACTGACCCCATCTGACATGCTTGACCCTCAGGTTTGCATCCTTACTAGGTGCAAAGTACCAATCACCTGTAGTTTCTTGAGAAATCATCAAGTGGCAATGTTTATTCATGATTATTGTCTCTGATAGTGATAATTGGTCAGGGTTTATGTCTCTGTGTTTACAACTCCCTCCCTTTTATTATCATCATTCCAATTTGACAAGGTCTTTATTCAGAAAATCTTATTGAAAAATAAACATTCTCACACTCCATATGGATACCAAACAGCTATCCTTTTAACATCTCTCAGTAACAGGAAATTGATATCATGGTTCTCTTTACTGTAAGTCTCATGCTTTTGACAGTTCTCAGATGCATGATTTTGGACCAAAAATTTATAACTGAGTTTGAATTTATTTCAAACTTATTTCCAATTTATTTCCAGGAATGTGACTGACCTAACATTCACCTCAATGACTTCATACATCTGTGATATAAAATCCTGCCATTGACAGTCTGTCGTGGTTTAGCCCCAGCCGGCAGCTGAGCACCATGCAGCCACTCGCTCACCCCCAACAGTATTTATAACAGAATACACACAATGGGTGATAACACAAGGCAGTTTACCAACCTGACCATCAACTGGATGCTCAGCCCACACTCAGACCATTCCAGAGCAGCGCTGAGCCACTCCTCCCTGACTAGCCCCCTTTTATGGTGAGCATGACGTCGCATGGTATGGAATACCCCCTTGGCCAACTTGGTTCACCTGTCCTGGCTCCTTGCGAAAATTAACTCTATTCTAGCCAAAACCAGGACACTGTCCTTAAATGCTCCTTGGAAAATTTGTAGAAAATGTTATGACTTCCATGGCTTTAATAATTTCACTGGTTCATATTTTATATTTCTAGGGATACAGGCATATCACAGTATAAGTTTTCTCATGCTCTAGCCTTTGAACTCTAGATTAAAGATTACAAAAAGAATAATTTCAGTAAAGTCATTTCTCTGAACTGCCTTCAAATATCTAAAATGTAAACATTTGTTTTTGGGCTATTTGTCTAGACTTTTTTTATGGTCGATGGCAAGGTCTTCTACAGGATGTTTAAGATCATCCTCAAGTACATGAGACTAATCATGTTTTAAATTAGACTGTTTCTCCCCTTTGACTGTAAAGGGACGCTAAAGCAACTGGCCCAGATACACACCTTTTTATTGTAGATGCCTAAGTTAATGCCTGATTATTCCCATCCTATTTTGTGGTACAGTATATTTGGTCACAAAGTTTTCCACATTATTGCTATGACTGTTTATTGGGAACCAGAGGAGCTGGGGGAAGGTAGCAGAATATAAAAATCATTATTTCTGTTCTGTCGTCAAGAAGTCAAGGGCTTTTTTGAAAGAAAATCAGAGACAATTGCATAGTTTTGATTGGGTAGATCCACCCTGCAAATGTAGTTTGTGGACCCTCAATTTTGACTAGTCCTCTAGAGCTAACTGCCCTGTATTTCAGAACAGAATCCTCTTCGGAATCCTGGGGTTTAACTACACAGACAGCAGAGCCATAGAATAAAGTCACTACACTCAGGTAGGAGGAACAGGTAGAGAAAGCCTAGTGGAATGTCCAAGTGGAAACCATTACAGTGGTGTCCCTCAAGGGTCTGTACTGGGACAAATATTAATATCTTCATCACCAACCCAGACAGTAGGATTGAGTGCACCCTCAGCAAGTTTGCAGGTGATGCTATCTGAGTGGTGCAGTTGATACTCTAGAGGGAAGGGATGCCATCCAAAGGGATCTTGACAGGCTTGAGAGGTGGGCCTGTGTGAACCACATGAAGTTCAACAGGGCCAAGTGCAAGGTCCTGCACCAGGGTCAGCACAATCCCTATGATGAATACAGACTGGGGAATGAATGGATTGAGAGCAGTCCTGTGGAGAAGGACTTGGGGATAGAGTGACAGGACAAAGGGAAACAATTTAAAACTGAAAGAGGGTAGCTTTAGATTGGACATAAGGAAGAAATTTTTTATGATGAGGGTGGTGAGACACTGGAACAGATTCCCCAGAAAAGTTCTGGGCACTTCATCCTTCGAACAGGACAGGGCTTTGAACAACCTGATCTAGTAAAAGATGTCAGGAGGGCTGGATTTAGATGATCTTTAAAGGTCCTTTCCAACCCAAACCATTCTGTGAATCTATGATTCTATGGTTCTATGATTCTATCATGATTCTATGATCTTTGCCTGAATCTTCTCCCAGGAAAGCATAGTGCCATGTGTCCTGAACTAATAGGCACTAAGGGAAACTAGGAGTCCTGCCAAGTGATCATTGAAATCTGTGCTGGGACAGCACCAACACTTACAACTTAAGTACATACTTAAACCATCTTCATAGCCAACATATAGATTTATACATTCTTATTAACTACTTTCCCCTGTTGTTTAACAGAGACATATTACTCCCCCGTTTCATGGCCTTCCTCCATTCCTCCAGATGTTCTCAAACAGGCTATGACTTGGGCCTCATCTGTCAAGACAGGTGTTCAGGACAGGAGAAGCAGTATGTTTGATTGTTGGGCACCAACACCAACTTGCTTTGGGTCATCGTTACACTCATCTGGTTCCTTGCGAAACTCACTCTTCATTGGTTTCAGGTCATTCCTGCCACATTACTTCCTAAAACATACAACTGACATTACAGATTATTTTTCCAAGTTTAAATCTCCTTGAGGCACACACTGGGTCTCCCCATCCTTCTGCATTACCCACCAAGTACACTCAGGTCCTTGAGCAAAGACAATCTCACAAATGGGTTTGCCTTTTGCTATGGGAGGAGCAATCCACACTGCCTTCCCCAGCCACTTCCCTGTATGCACTACAGGGACCTTATCTCCTCCCACAGTATGTAGAGGTTTTGTTTGGGCAGGACCAGGATGGTTAGCAGAACCTCTGGTGTTAACCAGCCAAGTGGTTTCTGCTAAATTCATATCCCAGTGCTTCTGTGCCCCATTGCCCAATGCCCTCAACATAGTCTTTAACAGTTCATTATATCTCTCAGTCTTTCCAGAGGCTTGTGGGTGATAGGGGATGTGATACACCCACTCAAAGTCATGTTTCTTTGTCCGGGTGTCTATGAGGTTATGTCGGAAATGAGTGCCATTGTCTGATTCAATTCTTCTCTGGGGTACCATGTTGCCACAAAATTTGCCTTTCAAGGTCTAAGATGGTATTTCAGGCAGTGGAATGGTTTACAGGATATGTTTCTAGCCAACCAGTAGTTGATTCCACCATGGTGAATATGTAGTGATTGCCTTGACATGTTTGTGGCAGTGGTCCAATACAGTAAATTTTGGGGTTTTTGTGTGTTGTGCTATTATCTTCCCTCAAAACATTTTTATAAAATCATAGAATTGTTGAACTTCATGCGGTTTGCACAGGCCCACCTCTCCAGCCTGTCAAGTTCCCTCTGGATGGCATGCCTTCCCTCCAGCATGTCAACCACACATCACAGCTTGGTGTCATCAGCAAACTTGCTGAGGCTGCACTCAATCCCACTGTTCTTGTCACTGACAAACCTGTTAAACAGTGCCAGTCCCAATACCGACCCCGGAGGAAGACTACTCGTCAGTGATCTCCACTTGGACATTGAGCTGTTGACCCCAACTCTTTGAGTGGGAATATCCAGCCAATTCCTTATCCACCGAGTGGTCCATCCATTGAATCCATGTCTCTCCAATTTAGAGACAAGGATGTCTGCTGGGACAGTGTCAGATGCTTTGCACAGGTCCAGATAGATGACATCAGTTGCAGTTCCCTTATCCACCAATGCTGTAACCCCATCATAGAAGGCCACCAAATTTGTAAGGCATGATTTGCCCTTAGTGAAGCCATGTTGGCTGTCACCAGTCACCTCCTTATTTTCCATGTGCCTTAGCAAAGTTTCCAGGAGGATCTGCTCCATGATCTTGCCAGGCACAGAGATGAGACTGACCGGTCTGTAGTTCCCAGGGTCTTCCTTTGTTCCCTTTTTAAAAATGGGGGTTCTGTTTCCCCTTCTCCAGTCGGTGGGAACTTCACTGGACTGCCACGACTTCTCAATTAAGATGGAGAGTGGCTTAGTCACTTCATCCACCAATTCCCTCAAGACTCACAGATGTATCTCATTAGGTCCCATGGACTTGTGCACCTTCAGATTCCTTAGATGGTCTGAAACCTGATCTCATACAGTGAGCAGTTCTTCATTCTCCCAGTCCCTGCCTTTGCCTTCTGTGACCTGGGCAGTGTGGCTAGAGACCTTGCTGGGGAAGACTGAGGCAAAAAAGTTGAGTACCTTGGCCTTCTCCGTATCCCAGGTAACCAGGTCTCCTGTTTCATTACAGAGGGGGCCCACATTTTGCCTCGTCTTACTTTTATCACTGACATACCTATAGAAGTTGTTCTTGTTGCCTTTGATGTCCCTGGCCAGATTTACTTCTATCAGGGCTTTGGTGTTCCTAACCCGATGCCTGGCTGCTCAGATTGTTTCTCTGTATTTTTCCCAGGCTACCTGTCCTTGCTTCCACCCTCTGTAGGCTTTCTTTTTGCATTTGAGTTCATCCAGGAGCTCCTTGTTCATCCATGCAGGCCTCCTGGTGTTTTTGCCTGACTTCCTCTTTGTTGGGATGCATCCCTCCTCAGCTTGGAAGAGATGATCCTTGAATACCAGCCAGCCGTCTTGGGCCCCTCTTCCTTCCAGGGCTTTGTCCCATGGTGTTCTACCAAGCAGATCCCTGAAGAGGCCAAAGTCTGCTCTCCTGAAGTCCAGGACAGTGAACTTGCTGTGCACCCTCCTTGCTGCCCTGAGGATCTTGACTCCACTGTTTCATGGTCACTGCAGCCAAGGCTGCTCTTGAGCTTCACATTCCCCACCAGCCCCTCCTTGATGGTGAGAACAAGGTCCAGCATGGCACCTCTCCTCGTGGGCTCCTCTATCACTTGGAGACAGAAGTTATCATCAATGCATTCCAGGAACCTCCTGGATTGCTTATGCCCTTCTGCGTTGCCCCTCCAGCAGATATCTGGGTGGTGTGAAGTCTCCCATGAGAACAGATATGGGAAGTTATTTGGCTCTAAGGAAGGAAAGACAGACAGACTTTAATCTATAGAGAAGGCACAGGAAATCATTTCAGGTCAATTTTATTGAGGGGAGAAAAAATAAAAAGCCAACCATCCAAGTAAATTGTCCTAGAAGTAAGAGAATAAATGCACAGATCCTCTATATATGGCTTACTGATTATTATGTTGACCTATATAATTGACTGTTATGGGCCAATATTTCTGTAACTTTTAGTATTAGTCTGATTGCATTGAGTTTGCTCTTCAATTAACAGAGAAAAAACCAACAGAAACAACAGCAGGTGTAAAACAAGGCACTTTCTCCATGTTGAGCTTGATTTTTCAGCTTTCATTTTGCAGAAAAATCTACTAAATTTTGACTAAAAATATTTATTTATTTAAATTTTGTATTCAGAATAAGATTTGCTCTCATGAGAAATAAGGAGAAAAAGGAAAATCTTCTGTGTCTGCCTTGTTTGGTAAATATTCCTACTTACTTACCTGTATCTGAAAAATCTGGATTCTATTATGGCATTTCTGGCATTTGCCTGAGGCAGGAAAACCTACCTGCAGTGAAATAAGCTTTCAAGAATTTGCAGACTTTGTGAAAACAACCATTGTGTTACTGGGCTCATTAATATGGATAATCATCTACTACATATACATCTTATTCACTGTGCTGAAGATCACAACTACCTCAGAAATACAAAAGGCACTTGTGGTGCTCATATTTCTGTGGCCTCTCTATAATAGGGCAGAACCATATTCGTGTACATGAGAATTTCACAGACTTCTCTTGACATTAAGAAGGTCGTGAATGGTCAGCTAAATCCATTCATCTACACCTTGAAGAATAAGAAAGAGGCTTTGAGAATTCTCTTTGCACAACCGACAGTATTTCAGGTAGGACTGCCTAAGCAACATAATTCATTCTCTCATGTCAGATACCTTCCTTGGGAAATGGAGAACTGACCTTTGAAAGAACCTTTATCTTTCTTCATGTCCAGACATGGAGGAAACCAAGATTGGAGCATCTCTCGTATGAGGAAAGGCTGAGAGACCTGGGTCTGTTTAACCTGGTGAAGAGAAGGCTGAGAGGAGATCTTAATGCTTATAAATGTCTAAAGGGCGGGTGTCAAGAGGATGGGACCAGACTCTTTTCAGTGGTGCCCATGACAAGGGACAACAGGCACAAACTGAAACACAGGAACTGACATCTCCACATGACAAACTTCTTTGAGAGTGACTGAGCACTGGAACAGGCTGCTTAGAGAGGTTGTGGAGTCTCCTTCTCTGGAGATATTCAAAACCCACCTGGATAGAATCCTGTGCAACCTGGTCTAGGTGATCCTGCTTTAGCAGGACTAGATGAACTCCGGAGGTCTCTTCCAACCCCTACTATTCTATGATTCTGTGATTTTGTGAAACATTTAGATAGACACTATGTTAGGAGTGAGACTCAAATCACTTCAGTAAAACTGTCAACCTTGTAGACATTAAAATAATGACTTTCTGAAGGGATGTCTCTTCACTGTCTATAAAAGAAGACTTATATATGTACATTGTAGACTTCCAATGTCAGATGGCATGAATACCGCTTTTCATGTAAAAATTCTGCATCTTCCATGCAGTCAAGACACTGGTGATGCCATTTCCTAGGCAGACATAAAATTTCAGTAAAACAAAATTTTACTTTATCTCTGTAACAGCCTATTGATTTCATAAGCAAAAGTGATACTTTCAAATTAATAATTTTGTATTTTGATTCTGATATTTGGAGATGACACATTTTAAATCATCAGACTAAGTGATATATGTGATTCTTCTTCATAAGATGAACAACGTTTCATTCTTGTAAGGCCAAAGAAAACTTGACAGGAGTCCAGAACCCTAACTACTAAACCTTGGCAGAGAAGAAATGGTTTTTTTCTTATCCATCAAGGTTGAGGCAGGTATTTGGGAGAGAGTTAATTTCACAGGAAGCTGGGAGGGGACACAGCCAGGACAGGTGACCCAAACTGGCCAAAGGGATATTCCATACCATATGATGTCATGCTCAGTACATAATGGGGGCAACTGGCCTGGGCAGGGGCATTGCTGTTCAGGATGGGCTGGGCATTGGGTTCCAGGCGGTGAGCAAATTGCATTGTCTATCACCTGATTTGTATATTCTAAGTACTGTTGTTATTTTCCTCTCCCTTTGCTGTCCCAGTAACCTGCCCTTATCCCAACCCACAAAATTTACCTTTTTCTTCTCATTCTCTTCCCCATTCCTTGAAGGAGGGAGGAGTGAGCAAGTGGCTGCATGGTGCTTTGTTGTCAGCTGGGGCTAAAGCACAACAAGGAGTCACAATAGTATTGAGGCTATTCGCAATTTTGTTCAAATCAGAGAAGTCTGATGACAGCACCTGATGTACAGGAAGATAGTGGAGTCATACCACAAAATTACAACAGTAAGATGATCTGTGCATGTACAAAAAGCTCTTCACAAAGCTTGGGCTCATGGGATCCCCAAGACAGGGGAAATGATAGAGATGTAGGATGTGAATGTTGCTCCTAAAGAGCCAAGTATGGATGTGGAGAGGGTGATGAAATATGCCATTTCAACAAAATGAGTGTCACTACAGGAGAAAGAAATCCATGAATCTGTGTCACAAAAAAAAAGGGAGATGGATGATATTGGGCCCACAGAAGAATGAGGTGGAGATTAGAAAGGCTGGGATAGTGACACCGAGGAAATTGAACATCCAGGAGTCACTGGCCAGCTGTGTGCACAAGGTGTCACGTGAGGACACTGTAGCGCAAAGGGTAGCATATAGCCAGATAGCAACCATAGGGCCAGATACCAACCATAAGCATGACAGCATATTCCATAGAGCCCAAAGAGAACATAAAGCACATTTACAAGGTGTAGGTGATGAAGGATATGGTTTGACTCTTTCCAAGGAATACTCCAAGGGCTTTGGGCACACAAATGCTAGCATACCAGATCTCCAAAAAGAAGAGGTTTCCAAAGAAGCAGTACATTGGAGTCTGCAGGAGTGGAAAGACCCACACTAGCACTATGATGGCCATGTTTACCAATGCTGTTATCATGTATGTTACAGAAAAGAGCAGAAAGACAGTGATTGGCAAACACTGATTGCTGGGGAATCCCAGAACAATCAATTCTTCTACCATAGGTTGATTCTATTTTTTTTTTTTTTTAAACCATGACCCATCTGTCAACACACACAGATTATATTGACTAAAGAATGTATTGAACAATTCTCTACTTATATCTCAGATAGGACAGGTTCACAGATTTACTGTGATAAAAATAAGGAGCTTCTCTTTCATTTTATACACTGGGAACAAAATGAAATTGTCCATATTAAGGGCAAATCATGCTGAAAAATTTGGTGGCATTCTATGATGGGGTTACAGCGTTGGTGGAGAAGGGAAGAGTGACATCATCTTCCTGGACACTGTCCTGCATGACATCCTTGTCTCTAAATTGGAGAGACATGGATTCAATGGATGGACCACTCGGTGGGTAAGGAATTGACCCTTCACTCAAAGAGTTGGGGTCAACAGCTCAATGCCCAAGTGGAGAACAGTGACGAGTGGCGTTCCCCAGGGGTCAATACTGGGACCGGCACTGTTCAACATTTTTGTCAGCGACATGGACAGTGCACCCTCAGCAAGTTTGCTGATGACACCATGTTGTGTGGTGTGGTCGACACGCTGGAGGAAAGGGATGCCATCCAGAGGGACCTAAACAGGCTGGAGAGGTGGACCCATGTGAACCGCATGAAGTTCAACAAGGCCAAGTGCAAGGTCCTGCATGTGGGTCGATGCAATCCCAAGCACGACTATGGGCTAGGCAAGGAAAGGATTGAAAGCAGCCCCGAGGAGAAGGACTTGGGGGTATTGATTGATGAGAAGCTCAACATGAGTTGGCAGTGTGCACTTGCAGCCCAGAAAGCCAACCATGTCCTGGCCTGCACCAAAAACAGCATGACCAGCAGGTTGAGGGAGGTGATTCTGCCCCTCTACTGTGCTCTTGTGAGACCCCACCTGGAGTACTACATCCAGCTCTGGGGGGTCCCCAGTACATGAGAGACATCGAGCTGTTGGACTCATCAGAGGAGGGCCACGAAGATGATCAGAGGGCTGGAGCACCTCTCCTGTAAGGACAGGGTGAGAGTGTTGGGCTTGTTCAGCCTGGAGAAGAGAAGGCTCCAGGGAGACCTAATTGTGGCCTTCCAGAACCTAAAGGGGGCCTACAGGAAAGCTGGTGAGGGACTGTTTATGAGGGAGTGTAGCGACAGGACAAGAGGCAAGGGGTTTAAGCTGAAGGAAGGTCGATTTAGATTAGATATTAGGAAGAAATTCTTTACTGTTAGAGTGATGAGGCCCTGGCACAGTTTGCCCAAAGAGGTTGTGGATGCCCCATCCCTGGAAGTGTTTAAGACCAGGTTGGATGAGGCTTTGGGCAACTTGATCTAGTGGAGGGTGTCCCTGCCCATGGCAGGGGGTTGGAACTAGATGATCTTTGAGGTCCCTTCCAACCCAAACCATTCTATTATTCTATTCTATGATTCTATGAAATTCTAAGTATCATTAGATTTCACAAAACAAAAATCCTCATTAATTCGCACCCAGTTCTACCAGCTTTAGAATTCCACTATAGTGAAAAACCACACTCGATCTTTTGCAAATTGCAATTAGCAATAATGCCATCTTGGTCTCTTTTAGCACTGCATTGTAAAGCTTCACATTTACTGGAAGATGCATTCCTTGTTTATGAACTACAAGTGAATCCTTCATCCAAAAGGCTTATTTCACATGCAGACACACCAGCCGTCCCATGGGCTTCCTATCAACAACCATTTATCAATTATCACAGTCCTTACACATTGCACTGCTAGTCAGAAAGACAGAGCACTTAATATCTGGGGAATGGTGAAAATACACCATCACCATCATTGGAACCTTCTCATCTTCACGGTCACAGTACACCCCACCCTCCACATGGCCAGGTACTTCTCCCTCTGGGTCCTGTCCTTCCTGGATATTTCCACAGCATCGATTGTTGTTCCTAAGCTTTCTACTGGGCTGGATGGTGATGGAATGACCACATACCGAAACAGACACTGGCATTGCGAGAAATGTCACTGCAGCTGTTCAAAAAGTCCACTCTGTTTTCTACACAATTAGATAAAATCCACTGCAAGCAAGGAAAAGAGACCAGATGAATTTCCATGGCACTTACAGCTGTGTGCATGAAGCTCCCCCATCCCCTGTTCTTAGGCACCTGCAGTGTAGGCATCCAAATGTGATGTGGTGAGACCCCTCTACAGTCAATGATGTGGAGCAGGGGAGAGAGGGGCGTACTGGGATATGGTCTTTCCAGAAGGCATTTTTTTGCCCCCATGTGAGAGGATTCTCTTCTTTGACTGACCATGCCTCTGGAGGAGGCTGTTCATTTGTGCTGTCTTGCTGTCTCTAGAAAGAGCATGGATGGCAACCTCTGCCAGTAAGCGTGCTGAAGCCCCTCCATGGTTTCCAGATGCTTGAGAAGAGACTCAGATCTATAGGCAGAAGGTGCACACAGGAAGTATAAAGGCAACCCTAATAACTCATGATGCATCTGCTATGCCACAGGTGCTTGCAGCTCTCATGTTTCTGCAAGGTTAAAATCCCTTCTTGACCAGAGGAAGGAGGACCTGCTCTGCACTGCTAGTTTGCACCTTGTCCTTCCCTTCACTTCCTGACCATCCACAGTGCCCTCATGCTAATTCTTCCACTGGCTTCTGGGCTGAGTCACGTGCCCCCGGGCAAGGAAACAGAGACTGAAGGCCTGCCTTGTATGGGAGCTGTAGGCCTTCAGGTGCAAAAGTAGTAGGTTCTGTGAACATTGGCCTGAATCAAGCACCACTCCTGAAATCACTATGGTCTGAGGAGTTAGGACATATGCATACACATACATATATACTTATACATGTAATGAATAACACTCCTGACTGACACAGACATTTCTGAGTCCCAGCTGGGACCCCCATCATCACATTTTAATAACTGAAGGCAAATCTTATAGACAAAGAAGTCAGAGAAGAGGACTAAGAAATCTTCATTTGCCTCAGGATGGAATAAATCACCCATAGTATTATGTTGACTTTGGAAGGACCCTGGACAGCCATCTGAGACTTTGTTTTCTTAATTTTATATGGCTGAGCTAAGTGACATTATTCCCGTACCTATACACTGAACTCTGAATGAATCTCAGGGGATCCTCCACATAGCGTATCCATGGTAGGAGTGGTCAGACCTAAAAAGTTGTTTCCCAAGGTGTTATCCAATTCTGAAAAAAAGAGTATGAGCTCAAATATTAGCATGAAAATATAAAACATAGCTGTCTGCCAAAGTTCTTGCATACTTTTTTTCCTGTTGTGGTAATAAAATTTTATGTTGTGGAAATGCCTAAAGTACTCCCCTTTGATCAGTCTTTCACTCTGGTCATGCCCCTGTAAGCAGATAAGAAAAATAAAATTTCTTTCCCAAGCAGCTAAGTAGAAAACCAAAAGCAGGCAATGATGATGTATGGAACAACACAAGGAGATCCAAACCACACTTAGGCCATCTTGAGAACTCCTAAGCTCCATTCTACTGAAGCAGACATGGACAGGGAAACAATTTATAGTAAGAACTTGATAATAATGAAGAGTTCAAAAGTTGTGGACTTTAGGACATGGGCATAACTGTGATTGAAATAGAGACTAGCACTGCTACAATGTAGGTCAGGCAGGGGCTGAGTGCCCAGGCCTGTGCTCAAATGAGGCTCCTGCATCCACGTTCAAAGGATGTGGGTGGAGGCCCCAGGTGAGGCTGGTCACAGATATAATGGCCTATTAGTTCGCTCAGGCTCCTGACAGTTTGTTAACATACACATGAAAATGAACTTTGCATTGGAAAACAGTTTAGTGTGGCATGAACTTCCAGCTTTCACCGTTCAAAACATTTCCTTGCAGAAATCAGGGAGGAATCTGTCACACATCTCCATGGACCTTTCTGTAAATGAAATAATAGGCACTATGACACGAACTTTCTGTGTGATGATGTGTCATCTGCTCTGAAGGATAGGAATCTCTGTCTGAGATATATATAGTATTGATTTTAGTTTCCTATAGAAATCTAAAGAGTTGTTTTACGTCTCTGTGTTGTCTGGCTTGGATTTTATCACACCTCATTTCAAATGGATCAAATCTGGCTATTTCCAACTGATTAAGTCAAAGAGATGTTGTATGTGGTCAGGGCAGAGAAACAGGCATACCACCTAATCCACATCCGTGCATCATCTTTATCCCTGTGTTGGGTTTATGCGGCAAGGTTTTGGTAGCGGGGGGGGGGGGGGGGGGGGGGGGGGGGCAGGGCTACAGGGGTGGCTTCTGTGAGAAGCTGCTAGAAGCTTCCCCTGTGTCTGATAGAGCCAATGCCAGCCAGCTCCAAGACAGACCTGCCACTGGCCAAGGCCAAGCCAATCAGCGCCTCTGTGATAACATATTTAAGAAGGAAAAAAAAAACCTGTTAGAGCTTTTGCAGCTGGAGAGAGGAGTGAGAAGATGTAAGAAACTCTGCAGACACCAAGGTCAGTGCAGAAGGAGGGGGAGGAGGTGCTCCAGGCGCCGAAGCACAGATCCCCCTGCAGCCCGTGGTGAAAGACCATGGTGAAGCAGGCAGTCCCCCTGCAGCCCATGGAGGGAGGATGAGGGGGTGCAGAGATTCCACCTGCAGCCCATGGAGGACCCCACGCTGGAGCAGGTGGAGGCATCAGGCCATGGCCCCATGGGAAGCCCACGCTGGAGCAAGCTCCTGGCAGGACCTGTGGATCTGTGGAGAGAGGAGCCCACGCCAGAGCAGGTTTGCTGGCAGGACTTGTGACCCCGTGGGGGACCCACGCTGGAGCAGTTTGCTCCTGAAGGTCTGCACCCCATGGGAGAGACTCACGCTGGAGAAGTTCTTCTGAAGAAGGACTGTCTCCCGTGGGAGGGACTCTGTGTTGGAGCAGGGGAACGATGAGAGGAGTCCTCCCTCTGAGGAGGAAGAAGTGGCAGAAACAATGTGTGGTGAACTGATTGTAACCCCCATTCCCCGTCCCCCTGTGCCACTGAGGGGGGGTGGAGGTTGAAGCCGGGAGTGAAGTTGAGCCTGGGAAGATGGGAGGGGTGGGGGGAGGTGTTTTAAGATTTGATTTTACTTCTCATTCCTCTACTCTGTTTTGCTTAGTAATAAATTAGATGAATTGCCTAAGTTCAGTCTGTTTTGCTTGTGATGATAACTAGTGAGTGATCTCTCCCTGTCCTTATCTCGAACCAGAAGTTTTTGATGTACCTTTTCTCCCCTGTCTAGTGAAGGAGGGGAGTGATAGAGTGGCTTTGGTGGGCACCTGGCCCCCAGCCAGGGTCAACCCACCACAGTCCCCCACCCTCCCACCCCCAGGGTACTGGCAACTCTGCTAGGAAGTCATTCTCATGCACTCCCTGCTTTGTGGCTCTAGATTTCAAAATATCATCAAAGCCTACAAAACCTCTTGTTACCATATCTTTCAAGGCCTGTTTGACTTGTTCATTTTGAAGGGTGTAGGTGTAAGGGTTACACAGCTGAGTAATCACACAGTAGAGAAAAGATACAACTTTGTCAAAATCCATCCTACCCCGCTGTCTTGGTCGGATGTAACTGAAGATGGAGCTGCTGCACAGAATAGTGACCACAATGAGATGAGCAAAGCATGTGGAAAAGGCTTTTTTCCTGCTTGCTGAAGACTGGATGTGTGTGACAGTGTAGATGATATAGGCATAAGAAAACACGATTACTGATAAGGTGCCAGGTAATATTAGAACACCTGTCACTAACATTACTTTCTGAGCAAGGCCTGTGTCTGTGCAGGACAGCTGGAGCAGTGGCATTATAGCACAGTAGAAGTGGTTGGTGACATCAGGGCTGCAGAATGTCAAATGCAGTATAATTGTCAGTGGGGAGAACACCAAGAAGAAACTCACCATCTAGCAGCCCAGCACTAGCTGGAGACAAAACCTATTGCTCGTGAAGGTGCGTAATGCAATGGGTGGCAGGTGGCCACAGCAATAAAAAGACATGAGAGCTATGCAGAAGAAAGTGCAGATACTCAGGATGAAGGAGAGGGATAACTGAAGGAAACATACAGAGAGGGAAATTGTTTTTGCTTATGTGAGGAAGCTGTAGAGCGTCTTTGGCATGAACGTAGATGTGAAACGCATTTCCACAAGGGAGAAATTCCTGAGAAAGAAATACATGAGGATGTAAAATCATTGGTCTATCAGTGTGATGGTGACACAGCAATGTTTCCAAGGAGGATCAGGAGGAAGTCAACAAAGAGAATGACGAATAAAATGATCTCCCAAAAGTGATTGATAGTGAGTCCCAAGAGAATGAAGTCTACCACCGATGACTGATTCATCTCTGAATAGTCAAAAAGAAGATGTTAAAAATATTCCAAGAAGCAGAAATGAAAGCCTAATCAGGTGGTACATGTGGTGGTCCTAACTGGAAGACTACTGGTGGTGGGTTGACCCTGGCTGGAGGCCAGGTGCCAACCCAAGATGCTCTATCACTCCCCCTTCTCAACTGCACAGGGTAGAGAAAATGTAACGAGAGGCTCGTGGGTTGAGATAAGGACAGGGAGAGATCATTCACTAATTACCATCACAGGTAAAACAGACTCAACTTTGAAAAAAAAAAATCCAATTTATTACCAAGAAAACAGAGAAGAGCAATGAGGAATCAAGCCAAATCTTAAAACACTCCTCCCACATCTTCTTCCAGGGCTTAACTTTATTCCCAAATTTTCTACCTACTCCCCCGAGCAGCACAGGGGGACGGGGAATGGGAATGGGGGTTGTGGTCAGTTCGCCACATGTTGTCTTTGCTGCTCCTTCCTCCTCAGGGGGAGGACTCCTCAAACTCTTCCCCTGCTCCAGTGTGGGGTCCCTTTCACAGGAGAGTCCTCCATGAGCTTCTCCAACATGAGTCCTTCCCACAGGCTGCAGTTCTCCATGAACTGCTCCAGCGTGGGTCTGTTCCACAAGGTGCAGACCTTCATGACCACACTGCTCCAGCGTGGGTCCCCCACAGGGTCACAAGTCCTGCCAGCAAACCTGCTCCAACTGGGCTCATCTCTCCATGGGTCCACAGGTCCTGCCAGGAGTTTGTTGCAGCACGGGCTTCTCACGGGGTCACAGCCTCCTTCAGGTGTCTCCACCTGCTCTGACGTGGGGTTCTTCACAGGCTGCAGGTGGAATCTCTGCTCCTCACCATCAAGCATGGGCTGCAGGTGGACAGCCTGCTTCCCCCTGGTCTACTCCATGGGCTGCAGGGGAATCTCTCCTCCTGCGCCTGGAGCACCTCCTCTGCCTCCTTCTGCACTGACCTTGGTGTCTGCAAAGTTTCTTACATCTTCTCACTCCTCTCCCTGGTCATAAAATCTGCTGCTCCTTTTTTTGTCCTTCTTAAACACGTTATCCCAGAGGCACTGTCACCGTTGGTGATTGGCTTGGCCTTGGCCAGCAGTGGGTCCATCTTAGAGCCGGCTGGCATTGGTTCTGTCAGACCTAGGGAAAGCTTCTAGCAACTTCTCACAGAAGCTACTGCTACCAAAAGCTTGCTAACAAACCCCAAACACTACTGTAAGCTGAAGAGTGAGTGATCTACATAAAAACTGACCTAGGCAGGCAGCTGCCTGTACTGCCCATATCACTTGGCCACAGGACAAATAGTTGGCATATCATAATGAAGCAGCCTTTATGCAGCTGCCACTTGGCAGCAGTGATGATGCTGTGTTCTTGTCCTCTTCTTAAAGTGATGCATCATGTTCTCATGTGGACATCCTTTTGCTGGACAGTAGAAATCATAAATAGCATTTTTTAATTCTTAAGAAAATCTGGTAAGAGCTCAAAATACCATAATGCGAGGGAATTACTCCACAGACAGGATCTGTGCCACAGGCTGTGACTTGGCTAGAAGTCCATCCAATGTTTCACAACTGTGGGTTCCTAGCATCTGAAGGGACATAGGACTATCTATACTATCCCTTTTCCTTTTTCATATTCGCTTGAAAAAATGGTATTTTAATTAATACCTTACAGAATCTGAATACCTTTTTTTACTAGTATCCATTACAAACCTCAGAGCCCATGCATTACAGTACCATTGAGGGTGGTTTCCAAATCAAAAAAGGCATACCCTTTTCCATAGAAATCTTTCCATAGAAATTGCCACTTGTCTAAGTACCAGTGTATTCCTCAGTACTCCCTGCATTATCAGAGGCAGAGATTCAACATCTCCAGAGAGACTTTCTGCTGATCTTAAGCTGAGTGTCTAATATACCAGTATGTGTTCACTCTGGAGACACTGACCCTAGATGATGAGATGAGATTTAGATCTTCCCCTGTCTTATTTGTGGTACCACAGGTCAGGATCTGCAAGCATACCTTACCATTTCTGACTAATTTATTATGAGGCTTCCTGACTTAGCAGACAAATACAAGATTTACTGCTCTACTTTTTAATCACATTTTCCTGTATTTATGGAAACATAACAACAATTACTTTCCAAATTCCTGTAGGTTACCAGTCTGCATCAGTTTTCAGGTAGCACCAAGGTGTACAAGGACTTTTCATCACATTTAAGAAACACAATGAAAACCAGTAGAATAACTTTTGTCCATAAACAAAGCAAATGTTGGTATTCCCTGAGAAAACATTATTAAATTATTTTATTTAATTTCTTAGTTTATTAATTCTTCTTAATAAACATTCCTAGGGAAAAAACAAACAAACAAACAAGCAACAGTGGTACGCTGAGGAAATAGCAAGGATTTCATAAGCAGTCTGCAACTCATCCCAGTTCAATATTATCTCAAGCCTTCAAACTTCCATTAGCATGCTCATAGCCACTAATTCACAATCACTATGTGTGCCTTCTGAACCTTTCTAGGACTTTATTTTAGCATGAGATGAATCCTGTCCTGGAAGTTCACTCCATTAACTGGAAAGGTCACCTGCCCATTGATCCCAAACAGAGGAACAACAATATCTGAAGTACAGCCATCTATCCTGCAAATTATGCAGTGTCACACATTACCTGTTTCTGACATGGAATACATCAGTTGAGCCTTCTTTCTCCAGCTCCACATTTTATACTTCCAGTTAGTCACACAATTTATGTCTGTCTTGCAGCTTAGGGAATAATTAGGCACTGAACTTTGCTGATGACACTGCTGGGACAGATTGCTTTCATGGGCAGGTTTTGGGGAGAGCTGGTTTGTAAAATCACGGAATCAGAGTAACAGAACACTTGAGGCTGGAAGGGATCTCTGGAGGTCATCTGATCCAACATCCCTGATCAAGCCAGTCACTTGCCCAGAACCATGTCCAGTTGGGTTTTGAATATCTCCCAGGAGAGAGATGCTACAACTCCTCTCGAAAACCTGTTCCAGTGCTGAAGTCACCTTTGGGAGAAGAAGGGTTCTTATGTTCAGATGGAATCTCTTGTGTTCCTGTTTGTGACAATTACCTCTGATCCTGTAACCAATCACCACAAGAAGAGACTGACTCTGTCCCCTTTGCACCCTCCCTTCAGGTATACATTGATGACATTGCCCCTGAGCCTAGATGTCATGATAATACAGCGGAGCTCTACTCTGAGCAGCAGGGGCTGCAATCGCATCTCCAACATTTCCTTGATGGACAGTTACTGCCTTTTTTTTATTTGGGGAAAAAAAAAAATCTGATTTGTTACAAGGAAAAGTCATATGCAGAAGAAAACAGGATTTTTTTTCTTTTTCCTTACAAACTGGCAATTTATTCCCAAAAAGGAATTTCACAGAACTGTAGAGACCAGAACTTTCTGCACTTTTTCCATTGCCTTTGGTGAATACTCTACAGGGATTGCGTAATTTGTTCCCCCATCACAGTTAACTCCTTAGTGCCAGTGAAGAATTGCATTCTAAATCATTATAAACATATTACTATTTTCTGCTTGCAAATTGCAGTTTTTTCCACAGGATTGAAAAGGAAAGCCACTTTTGGTATGAAATTCTGTCTTGTAACAATCCACAGCTAATACTGTATAGAGACTTTGTTTTCATTTTCTGTAAAACCAGAATATTTTTGCACCAGTATGGGGGGAGAGAAGAGAATGCAATCTGCTTTCAATTAAAATGCAATCTTTCTCTTTTGTCCCTAGTATAAGACTGAGTTGGAGCTCTGTTAAAGATTTGAAAGACAGAAATGCTGTAAGACAGCTATCAATGGTGCAGTATAGACTGTCCTCCTTCAGACCTGTCCCGACATGTGGGCAGCATCTCTGAAGCAGTCTCCATTAAGTAAGAGATACTACAAGTGATAAGCAAGCATTTTCTGGTCATTTTCTCTTTCCTAGTGATATTCTCTTCCCTCTATATACACACTGTCCTTGGCAGTGCGTGGAATTAGTCTTTTTTCCAGTATGTTTGTCAGAAAGAGTAAATGCGTCCAGCAACCTGCTGTTTCTGTGATCCAACTTCACAAAAGCTCCTAGATGTCATTGTCAAGTTACAAGATAATACAGCATAGCTCTATTCAAAGGAGCAGGGGGTGCCAACCTGCCTTCAGCAGAAGACTCCAGCAACCTTTGCTTATAGGATTCCTGGCGCCTGTGTTGGCAAGTGCTGGGATTCAAGAAGAAAACAAAAATCTCAAATGACCTTGAGTTTCTGTTCATTCAAAAAAGAATAATAATACTAATCAGATTTGAGATTCTGTGACAAAAAGTTCTTGAAGTGCTGGAGTGCTTCACTTCATTTGTGTGGATCAGGACTATGTACAGATGCAGGAACCTCAATATAACTGGAGCAGAACTAAGATGGGGATTTTCTGTGTAGGAAAAAGAAATAGCTGAGACTGCTTATATTGTAGGCAGAGCACAGCCCCACAACTTGAAGGAAATTAAAGGAAATCATGTGTTTCAAATTACACAGTCAGTTGAAGCAACAAATCAATATTCTTGATTAGGATAATCATATCAGAAATAAGGGAGGCATTGTATATCAATCACATAAATTACATAAATGATGGAGAAAATAAATAACGAATAGGATTGCTTATGCTGATCCATGCTGATTTTGCGATGTTAAAGGTCAGTGGAGCCACAACAAACATGAATACAAACCTCTGAACTTCTTTTAACTTAAAAGAATTAAATTTTGTAATCCTGAAACATCTCTTTCATAATCACAAATAAATACAGTAAATAGCAGATAGCCATTTTATTTTTAGGGGGTTTTTTTTTGATGCATAATGAAAATAATGAATCTTTGGAAAAGACTTAAAAGCATAATCTCAGAATAAACAAGTGAAAAAACAGCATTAAGTATGTAAGTCAAATATACAGTCAGGTGGCAGTATTTCTGCCTACATAATAATAATAAAATCATCTGCCTTTATGAAAATTATTGACGTGTAATTCCCAAAGAGGTTTCTAGAATCAGTTTGCTATAGGAGCCTGCAGAAAAGTCAGCATTTTAGTCTTCATTCTTTAACCTCAAATATTTTATTTCTGGTGATTGATTTTTTCAAGACAGTCTTTACCTCTTTGTTCCTCAAGGTATAAAAGAAAGGGTTCAGTAGTGGTGTTACAAGAGTGTTCAGAAGGGATACCATTTTGTTCATATTTACTGAGGCCTGCCCTGACGTAAATGAATATGACTGTCTCATAAAGCATGATCACTACAGTCAGGTGAGCAATGCAGGTGGAGAAAGCCTTCTGTCTCCCAGAAGCAGATGGGATCCTCAGTGTAGTAAAAATGATGGCTAAGTAGGAGGTGACGGTCAAGAAGGAAGTGGTAAACAAAACAACTGCAGGAACAGTGAAAATAAGCCATTCAATACGGTGGGTGTCAGTGCAAGCCAGTTTCAACAGTGGCCCAATGTCACAGTAGATGTGACTGATGATACTGGGGCCACAGAACAGCAGTCTGAACACCAGAACAGTTTGCACAAAAACAATCAGAAAGCCACCCATCCAAGAGTCAAACGGGAGCTGAGCATAGGTTTCCACCCCTTACCATAGGTGTTTCTCCTCTGTTGTCCATAGCAGAAGATAAGATAGCTAGATGGGAATAGTTATCCAAACATGTTATTGCTTAAACAAAGATCAAATGTATATCACCTTTTGTTTATACAAAGCCTTCATAAGTCTGTCCTGGCAGTAGCTTTATGTAAGAATTCACTCTCTTTCCAAGGAATTATTTCATGCCAAATAATAGACTATGTAGAAAATATTTCAAATCCCTGTTTTATTAAACTTTATATCAGTTGCTTTTTGTTGCCTTGGTCTTTTTCATCCTCACATGAAAGCATGGCTGTGCAGCTAAGTTTTTGATAGGAATCCACTGCCAATTGACAGAGTTAATGATATCACAGCTGTATTGTAGTCACACACTGGCAAATTTAAACAAACATAACTGACACAAATGCATCTGCTATTGCTGTGATTGTCATAAGCACATGCCACAGTCCGTGTAAGGTATTAGAGATCTCTACACATACACTTCTCATAGTCACACTTTCCTCACTGGCTAATACTGCTTTACACTTTCCTCCCTAATAACCAAGGAAAACACGCAACTGATGTCATATCAGATCAGACGCCCTTTCTCCTGTCTGTAGAAGAATTGGCACTGCAGGTATTGAGTACCTCTGAGCTTTCAGCTCTGGTTTTGGAGCTCTGTGCTCAGTGTTACCAGTAAGAGACTGAGTGAACAGAGGGTGAAGTGAGGAAGGAGCATCATCTAGTGCACACTTGTGGTAAATACCCATTAGGAGCCTGGGTGTGTGCTCAGGAGAAGTCCATGCTTGAGGAACAGAACCCTCTGCCCTGACTCCATCCTAGGGTCTTCCCAACATTGTAGATAAGCACAATGATATTCCTGCTGATTTCCTCCCCGTGACTTTTGAGCCTTTACAGGGAGATGGAGATGCTGAAGGAAAGCACCTAGGTGGTAGAAATCACTAGGTGGATAGAAATCCTGGGATGGGTAGGCTGCTCAAAAAGGTGATGCACACAAACACCTTTCTCCCAGGCTGGGATGAATTGTGTCTGGAGATGCTGATGACAAGTGCAATTAGGAGAGGTTCCCCCACTGAATGCTGTGAATGAAGAGTGAGAGGACCTTTCCTGTGATGGTGCCTGGGAATGAAGACTCAGGTCTGTGTGTCACCTATTCTGCCCCACATTACTTCCCTCCCTATTCTCTCTGAAAACCCTTATCTCACAGGAAGGCCAACAGGAAGCTCAGGTCTTTCACTCTTCCTTCCATAGATGGAGCTCTGGGCCCAAAGCACCCGAATGCCATTTCCTGGTGTTATGGAGATAATCAGTGTCCTGGAGGGTGTCTCCCTTGGGATTTCAGGGAGGGAGCACTGCATAAGTGTATCCCTGCAGAGGACGAGAGCTCTGAGCTGGCGCAACCTGTTTCAAGACCTCAGGTAATGGCTGTCCCTCCCCAGACCTCTGAAGCATTTCAGCCTGCTCTGAGAAAAAGAGAAACTGAGGTAGGGCAACAAGCATAGGCTTTTCCAAAGTGATGCAACAGAGCCCACTGAGGCTCCAGAAAGGGGATTCAGCTCACATCCTGCAGAAGAGTCCAACGGGATTGACTCCTTCAGAATTAGGCAGCCATGGGTGACTGAGGTTGCCTTTTCAGCCTCTGCCAATGGTCAATGGGGAGAAAGCAGCAGGGTCTGATATTCCCTCCAGGCCATGGAGACCAACTAAGTTTGATCAGATGAGTCACCCTTGGGAGTCTCTTGGAGGGAAGAAGCCAAAACCTCTCCCTGGATCATCAATGCATTTGTTGGTGGCTGAAGTAAGCTGAACTACCAGTATTTCCTCACAGTCATGATTCACTTCTCCAAAATGTGAGATCCCCAATGCCCTTCTCTCCTCCTTCTGCACCCCAAGGAGTGTGGGAGGGCACATTCCCCATCCCATTCGCATCTCCGGGGAAGGTGACTCCTCTGTCTCCCCACTGACCTCCAGGCAGGGGCTTGCCAGTGGACACAGACATTTGTTCTGTCTGCTCCAGACAGCAGAGGTGAAGCTTAAAGGGAGAACAGCATTTATTTTCAGAGTTGCATGCTCTAATGGAGTTAAAAAGTTAAAACTAAACCCAAGTTGGGCATTAGTCACCTGACAACTTTTCTGTTACAGCTGGGATAAGTTAGACATCAGTCATCTATCTGCTGGGCAAAGTGTCACTATGGCTGCTAGCACTAAGATCAAGTTGAAATAAATTCAAGCTAAAAGTTGTTTAGAAAAAGCCTGGCAAGTCCTCAGCTCTTGTCTTGCTAACCTAGAAGAGGTCTGTGCTCTTCCAAGAGCAATGGCAGCACCTTATTTAGTGTATTACAATACACAGCTCTCTGGGTATTGACATCCTTTCATGCCCCTCCTGGTGACTCATAGATGGCGCCTGGAAGGAAGGATCATAGGCCCAACCGAAATAAAGGCTATGTCACACCTTTTGGCTTACAGAAGATACACTGTTTATTGGAAAATGAATCAGAGACTTCACCAACATGGAATGAGAGCCATGAATTCAAGGCCCTGGGGCAGGAGGGAGTACATTGCATGACTGGTTTGCTAATCAAAAGCTCCTTCAGTTCCACCTTCAACATGCTGACAGTTTTCAAATCAATCTCTCCCCACAAGTTCTCTTGGACATTATGATGGTCTGGGTCTGTAGATGAGAGTTTTACTGTCATCTGTAGATGAGAGTTTTACTTCCAGAATGATTGGTTTACATGGCAATGCAGATATGGGAGTTCCCGACACAACCTGGACTTCTGGGGTAAAACAAAGAGGTCAGCAAGTGGGGTGCAGTAGGAGTCCTTCATTGGGAGCCACTGCTATTGTGCCTGCTGCTGACATCTCTAAACATTCATCTTCTCTAGTGTGCACAGCACTCTCTTATCAAGACAGAAACCATAGAATGACAGAATCACTTAGGTTGGAAAAGACCCTTAAGATCATCGAGTCCAACTGTTAACCTAACACTACCAAATCCACCACTAAACCATGTCCCTAAGTGCCATCTTTGTGGAGGCCAGTAGACATTTTGCCAAAGCCGAATTTGGGAAGAGCAATCACTGGGGAATGTGATGCTTCCTTCCCCCTCCCACCTCCACCCAAACCAAGCACACTGGAGGCTCTGAACTAGAGGTTTTCTCTTGAGGAGTTCAGCATGATACAGGTTCAGCCCAGCTACTATAAGACATAAGAGAATTCATCTGTAATGTAAGACCCCAGCTGGTAGCAACAGTGGTATCCCAGCACAGTAGGTGAAGTTAGGCTGTACTTTCTGGCCTTTTTTAGCTCTGCAGGTGCCGCCGGTCTGTAGCACATGTGTTGAGCTCAGAGCCTGAAGACACTCAGCTTGACACTGCTCCCAAGGAGGGTGTTGGCTGCCTCCAGGCACTTGTCCAGCTGGGATGCTGCAATCAGGGAGAGACAGGGGCACTAGGGGAGTCAGGCAGGAGGCAGAGTCCATAGATGGAAAGGACAAAGGGGATACAGGACTCCTTCATCTGCCCCAGGAATTTGTGGACCTGTGAAGGGGTGAGGCAGGTCCCGCTGGAGAGAGAAGGGAGGAGGCTGTGCTGTGGGGTTCAGCAGGAAAAGGACCCTCAAGACTCACCAGCTCGACTGCACAGCCAGGTCACAGCCTTGGCCTCCAGCAGCTCACAGAGGTCTTGGTAACACTTGTCATGTCTGTGCAGCTAGGTCACGGCCAGCACTGTGGCCCAGATGCTTGGCTCCATGACCTGTAGGAGAACAATGACTCAGAGCAGCAAGCAGTGCTGAGCATCCTCCTTGCCCCCTCACTGCTTCCCACCCCTTTCCTTTGTGGCTTCTGGTTTCTGATCCCTTCATTCCTCTCTGGCTGCCCTTGGGATGCCAGCGTTGCCACCAGCCAAGGGGTTCCCATTGCCCCAGGATGACACGCTGCCACCATAAGAGGTTCTCCACTTACCTCACCAGGCATCTTTCCCTTGATTTCAGCCTCATCGACTTCCAGCACAGAGGCCAGTCCTGAGCTGAGAGCCCAGGAGCCATCTACATTCTGCAGTGCCACCAGCTCCTGGCACTCAGCAATGGCTTTGGTAAACCGAAGCCCCAAAACTGGAGAGCACAAAACAAATTCCATGGGATCCACATGGTTGAGAGAAGAAATAGGTGGCGGTGGTGGTTTACATACTGTGGGAGAAGATGTGAACAGGAGGGTTGGGAGAATCACAGGAAGCTGGCCCCTCTCTACTCCCCTGTGCAATGCCTCAGAACATGATCTCTGCTCTTCTTCGGGTAGCCGCCTGCAGTCAAAGCTCCTTGCTGCATGTCCCCAAAGCAGCCTCATCCGCAGCCCTTTCTGGACACCCCTAACTCACCCCCAACTTTGACCATTGGCTCTTCTCCTGGTATCCCTGCCCAGCCATGTCCTAAGACCCCTCTTGATAGCCCTCCAACACATTATCCAAATGTGTATTTATAATCCAGCACCGTCCCTGTCCCCTCCCTGGGTGTCCCTGAGCTGGGTCTCATATTGGCTGAAGGAATTTCAGGTTTAAGGATAACTAAGAGAAGGGTTAAAGGCAAAATTCATTGATTTCCACACCATGGGCAAGACACGGCAGCATAACCCTCCTGTAAGACATTAGATTATCTCATACCTTTTGGGCAAGTGCCCCGCTGGGGCAAGGCAGCAATGGCACGGGTGAGTTGACGGAGGGCAAGCCATGATGCACGCACTGCTGTCAGCCAGCCAGGTGGGACCCAGGTGCTCATGGGATAGCAGGAAGAGACTTTCCCGGAGCCACGAAGCTCAACGATCTGGCAGGGCATGAGTGACTGGCGGGGTGGCAACAGTACTAGGGGCCCTTCGAGGGCAAACAGGGAAAGGGGCCGAATTAAGCCCATGGTAAAGAAGCACCTGGTGGTGATGGGGCCTGCCCCGTGAGACTGGGGGTGCCCTGTGGCTGGGGTTCCAGCTCCAGTGGAATGAGAACATCCCATGGAGCTGCCTCACCAGCTCTTTCCCACATGTGTCTTTCCTTACCTCGGTACCAGGTGACCCTCTGTGATGTGCGAACCCCCACATAGCTGGTAAAGGGGCAGATGATCCCTGAAGTGAGGCTGATCTCAACTGCACGATGCCTTGGTTCATCCCCTGACCCACTCGCAGCCTCTGGCAACAACCACTTCAGCAAGCATCTCGCGGCCAGACGATGCCCAGCCAGCCTGGGGACAGAGCGGGGAGAGGCCTGACCACCTGGGTGGTCTCCGTGCTGGGGAAAGGTCAACAGAGAGAGAGGACACCTGGGTTCTCTCCCTTCAGGGCTGAGGATGGACAGAGGGAAAACCTGGACACCTGGGTCCTCATCTGTCTGGAGGGAAGTGATGCCCAGGTTCCTGGGCCCTATCCCTGTGAGGTCAAAGCAGGGAAGGGGGGCATGCTTGGACGCTTGGGTTCTCTGCCGGTTTTGGATTGTGCATGGAAGGTGAGAATGCATAAGCTGTCTGGGCCCTCTCTCAGCAGGAGTCCATGTTAGAGATGAGGGGGATGCATGCGTCTTCCCTTAGGACAGGCTCTCACCGGCCATCTCCCTGTGGGCACAGTGGGAATTCAATGGTGTGAGTGACATCCTGGCCGTCCAGGCTGTACTGCAAGGTCATGACCCCCTTGGCCACTGTCGCATCCTGGGAACACATGGGAAGCTACTAGAGGTTACTGGGGACACAAGATGGTTACTGGGGGACATTGGGAAGTTACTGAAGGATTACTGGTGGTTACTGGGAGGCTATTGGGAGGTAACTGGGGGTGACTGTAGTCCCAGCTCTCACCTGTGCCTGTCCGTGGATCTGGGCATAGAGGAGGCTGTGTTGACCCTGAAAGATGAACTGAGGGGTGCCCCCCAGCACCTCAACCTCCAGGCCATGGGGCAGGGCCCAGCTCAGAGAGACTCCTTCAGCCACTGGCTTGAGGGCCTGCTTCAGGCACTGCAGCACCTGGGGACAGAGGGCAGGACACCACAGTTCGCAGCTCCACCGGGGTTCAGCCCATGGCCCCCGGTGTCGGGGTTCCCTGGGGGACAGTGGAACGTGTGGGGTAGCCTGCACCATCTGGGTTCCCTGGGCACAATCAGGTCTGTGGGTTACAGCGGGGCAGAAGCCCGGGCACCTGGGTTCTCAGGGGGATGGCGTGGTGTGGTAGAGTCAGGGGAAGCCTGCGTGCCTGGGTTCCTGGGGCAGCTGGGTCTCGACTACTGTGTGTGAGCAGTCCAGGTGCTGGGGTACTTGGAAGTCAGTGTGTCTGTGGAATAGCATGGGACCTGCCAGGGCTCCTGGGTTCTTACCACAACTGTCATACTGTTGTCAGAGGAGATGTAGGTAGCTTCACCTCCTGTTTCCCTGGCCAGGGCTGTAGCCAGGGCAGCGCTGTCCTTAGAGAAGCAGAAGGAGAAACACCTATGAGGGAAGCAGGGAAAGGTGTCAGAAATGAGAGCCAGAGGTGCGTGCGAGGATGCCGGGTTGGAGCTGGAGAACACAAGCTGGAGTTAAAGCTGGGGGAAGAAATCTGGGATGCAGAACAAGGGGGCAGGAGGAAGAGCAAGGAGTAAGGGACTGGGGTTGGAGCTGCGGTTAGATAGGGAGCTGGCAGAGGAAAGCTGGGACTTGGGGCAGAGCTGGGGACAGTCTCATGGGGTTGGGGAAGAGCTTGGGGGTACATCAGGGTGTACAAGCCCTGTGCCTCACTCTGTGAAGGGTGCCTTGTCTGTGGGAGTAGTAAGCAAAGACTCCCACATGGGGACTTGGCACAGGAGAGCTGTGCAGGATGGGAAGGGTCTTTGGGTCACTGGAGGGGCCCAAGGATTAGGACAGGCACTGCTGAACAGGGGCCCTCATCAGGGATGGAAATGACTGGACAATCAAAGGGTGACCATTACCGGTGACTGTTGCGGTGACGGCAGACCTCAGCTGCGATGGCTTCCTCGTCAGGGGGTAGCCCAGCCATGAAGATGAAGAGCTGGGAGACAGGGGACATGAGTGGTGGGGCCCTGCACAGAGACCCCAAAATGGGGAATAGAGAGGGGGGCCCAGGAGAGAGGCCCCCTGCAGAGAGACTACCCCAGGGAGAGATATTCACTCAGGAACAGAAACTCCCGAAGATGTAGACCCACTTCTCCATTCCCCCACTCCCCACAGTATCCTTTCTGTTCCCTTGTGACCACCGCATACTTTGGGTGGCACCTTCCACCCACACTCCCATGTCCTCTCTCTCTTCCTGGGACACCTCTCCCTCCACCCTCCATGCCCCTGCACCCAGACCTGGCGCGTATGCCCGTGGGGGCAGGGGGTATTGTAGACTGAGCGCAGGGTTCCCAGCAGATTGGTGTCACCCAGACTGGAGCCGGTGGAGGAGATGCGCCGCATGGCCTCGGTCAGGTTGTCCTGAGTGTATTCAACACTTTGCCTGCAGGGAGCACAGCATGTTTGGAGAGCACATTGCTCTATGCTGGCCCTAGTGCTCCCCGAGATCCTGCCCCATAGCACTCCCCACAGCTATGCCCTAGGGTCCTCTGCAAGTCCCTGCCCCATAGTAGTTCTTGAAGAGACCTGGCTTCAGAGTTCCTACAAGACTCTGCTCAACAGAACCCCAGGAAGTGCTGTCCCATAATGCCACAATGATCCCATCCCCAGAACCCAGCCTTGCCCTACAGTGACCAGTCGTGCCCTCCAGCACCCAATCTTGCCCTGTAACAACCAGCCGATTTCAGAGCATGCACACCTGCCCTCCAGCATCTAACCCTGCCCCATAGTACCCATTCCAGCTGTGCAGCACCCGGTCACGCCCCACAGTATCCAGCCCTACCCACCAGCACCTAATCCAGCCCCATAGCACCCAGCCTGCCCCATATTTGCTCACGGGTAGATGCCCACAGAGGTTTCTCCATAGCAGTAGATGTTGAAGTAGCAGCCTAGGGGCAGGCTTTTGAGAAGGAAGAGCAGGGAGTCCTGTGGAAAGACACAGCAGGCAGGTCTTGGGAGGCACCAGTGGGGGGTACAGATGCCTTAGCCCATAGTCTGGTCCTCCTAAAGCCTCTGGACTCCCCTGGATGACCCGAGCTAGTGCCCGGAATTCCCTGGGCAGTCCCCCTCCTGAGAGATTTCAGGACCATTTCAGGCCCCAACAGTCCTCTCTCACATCTCTGTCCCTCTGTACATGCCTGCCCTGGCCCATTCCCCCCTCAACCTGCTCCTCCACCCCATCCTGGTCCCTGCTCTGCGGGGGTACCTGTCCATGCTCAAGAAAGGTGGTGTCCAGGAGGAAGATGAACTCTCCGGACTGGCGCTGCCCAGGCACTGCCTCAGGGATGCTGGGTGCCAGTGTCACCAGCACCATGGGGTCACCAAGCAGGGAGCCTAGAGGAGGTATGGGGTGGGATGAAGGCCAGATAGGGACCCCTCTCCTCCTCCTGGTTCTGATTCTCATTGTGTTTTCAGCTTCCACCATCCTAGAGCCCATAACACCCCACCGTGGCACCTCAATACCCTGCTGTACTGTCCACCCATTGCACAGCCCAGTGCCCCATGTATTCCAAACCAGTGCCGCCAGTAGAGCTACCCAGTGAGCCCTAACACAGAACTTCCTGGATGCATGCTGCTTATATCTATACCTCACCAGTGTCCCCAACACCCCACCCTGGCGCCCCAGGACCCAAACTATCCCATCTGAATGCCTCCCATTCCCATCCCAGTGTCCAGTGATATCTCACCCCCCCCAGAATTCTCCAGTCCTCCCCAGAGGCCCCCATGCCTCCTGCAACCCAGACGTGCGTCCATCTTCCCTCCCCAGCTGCACTCACCTGGAGGGGCCCCAGGGTCTCCCTTCTCCACCACAGCACTGACTGCAGTGGGGTCTCCAAAATACACCAGCAGCTCCAAATCATGATGCTTTGGGGGGCTGCCAACCAGTGAGACCTGGAGAAGGGGTGCCTGGTCACACACAGGAGGAGGGCACCAGACCAAACATTTGGCCAGGAGCACAGGCACTGACCCTAGTCTGTCCCTCTTTTCCCAGTGATGACACATGTCCCCAGCTCCCCCCGGGATCCTGATGCTCAGGAGGGCATACCTGTGCAGTGCTGCAGTCCTGGGCAGTGTAGATCAAAGGGGTGAGAGTGAAGTTGGCCTGGACATTGGCCACTCCACGGGGTGACTGCAGGCTGGCGGCAAGCAGCAGGCTGTAGGGCAGCTTGCTAGTGAGACAATTCGAGGCTGCAAGGAGAAACATGGCACTGGGGAGGGCAAAGACTGTCCCTGCAGGAGTAGGGGGTGCGGGGGGGCAGGATTCGGCATCCATATATAGGACATAGGGAGAGAATTGGGGTTGTCAATGAGACATATGGAGGGGTCCATGAGTCTATTAGTGGGAAATGTGTGCGGGAGGTGTGGATCCCCTCATGGGGCACAGGGAAGAATACGTGGATCTGTCCAGGGGCTGTATGGGGGAAAAATGTGTGTTCCCCTGTGGGTGCAAAGGGAAGTTGCATCGGGTCTGTTCATAAAGTACGCGGGGAGTCTGTGGCCCTTCTGTGGGGTGTGTGACTGGGAGGCCAGTTCTTCATGGGGTCACTCACCGTAGAGTTTTGTGTAGGCAGCACGAAATGGGCTGCTCCATCTGGCTCCCGTGGCAGCTCTTGGACATAGCGCAAGGTCACAGCCACCTCCCTGCCAGGGGACAGGGTGCCCAGGAAGCAGGCAAACACCTCGCCTGCATACTCAGACTGATCCTGAAGGTATTCCAGATTCTCCCAGCCCCCTGTATCCCTGTGCAGCTGCTGGGCCTGGGTGGGAAGGGGAGGGACAGAAAGCTGATCACCAGGCAAGACATGGGCTGCTCATCCCATGCCTCTGAGGTGCTTCACCCATTCGTCCCTGGATGCTGGTACCTCATCCCGCAGCGTGGCCTGGACCTTGGCATCCTCGCTGCGGGCCTGGAAGGAGTAGATGGTGATGTGGGGGCTCAGGGGGAAGACGAAGAGGATTTCCGTGGAGATCTGACTCTTGTTCTGGTAGATGAGTTCGGAGGCCACGTCAGCTACATAATCCTGGACAGCAACATCCACCACAGCACTACACAGAGGCATTGTGTGCAGGGGTATGCGGAGCCACTTCCCCAGCAAAAAGGATCCTGTTGCTGTTGGGAGAGATGCAACCTGTCCATCAGCACACATGAATGACACAAGGAAGTGGTTGGGGCTGCTTCCAGTTTGTGGCTGTTCTCACCCTGGAAACCAAGACTAGGTGACCAACATTACTGAGGGTCTAGTGTGAGCCTGCCACAGAACAGTGTTTGACCCCCACCCCCCAGATTCCCTTTCCCCCCATACCTCTGTTCCCCACCCATTTCCTGTAGAGCTCTTGACCATTCCCGTCCTTGTTTCACTCCGGGAAGATCCAGTGCAGATATTTCCCCCTACAGCTGCCTACCCTCCTCCTTTCTTTGTCCCCCTTTGGGAGCATTCCCCATACCCCAAACATCCCTCAGCTGTCTGATCCCCAGCTCACTGTCTTGGGTGTAGGATTTTCCTAGAAGTCCAAAGCTCTGACGCCACATTTCTGGAGACCTGCAGACAAGAAGTGTCTCCTGTAAGAGGAGAGATCCACAGAAACCACCAGGCAGCCCCTATTTGGTGAAGATTCCTTGCCATTTCCCCAGTCCTACACGCATAGCTGGAAGCCCCAACCCTCCATGTACAGCCAGAGCAAACCCAGGGATTCAGAAATCCCTGTTCATGAGCACTGGGATGTCACCAGGAGTATCTCTGCATTAAGGAGGTCTGCACCCACCCCCACCATGGGAGAATCTTGAAGAGAACTGAGGGATAACAAGAGGAGATGGAGAGACGAAGCTGTGAAAGCAAGAGTGGATGGATGGATGGACGGATGGTTGGCTGGCTGGCTGGCTGGCTGAGACTGCGTTGGGATGAACAATACATGGCTATCGATCCATGCTGCATGGACAGATTGGGAGATGAGGTCCATTTTGGGACAGATGGATCTATAGGAGGACAAACAGAGAGACATCGGGTAATAAGGGGGAACACGATGGAGAGAGAAATGACGGCAGGGACAGGTATTCCATGAATGCAGAGCAAATCCCAGAGAGGCACTGGGGGGGAGGGTGCAGTTCAAGTGATATCTGGCTGTCTTCCGGCCAAGTGCCAGGTGAAAGGGACTGCCCTCCACCCCAAACCTATCTGCATAAATCTGTCTGGTTCAGGCCCATTTACCTCAATTTCCCCAGTTCCTGTTCTGGGGTGACAAGGTGGGGAGCACCAGAAAAATCCCCGCCCCACCATCATGCTTTGCAGATCATCTTTGTTGTACTGTAGATTGAAAAGATAATTCTTAGGCTGTTTCTTGCAGTCTAGTTGTGACCATTACAGCAGCCAGGATGCAATGAACTCTGCTGAGCTTCTGGAATTCATGCAAATCATTATACCCATCTTTGGGTTGCCTAATACAGCTGTACAGAGCTCAGTTCACCTCTCCAAATATTTGAGGTGCCCTGGGGTACCTGGACATTCTCATTAGGCCACTAAATATGATGTAGAAAATATAATAAAACCACACTCTTCTGAATAGGCAGTTTCCTTTCCACGTGCTGTGTGTGGGGATTGCTGACTGAAAGGACCACCTTCCTGGCACCCGGGGATTGCTGTTTGACTTCTGTAAGGGAAGCTTGATACAGGAGAAATCTGTGGCTTTCTGCACTGTCTGTAATCAAAGTCTGTGAGTTTCTGCTCTAATGAGCCCTGGTGGGAACACATTGTCCAACCACGTTTGTGATCTCTCATCTCACACTGGGCTCCATTAAAACTCCAAGTAACTTTTCTTTCTGCGTCTGCCTGTCATTTCTTCAAGGCAGCTTGCCGGATTTTGCCACAGCTACAGCGTAACAGGTGGCAGCACTACATTCCTCAAGGGGCTCATTAAAATTCTGACGACCTTAATGAGCTCTGCATTTGAGTTTCCCCGTAGAGCTGTAAGCATTGTGTAGCTAATTAGAGAGCTTCCAGATGTGTTTCAATGAACATGTATGGCATAATTTTAATTTGTCAGTTGTTTTAATTATGTATGACAAGAAGAATGGAAATGAAGACATTCTGAAAGGAAATTATTCTGGCATATATCCTGATGGGAATCAGGCAGAGAGAGGAAAAAGTATCTTTATGATCAAGCAACGAGTGTCCTGAGTGCAACTTTGATTCGTGTGCTGGGAATAAGACAGTTCTTATTATTATAGTCTATTCTCTTGTTGCTACAGCCCACAGCAGTGTCAAAGGGTTTATTTGCAAAGCCTTTGTCTGCTCTAATTAGCACTGTCTTTACCTCTTGTACTAAGCATGCAGAGAAACAGGAGGAATATTCACCACCATTGCGAAAGAATTTCAAGGCATTTTTCAATGAAAGAGAGAAAAAAATACCTTAATTTAAAAAAATCCCTATCTTTTACTCTGGTCCCACTGAACTCCAGTTTCCTCAGGCCATGAACCCTGAAAACAGCTGGCTCAATGAAGACGTGGACAGATGATACAAATTTTCAGAGGCAATTAGACTACAAAATGTTTAAACAATAGAATGCATAGAAATAAATTAAGAAAAAATGAATGCATATGTGGAAGAGAATGTCATTGGCTTGCCAGATAATTTAGCAGATGGACAGGACAACTGGTATTGACTTGATTGACCGGGTTACAGAGTTAATGGGGTAGAGCTACGGGTAGGAGCATTTGCTTGGGATGGCTTTTTTTCTCTAAAGTTAACATCATTTTCCAACATTTCCATGATGGGAACATAGGAAGTTATAACAAAGAAATTTCTAATGTGAACAGTGGATTCAGCTGGAATAGAGGGATGAATTTCTTTGGAAATGTCAACGTAATTTTTGGAACTGTTTATTTAAAATTCAGATACTATTTATAGCCAAAAGAATCATTGTCAGCAAAACAAAAAACACGACTAAAAGAATAGGCAGATGGGAAAGAGGTAAATAGCAACATTTATTACAGTTAAAAATATATAAATCGTAAAAAAAAATAAATTCTGCGGAATGAAGAAGTACTTCCTTCTAAAATTTATTGCTTGTTTCTTGCTTTTATTATAGAATCATAGAATCATAGAATTGGTTTAGTTGGAAAAGACCTTTAAGATCATCAGTTCCAACCATTAACCTAACACTGCCAAGTTCACTGCTAAACCATGTCCCTGAGCACCACATCTACATGTCTTTGAAATACCTCCAGGGATGGTGCCTCAACCACTTCCATGGACAGCCTGTTTCAATGATTGATAACCCTTTTGGTGAAGAATTTTTTCCTAATATCCAATCTAAACCTCCCCTGGTGCAACTTGAGGCCGTTTCCTCTTGCCCTATCACTTGTTACTTGGGAGAAGAGACCAACACCCACCTCACCACAACCTCCTTTCAGGTAGTTGTAGACAGCAATAAGGTCTCCCGTCAGCCTCCTCTTCTCCAGACTAAACCATCCCAGTTCCCTCAGCCGTTCCTCATAAGACTTGTGCTCCAGACCCTTCACCAGCTTCGTTGGCCTTGTCTGGACACACTCCAGCACCTCAATGTCCTTCTGGTACTGAGGGGCCCAAAACTGAACAAGGTGTGACCTCACCAGTGCCAAGTACAAGAGAATGATCACTTCCCTAGTCCTGCTGGCCACACTATTTCTGATACAAGCCAGGATGCTGTTGGTCTTCTTGGCCACCTGGGCACACTGCTGGCTCATATTCAGCCGGCTATTGACCAATACCCTCGGGTCCTTTTCCACTGGGCATCTTTCCAGCCACTCTTCCTCAAGCCTGTAGTGTTGCATGGGGGTGTTGTGACCCAAGTGCAGGACCTGGCACTTGGCCTTGTGGAACCTCATACAGTTGGCCTTGGCCCATCGATCTAGTCTGTCCAGATCCCTCTGTAGAGCCTTCCTACCCTCCAGCAGATCAACACTTCCCCCCAAGTTGGTGCCTATAAACTTACTGAGGGTGCACTTGATCTCCTCGTCCAGATCATTGATAAAGATATTAAGCAGAACTGGTCCCAATACTGACCCCTGGGGAACGCCACTTGTGACCAGCTGCCGACTGGATTTAACTCCATTCACCACAATTCTTTGGGCCCAGCCATCCAGTCAGATTTTCACTCAATGAAGCGTACGCCCATCCAAGCCATGAGCAGCCAGTTTCTCCAGCAGAATGCTTTGGGAAACAGTGTCAAAGGCTTTACTAAAACCTACATATTTAAGAAAGGGCAAAGTGCTGCACAGCAGCGAGGAGTGAAGAAAAAAAAAATTGTGAGAAACAATCCTATGAACACCAAGGTCAGAGAAGAAAGAGAGGTAGCAGATGCTGCAGGTGCCAGATCACATATTCCCCTGTAGCCTGTGGAAGAAACCATGGTGGAAGAAGTCTTTTCCTGCAGTACATGGAGTGGGCCGCACTGGAGCAGATATCCACACTACAGCTCATAGATGAGATCACAGTGGACCATGTGGGTATGCCCTGTAAAAACTATGGCCTGTGGAGAGCCCACGCTGGTGCAGGTTTATCCTGAAAGACTTCTGCCCATGGGAGGGATCTCATGCTGGAGCAGGGAAAAGTATGAGGATGAAGTGTCAATTATGAACTGACCACAACCTCCATTCCTCATCTCTCCTGTGCCTCTTAGAAGTGTGTAGGAGTTAGAGGAGTTGGAAATGAAGGAATGAAGTTGAGCCTAGGAGGAATCATAGAGTCATAGAATGGTTTGAGTTGGAAGAGACTTTTAAAAATCATCTAGTCTGATCCCCCAGCCTTGGGCAGGGACATCTTTCACTAGATCAGGTTGCTCAAAGCCCCATCCAGGCTGACAATGAACACTTCCAATGATGGGGCATCCACAACTTCTCAGGGCAACCTGTTAAAGTGGGGGTGGGGGGAAGATGTTGAAGGTTTTTTTCTTCGTTTCTTGTGATGCCACTCCATTTTGAATAGCAACAAATTAAAATAATTTTCAACAAGTTGAGTCTGTTTTGCCCATAATGGTAATCAGTAAGTGATCTAGTGGTCTTTATCTTGAGCCATGAACTTTTCCACTTATTCTTCTTTCATGCTAAACATAAAGTTTTTTGATTTGCCACAAGGGAAAGATGAAACGAAAAGGTAATAAGCAAATTAACGACAAAATATCTCAGAAAACTGTAGGTTATTGGAGGGGATATTAGTTAACTGTAAAAAAAAAAAAAAATAGAATGAGAGGTTTTTGGTGCTCTGTGAATGAAGTAACTGACAATAAGGCAAGATGCTCAACTGCTCAACAGATAAAAGAATTGATGCTATTTTTGCAAAATACTGATATTTGTATTGGTCACTGATGTTTATAACAAGATATGACAAATTTATTTTAGGTATGCATTAGAACATCATATGCAAATGCAAATGCTGCTACCACCGAATAGCAAGCATTTGACATCAATATTTTTGTGTACTTAAAATTATCACATGATATACTGTTTTATAGTGTGCACACATACAATGACATTTCAATGTGCTTAAGCCAGAGAGAGACTCTCACAACTTAACTATTACTGTACTAAACCCCCAAATTTTCATGGAATTGTTAAATGTTTGTTCATGCAGCTGGCTTGTTTAGTAAGGCTAAAGCACCACAGCTCAAGACCTGGACACAGAGCAGAATGGCATCATGAATGAACTATGGAAGCAGGGGTAAGATGGCGTTTAGCCATTAACACTGCGGCTAAGGAGAGCTTAGTTATTCTGGTGTCTGCAGCCTGCTAAGTAGGGATGTAAGCAGAGACTTGGTCTGATAATATTAAATAATATTAATATTAAATAGAGTGATAGATTAATATTAAATAGAGTGATAGCGCTGATGCTTAGAAGATACCAGGCCATCAGAGAACAGAGATGTAATCTTATGTCTGCAGACCCTGCTGTAAGCCCCCACCCCAGCCAGGATTCAGCTACCAGTGTATCAAGGTTCTAAGATATGGCTGTCTTACGGCACAGCTGTGTAACCATGGCTCAGACAACTACAATAGCTCTGTGAGGAAGTATGTATATATAGAGAAAAAAAAGTAGAGTACTGTCTGTTTACAGACAGAAGAGGAATTGTCAAGGTGTGATCACTGCTAGCTCAAGAATTCAAGAAAGGAAAAAAAAACATAGAATCATAGAATCACAGAATCATAGAATGGTTTGGGTTGGAAGGGACCTCAAAGATCATCTAGTTCCAATCCCTCTGCCATGGGCACGGACACCCTCCACTGGACTACGTTGTCCAAAGCCTCATCCAACCTGATCTTAAACACTTCCAGGGATGGGGCATCCACAACCCCTCTGGGCAACCTGTGCCAGTGTCTCACCACCCTCACAGGGAAGAATTTCTTTCTAGCATCTAAGGTAAATCGACGCTGCTTCAGCTTAACCCCATTACCCCTTGTCCTGTCACTACACTCCCTGATAAACAGTCCCTCACCAGCTTTCCTGTAGGCCCCCTTCAGGTACTGGAAGGCCACAATTAGATCTCCCCAGAGCCTTCTTTTCTCCAGGTTTAACAATCCCAACTCTCTCAGCCTGTCCTCACAGGAGAGGTGCTCCAGCTCTCTGATCATCTTCGTGGCCTCCTCTAGACTTGGTCCAACAGATCAATGTCCTTCTTATGTTGGGGCCCGCAGAGCTGGCTGCAGTAGTCCAGGTGGGGTCTCACAAGAGCAGAGTAGAGGGGCAAGATCACCTCCCTCAACCTGCTGGTCACACCTCTTTTGATGCAGCCCAGGACATAGTTGGCTTTCTGGGCTGCAAGTTTGTTGAGCTTCTTATCAATCAATACCCCCAAGTCCTTCTCCTCGAGGCTGCTTTCAAACCATCCTCTGCCCAGTCTGTAGTCGTGCTTGGGATTGCGTTGACCCACGTGCAGGACCTTGCAAGTTCAAGTGTTGCACTTCATGCGGTTCACATGGGCCCATCTCTCAAGCCTGTCCAGGTCCCTCTGGAAGGCATCCCTTCCCTCTGGTGTGTCGACCACACCACACAGCTTGGTGTCGTCGGCAAACCTGCTGAGGGTGCACTCGATCCCATTGTCCATGTTGCCGACAAAGATGTTGAACAGTGCCGGTCCCAGTACCAACCTCTGAGGAACACCACTCGTCACTGATCTCCACTTGGACATTGAGCTGTTGACCACAACTCTCTGAGTGCAACCATCCAGGCAATTTCTTATCCACCGAGTGGTCCATCCACTGAATCTATGTCTCTCCAATTTAGAGACAAGGATGTTGTGCGGGACAGTGTCAAATGCCTTGCACAAGTCCAGGTAGATAAAGTCAGTTGCTCTTCCCTTGTCCACCAACGCTGTAATCCCATCATAGAATGCCGCCAAAATCTGTCAGGCACAATTTGTCCTTAGTGAAGCCATGTTGGCTGTCACCAATCACCTCCTTGTTTTCCATGTGCCTGAGCATAATCTCCAGGAGGGTCTGCTCCATGATCTTGCCAGGCATGGAGGTGAGTCTAACCAGCCTGCAGTTCCCTTGGTCATCCTTTTTCCCTTCTTAAAGATGGGGGTTATGTTTCCCCTTTTCCAGTCGGTGGGAACTTCACCGGATTGCCAGGACTTCTCAAATATGATGGAGAGTGGCCTGGCCACTTCAACTGCCAGTTCCCTCAAGACCCGCAGATGCATACAATAAAGGTATAAAATCTGAAATAGAAAGAGGGACACAAGTCAGGCTATCCAGGGCTGGTCAGGTCCATTCAGTCCATCACTGATGTCATCAGTGCTGATGGAGTTCATGGCAGACCACAACTCTGCAGCACTAAGTGTCAGGGCCAGGAGTGTACAAATAACCCTCAATTGCCCTGAACCAAGGATGCATTCAGGGAGTTGTGCAGGCTAATTCTGCCCCTCCTGACTGATGCTTACCTCACCAGCACAGACTCTTATACCCCCTTATCGTGAGGGCATAAGCAGAAGACTCAAGAAAAATGGCTTGTTATATCCTAGCTATCTTTCATGTGCACTAGACAAAAGTGATTGCTTTATATTTTATGATGCATGTCCTGCTGGGTCCTGCATTCACTTTACCAGTCTTTTAACAATTCCCCATATAAGTGCTGTCATCTCAAATGACACAAAAAATCCCCAAAAACGAAAGACCTAGTCCTCTTGGAACAGATTTCTAGTCACATGAAGAAGTAAGCAAGCTGTGAAAAGCCAAGCGTAAAACGTGTCTGATCAATGTGATCATCTTCTTTGATGAAATAGCTGGATTCGTGGACAAGGAGAGAGCGCTGGATGTCATTTGCCTTGACTGTAACAAGGCTTTCAACATTACTTCCCACAAAATCCTGTACCTAACTTAGGTCATTATGGTCTGGATGAGCAGACAATTAGACATGTAAAAACCTAGCTGGATAGCTATACTCAGAAGATAGTGACTAATCAGTTGTATTCAGCTTGGAGGCTCATAGTAAGTAGAGTGCTGCGGGGGTCTATACCAGGACCCATGACGTGGTTTAGCCCCAGCCGCCAGCTGAGCGCCACTTGGCTGCTCACTCACCCCTCCCCTAGCGGGACGGGGAGGAGAACGGAAAAAAACAATGGCAAAGCCTTGAGGGTTGGGATAAGGGCAGTTTACTGGGACATCAAGGGAGAGGGAAAACAATCAACAACAGTGCTGGTAAGAAATATTAACAATGGGTGATAACAGAGAACAATTTACCGATCCAACAACCGACTGACCAGACACTCAGCCCGTCCCGGAACTGCACCGAAACCGTGCCACCCCCCCACTGCCCGACTAGCCCCCCTTTTATGGTGAGCATGACGTCACATGGTATGGAATAGCCCCCAGCCAGCTTGGCTCACCTGTCCTGGCTCCTTGTGAAATTAACTCTATCCTTGCCAGAACCAGGACACCAGAGAAATGAACTGGAGCAAATTCAGAGGAGGTACATGAAGGTGGTTGGTGGCTGTAGCACGTCATGTGAGGAACGGCTGAGGGAAGAGGGTTTGTTGATCCTGGAGAAAGGAAGGCTTCCAAGGAACCTAACAACAGCCCTTCAGTACATGTTAGGAATGTTATGAAAAGGAGGGAGCCAGGCTTTTCATAGTTGTGCAAAGTAGGAAGCAAGAGGCTTAAATTTAAACCAGGCTGTATTTAAACAAAACTTTTTTTCACCTTGAAAAGCAGTCAAGTGTTGGAAAAAGGTTATCCAAAGATGTCCTTGGAGGATTTCAAAGCCAGACTGGGCAACCTGAATCAAGGCTCTGCAGTTCCATGTTTACATTGAAACTTTTTTTTTCAAGTTTTCCCTCAGCCTAAAGCTAAATCTGCACTCTATTTGTTGATACAGTTTCAGATGTTTACCTCTTCTCCCACCCATCTCTTCATGATTATCTTTCATTGGAGAGGTCTGGTGACATTTACAGTCAGTGCTTCAAGTGATCTCTGGCTGGTATCAATGACACCTCCCTTTGTACTTCCTCATGTACAAACCTTCCAGGCATCGCTTGCACAATGCAGGCATTTCTGGCACTTCATAGCAGTCATGGGCCTGAACGTGATTTACTTCGGTGGTTTCAAAACACTTTTAATCATATGCTCCATCAGTAAAAAGTTTTTGAGCATACACCCCTGACATATTTATTTCCTTACAAATTATATGCATATACTACTGCACTAACATGTTATGTACATTACAAAACATATATAAAAATAGAAATTAAAAAAGGATGAGATAAATATTAAATAAACACTATTTATTTTATTTTTTTTTAATTTAAATATTAATCGTACAAAAATATTTCCTTTCCCTACCCCAATGGATTGTTTTGCACGCCCCACTTTGGAGACCACTGATCTACTTCATCCAAAGGCATTGCTCAGCACTATGCTAGTTATGCACTGTACAGGTCTGTGTCAGATATAAGGAAGAAATTTTTTACAACGAGGGTGATGAAACACTGGAACAGGTTGCCTAGAGATGTGTTAGATGCCCCGTCTCTGGAAACATTCAAGGTCAGGTTGGACGGGTCTCTGAGCAACTTGATCTAGTTGAAGATGTCCCTGCTCATTGGAGGGGGGGTTGGACTAGATGACCTTTAAAGGTGCATTCCAATCCAAACTATTCTATGATTCTATGATTCTCTGTACCTGGGCTACCAAGAACTTTCTGAAGATATGAATTTCCTAGGTCTAGAATAACTTCAGGGATGTTATCAGCTTGACTTAACTTGCCTATTGGTCCTCTGTGGCCTTTCTTGGCTTTGAGAGAGCTGAGGAAATTTCTAAATTAATTCAGGAAGCAAATTCTTCAACCTCTCTGAGCAGGCTTTGGCCTGATAAGGCCACTAAAACTCTCTGAGACTTGATCTTGAGAGTGGCCTTGAAATATTTCTGCAGAAGGGATCCTGGGAACCATCTAATTTTCCTGCAAAGTGGCATGTCGGAGGGACAGAACCCTGGACTGAAAAGTTGCTACCCAAGCTGAAAGCATAGACACACTCCAAGGGTGGAGTTTATTTGCCTTAACACAGGTGTGTAATGGTATTTGAGGCTGCCTATGGTATTCAGGACTTTCGAATGAGTCTGATACAGGACTTGCAGGATAGTCTCAGCTTCTCACCCTCTGAAGCAACATTTGGAGGGCAGTTGGGATTGTCCAGAAATGTCTCTAGATTCACTATTCAGACATCAGTATTCAGGCAATGGAGTCCTCGCACTTCTGCTGTCTTCCATGTTGGTGTCCCTGTGTTTGTGAGGTGCCCAAGCTCTGATCTTCTGATCCCTCAGCTATTTGGGGGAGGGAGAGCTGGTCAATACAGCCACTGAGGGCAAGAGAGAGTTTCAGGTCACTGTAGAGAAGACCTGCATTTGATCAGATTAATTACTCTGCTGCCTTAATTGACTTCACTGCCTGTATCAGGTGTTGAGACACTCACCTCACAGATACAAAGCTTCACTGTGCATGCCTGAATCCAGATATGTCTGCATCTGCAGCTGATTCCCCCCTCTGCACCTTAGGATGACTTCAGTGCTTCATGTCCCTGTCACCCCCATTGGCTGATCATTAGAAGCCAGCATAATTTCCAAAAACAAAGGTACTTTAAGACAAAGCCGAGAAAAAGAGTGGCATAAATCCTCCTAAGTTTTTGTGTCCTCTGACTTTTACTTCTAAGCTACAGTTGTTTGCTTTGTGCATGGCCAAAAAGGATCTATAGAATGTGATTTATGTTTCTTAAGACTGATGGCTAAAATTATTGTATAAAGCAACCTTTGGAGGGATCAATACTCCTCTCTTGGCTGAAGACAGTCCCTGAACCACTGCCTTGGATTTAGACTGTCACCTGAAATTAATCCTGTCTTTAATCCTGTTCTGAGTTTGCAGCTCATGCAGCTATTGGATTTGACAACATAGGTAACACGGAAGATAGCATGGGACTTTGGCTGAGAGTCTTGGACTCTTCTGAAACCACAGAAGAAACCTATATACCCTAAGGTATAAGTTGCCATTAGATAGCTATGTGTAGGGAACTGAATCAAAGCTCGACAGTGTTGATATTAAAGGTATGTATGTAAGATGAATCATATCCACTGCTGTCTAAACTTTTTACCTCTTGGAATGAACCAGAAGCCTGGTCAATTGAGTAAGCCAAGAAAGAAGGCGTGTTTGTGACACAAGTACAGTATATATTACTAAAAGGTTCAACAACGCCTACCTAGAAGGAGAAAAAGAAAATAATTTTTTTAACAGCTTCCATTTTGTAATTATTTTAAGGGATTGTCCTGGTTCTGGCAAGGATAGAGTTAATTTCACAAGGATCCAGGACAGGTGAGCCAAGCTGGCCAGGGGCTATTCCATACCATGGGACGTCATGCTCACCATAAAAGGGGGCTAGTCGGGCAGGGGCAGGTTCGGCGTGTTGGCGTGGCTCCGGGACGGGTCCAGCATCCGGTGGCTCGGTCGTCCGTCAGATCGGTAAATCGTTCTCTGTTATCACCCATTGTTACTATCTGTTATCAGCACTGTTGTTGATTGTTTCCCTCTCCCTCGCTGTCCCAGTAAACTGCCCTTATCCCAACCCTCGAGGCTTTGCCGTTGTTTTTCCGTTCTCCTCCACATCCCACCGGGGGAGGAGTGAGCGAGCGGCCGCGTGGCACTTAGCTACCAGCTGGGGCTAAACCACTTCAGGGATACTGACTTTTCTTCTTCTCAGAGCTTTTTCTGTGTGAGTCATTACACCAGCACTATTTAATTTGGTTTATTCTAGTTTTCTCCCTCTCCAAGATGACATGTGATGATCTCCCTAGAAAGATCCTTTGTGGTCTTCTACATGAGTCTCAGTGATATGTAATGTGTGACAGATCAGTCTCTGATGTATACATACTTCAGTTTGAGCCTCAGCAGATAAAGAGTGTTGGCTACCTCTACGACCCAGTGAGTAAAGGTGGGAAGAACGCTGTATGCTTTCTGAAACAAACTGTATATGTTTTGTTCACTGATGAAGGACGTAGTGCCCAATTTGTAACATGTACAGGATGTAGTAACTCATGTCATGCTTGCTGGAACCCATCTTATTTAAGCTTCAGGGGAGTGGGATGGGACTAATCTTACCTAACATCAGTGATTGGATTCAGCACCTGATTTGGACCGATGTATAGGCATCCGAAATAGACATCAGGGTATTTGTACAGATGGCCCTCCCTGGCCTGTGCTAAGAAGACAACAAAATACTTAGAAAGCACTGCAGGCAGCCAAGAGCTGTAATGTGTCTGTAGGTTGACGTGACTCAGGGCACCGCTAACAAAACAGCCACATGGGAAATGACAGGACACTCTTGGTAACAAATGGGGAGTACAAGCTTAACAGAACTGATCAAGGAGGTAGAAATTACCAGAGCAACCGTGTCATAAATATTAAACCAGTCTTTAAAGGCAGCAAAACCTAGGCTAATGAGGAAAGGGTAAGCAGAGGTGGGCATTTTATTGTAGAGGGGTAGCTAGTGGTAAAGGGGCAGAACTGGGGAGGGGAAAAGAATGTCAGGTGAAGCAGCTCATGTGATGGGGGTTGTTCAGTACATCTGTCAAGCAACCCTGCTCCTGCTCAGTGGAGTTTGGAACAGGAGAAGAAACCTGTTGCTGTCATAACCACATTTGTATCTGACACCTTCATGGTTGGGGGACCTGCTGTCTTTTCCTTACACTTGGTGAGGGAACACCTAGGGGACAGGAAAGACATTCTGACTTCCTAGGGAAGAACTCTCTTTTACTGGAATCTTGTGCTACTTTTGATGCTCTGGACTACAACTGGAACAGGGCTAGTAGATAGGGCTTAGGGGCTCCACAAGATTCAGCTCCTGTACAGTAGGAACATCTCAATGGAACCAACCTTCTGAACTTCAAAAATGGCTTAAATAGAAGTGTTTCTCTTGATAGAGACAAAAAGGAATAGGCTGGGACATCTAAACCAGCCCTAAATTTCCAGGAAATATTATTACCCCAATATACTTTTTGAGTAACAAAGAGAAGTAAGCACGTTCATGGCATTTTTCATCCAAAAGACAGTCTGCTTAGCACATAGGGATTCATGCCATAGAACTGGCAGCAGGCTGCCAGAAATGTCTGTATCTCATCTCCCCCATGATACCAAAGGCAGCTTAGAGCACCTGTCTGGAACTGGCAAAATTAAGTCCTCTCTCCTTTCTGTTCAGTAACTTTCAGTGGACGTTTGTCCCTTGGATTTCCTAATCATACCTTCTGTCATTAAGAGCAGCTAAGGGAAATAACACAGAAGACCGTTCTTTTGTTTGGCATCCTGTATATTAAAGATGACTTCCTGTCACTACTGCATTGAATTGAGTCTCCTAAATTTAAACCTCAGGCCACCATTCCCAAGAAGGCTGCACACACAAGCAAGTTTGAACATGCTTTTATTGGTGGCCAGAAAGCAGAGCAGGAGGTAGCACTGTGTGGCAGCAGTGGGAGGAGGGAATAATGGGAAACGCTGTGGACTTGGGACGTGCATTTTTACCTTGCCATGGAGACATTCCTTAGCTCAGAAGCCTGTGCATATGCCGTGAAGGCATCTCTGACCCCATTTCAGCTGCCCCTGGAAGCCCCTGAACATCAGCAGATGTTTGATGCGTTGTGGAAATGGGGCACTGAGCATTTTAGACAGAGGAGGGAGAGTCAGGTCGGTCTTGGAGTGCAAACTTCCTCAGCTCTGCACGTATCCAGGGTTCAAAATAGGAGACTCTGGTAAATACTTTAGGGAAGATGGAATTTTTGGGTCCATAAGAAACAATGCCATGAGCCTTCCTGTTGCAGACTAATGGGCCGCCAGAATCCCCCTGTGAGGTAAAAGGAGTGGGAGGCGTCAGACGTGTCACAGCATGGCTCCCCCTGCCCTCAGGAAGAAACTGGCCCTCTTGTCTCCCTCCCCTGTGAAGAACCTCCTCTTTTGACCATCTCCCACCAGAACCAGTTCCGCAGGGCTTGTAGGTGCCTTACTACTCCTCTAAGCTGATCCGTGAAGCAGTTCAGGCCTGGAGGCCATCTGCTTCATATCCCTGAAAAGAAGACTCTAGTCCTACTTTAGACATGTGGGAATACCCAAGCCACCCCACTGTGTCAGGAGGATATGACAAAGCATTTACATGAGATCTGCAGCCTGCTGGAGCACTGGCTAGCCTGGATGGAATATCCCCAGCCATGTAAAAAGGCACATGATGCTGACAGTTGGGAAACTACACCCGGCTTCAGAGAGCACATTAGCTTCAGAGTTCCTGAGAGGAGCCTCAGTTCATCATCCCGAAGAACGTAGTTCATTTTAATCCCCTACCTGAGAACCAGCCTGACTGTCTAGGCCCAACCTCATCCCAAGCTTACAGCCCAAAGCAACACTTACACGGAAAGCTGCTTTTTTGCCATTCTCATCGCCAACGCAGATCATAGACTGCTGCAGATAGTACTTTTTCAAGAAATCCTCACAAATATTTTCACGTTGCACCTTTAGGTCCACCTCCATCAGCACACTAGTCACATCCCTAGTCCTTGATGTCCAGCCCCAGCCAGCCACTTGGCACATAGTTCCCGGTTCCACACGCTCCTTGTGACTGGCGAAGGGGATATAACTGACTGACTTAGTCAGCTTGGCCCTTGGCTTCAGCTGCCAAGCAGAGAGAACATAGGGTCAGAGCAGGCAAAGGAATGCAAACAAGTTCATGAGGTTGTGGGCAATCCCTTGGACAGCAAGGATGTGTGTGGGCATACCTTCAGCAGCATGATGTCATTTTCACTGGTATATCCTGAATACCTGGGGTGGATGACCCAGTGTCCAACGTGGAACATCTGCTGGCTCGGCTCATTCTTATTTATGTTGTGGGCTCCCAGGGTCACAGTGACGTTCACTTTCCTGCCAGGAAACACCAACATTTTACAGCTACGCTGACCACAGCCACACGGCCCCCATGGCAGGTGGTTTGTGGGAGGTGATGGTGGGATACGCCTCCCCAGAGATTACTTCTCGACAAGTTTCCCCCTGTAGCCTGGGATCCCTCCACAAGTCAGCTGAGGGTCCCTTAACCCATGCTGACATAGGTCTGAGGTGTCCCATTCTGAAGACAGAAGGGAAGCAGGGATTGGGAGCACCAGCCTCTCTTCTCCCACACTAGCTCTGACCCGTGGTAGGGACCACAGACCAGGAGAACTCTGCCGAGGAGTGCTGTCGCAGGCACACAGCCCCTGGCAGACAATTCCTGCAGCTCACAGGGGATGGCTCGGCTCACAGAGAGCCCTGCTGTGCCCTAAGAGACACGGAGTGCTCTTTCACCCCTGACCAGGTCTGTGGCACTTCATGACTGTGCGAGACTTGAAAAAACCCCATGTGCAGAAAAGATAGGGCCTTACTTTTTTCCAGCCACACAGTGAGCTGCTGAGAGCACTGCATCTGGGCGAATCAGGAATCCTCCACATTTACTTCTATGTCTACCTGACTCACTTTGAACTGATAAATAAGCCATGTAGGGCCTGGAGTGGGGCTTAGCTTCCCATCCGCCAATGATCCTTCCTGGAAGAGAGATGAGAGGTGTTAATGTCACGTATGCCACTATTTCCCATCAAGTTTGGAGCAGCATGAGGAGAGAGGGTCATCCTCTGACGGCATATGCCAACGCTGCCAATAAGTCTCCTTGCTTGGGCTGTCCAATGGGTGCATTGGTTATGCACAATGGAGAGACAAACAAGCAACACTTCCTGGGGATGACTGACCTCCCCTGACTCTGGATGTCTAAAATGCTGTCAAAGGGCACTACAACTGGTACCTGTAACGCGTCACTGCTTTCAGGCACGGTCTGAGCTGAGAGGTATGCGTAGAGCAGAGAGTAGAGATACAAGAAAAGGCAAGGCAGGTACGCGACAGATTTCCTGCTCAGTGCCCGTTTGTGCCCTTGCACGTTCTTGTCTAAATCCCATCTCTCCCTACTCACCAGCCCCAGCCCACGGGAGAAGGAGAAAAGCACTTGCGAGCAGAAGGAGAAGCAGCATCTTCTACCAGTGTCCTGAAGAGCCAAACCGGTTGTTACGGCCAGGCAGGAGACAGGTACCGAATGGCACTCTATATATACGAAATTTGGAGCTGATACAGGAAACCTCAGCCTGCTTTCAGCTTATGCTGTTTACTGCTTCTTTTCTTACAAACCCCAGACTGTGGTTTGGTGAGGCGTTCATGTCACAATCTCTTGTTTTTGTCACCATCTCCTCCAAAAGTTGAGATCTGGGCTTGTTCAGAGTACCCAGAGTACCCATTACCCAAGTAGCACCAAGGGGTACCTGCATTTGAGTGCGTATCTCATTGGAGTGTCTTAGTGAGAGCCTCCTGGAATCCTAGGTAAGGGTTGGGTAGGTTTGCCGGTTTTTTTATCTTTTTCTTTTTTTCCCTGTCTCCTGACCAGAACAGTGAGAGCTGAACATAGCCAGGCAGAGGTCCTGGTTCTTGTCAGAGGGGCTGACTGCCATCAGAGGTGCCCTATGGCAAACAGAAATCACCTGTCAGAGTGGCTAAGGCACAGGACCTACTGGAGACTCACAATGTTGAGCAGTAGTGTTCTGATCACTACTGAAATATATGCGGGTTTTCCATCAGAAGTCACTGATGACACCAGGTTATAGGCTTATGTAGGTGAGCAGGACATCAGGAGGTCATTTAGCACAACCTGATGCTCAAAGCAAAGCATATCCTTTTCTGTTCTGCTCTCTTGGTCTCATGGTTTAACGTGGGCAAAATTGAGAAAACTCGTGGGCTGAGACAAGAACAGTTTAATAACTGAAATAAAATACAATAATAATACCCACGCTGAAATAAACACAGTCATTCCCACAAGATCCTCACTGAAACATTGAATTCAAAATTCAAAGTCTCAGAGCTACAGTGACACCTTCATTGAAGGAAATCACAGGAGCCAGAAAATTAGGACACACGTGTTCGGCTCTCATTCCCTCTAAGATGTGAGAGCTCAGCCAGGTGGCCTCCCAGGTTTCCATGCAATAGGAAGCATCATTACCTGTTAGGACTGGGGATACGTGGAGCACAGAGAAGGGCCCTTGCACTAAGTCTCTGTGCTTGGCTTTGGGCTTTGTGCCAGAAGCAGCAGACACTGTCTTTCAAGAGCAACACAACCGATGGCTAAGCTGAGAAGCCAGCTCTGACCTGTAGTTCGTCTCACCTGACTTTGTCTTTGATTTTGGCCCCTTGCAGATGGAGGAACTTTACTGTCTGCAGGCTGAAGGGACTAATTATGGCATGCCAGGAGCAGCATTTTGGGATTGTACAAAAGATACTGTGGGATGTTTAAAGCAAGCGTTAAAGATGGGGAAGGATCAAGGTGGCCTGAGTGGAAACATGTGTGGGAAAGGGGAAAGGGGGGATGAGGAGATAAAGGGGCTGGTGGTGTATAAACAGGCGGCTGGTTCATCAATGTACTTCTCTGGCCATGCGCTTTGCCTGATCACCACAGCCTCCTCTCATCTTCTCATGAAACTCCACCTCTCTAATGATTTTGAGAACGGCTACTTTTAGCACCAAGCCCATGAGAAGAGCAGGAAATGTGCTTCTGTTGCAGCTCTGTGGGAACCGACAGACCACATATACATGCTGCACCAGACTTGCTGCCGCTCCTTGCTCCCCCAGCACTAGACTGCAAGGCTCATTCAGACAACCACCATCCTGACCTCACACATACTTACTTTTCCTGGAAGAATGTCAGCCTCTTCCTTTCAGCATTTGCAATCATTTCCACAGCTTTTCACACTCCATTCGTGTTTGTATCCAAAGTGAGAAATCAAACACTATGTTGATTTTCAGGTTTCTGTGTTTTCTGGCTGGGTGTGAAATTGAGGAGGCACAAATTTGGTGTGAAACCTGGAGGACGATCATTCCTACAGGGCACAAGGGGGAGAATATGCTGATGCAAACTCAACAAACAAAAGGAGGTGGAAAGGATACAAAAGACACGAAAGGGCTGGATCAACCTGCAGAGGATGGAAAAAAAACCTCCTTTTGCCTGATTTTTGACTTGTGTCACTTTCCTACAATCTATGGATCCTTCCAAGAAAGACACAAGGGTTTTCTGACAACTTCATTTCCTGGTGACAAAATGTAAAAGCTGAGAACTCCTCCAGATTCAGCTTAGAATGAGACTAGAAATACCTGCCTTATTTTTAAGATAAAGCCTAACCTTGTCAGCTGGGCGTGGGTCTTTCACAGGAAGCTGTTTGCTTTGCCAGCACCTTTTTACCCTCTCCTGGCTGCAGCACGGTGCTCTTCAGTCATTGAAACCCTACAGGAAATCCTGACTGCTCAGAGGTGGAAGATTGGTTAAGGGTTGGTTAAAGATTAAGGTCTTGTCTGAGTGCCAGCAACCCGAGCAGAGGACCGTGAGTCACGGGGCCCCATGTGGCTGATGTGCCAGGAACTGGAGAGGCCAGGCAGCCTGCCTGAGTAGGGCAAGGGACCTGTTATCCAGGTGTTGAATTGGCCACCAGTTTGGGCTGGGTACCAGGCATACTGCCAGGGTTCAAGAGGTGGCTACTGGAGGGACCAGCAGTGTACCAAGCCAAGCGCTGCAGACACCATGAGGTCTGGACATCACCTGAGAGACCCGTTTGCGTGTGTATGGCTGTGTGCGTGAGGCAAGTGCGGATGGGAGGACCCAAGGGCCAGCTGCTGTGTAGGCTCCTATGTCTAAGGCTGTTCACTGGGGGGATACATCACACATTTGTGTCTGTGGATGTGTTTGTGCAAGTGGGTCTGTGTCCCAGCAGCTGGAGTGGGGTTGGGGGCCTCAGGGGCTTGCCTGCACGGGTGTTGCAGTTGAAGGTATTTGACATGGTTACGATTTAGTCAATTCAAAATTTATTAATAATATGAGGTCAATCAAAGTTTGAATTTTAGCAGTACTCGGTGATTGACTAATTTAAAAATTTACAAGTAATTCAGTGAAATATATTATGATCCAACCAGCAACTTAATTACATATTCAAAGATGACAAGATTCACACTAACTTACTATAAGGTATCTTAAATCAAAGTTTAGAGAAATATATTCCCAAGCAATAAGGGAGCAAGAACATCACAGTCCAAGTACAGATGGACCAGGCCGTCAACGTTGCCAAGTGAAGCAAGAACTAGGCACATTGAGGGGGTGCCTTAACTCTGTGATCTGCTGCTTAGGTATGTGGCCCAGAAAAGGGGAGGGAAAGTGCACCAAGTACTGAGAGGCTTAAGAGATGGGGAGTTGCACCACCACAGCAGGTGCCAGCAACTGAGAGACCTGGGATCCAGGGCGGCTGCTGGTCGACTGAGTGTCTAAAGCTGAGTGTCTTATTGTTACTGGGGGAACCCTGTGCCTAGGTGTGGGTGCTGGTGTGCATGCAGAGCATTTCTATCTGCCTTGATCCATGTCTCTGGTGTGTGCGTGCAGCCGTGCCTGGGGTACAAGTTTGAGTGTACCTGGAAGGTCTCAGCCACACTGGGGAGACATGGTAGGAACTGCTGTAGCTGCTTCCCACAGATCCCAGTCCCGACCTTACAGCAAGGCACCCTCTAGGTCCCCAGCCCTCTGGACACCGCCACCACCAACAGGTCCCTCTGCTTTGGTATGACAGGAATGGATCTTTGGGCATCCATTCAGAAGTGGCAGTAAATTGGGCATTGCATGAAGTCTTCCATTTACTCCTCCCCTGGTCTCATGGACCTCAGCTGTCATCATGGACCTCTCATGGATTATTACTTGACCTGCTTTACTCCTGCTTCAGATTCCTTCCACCAGCAGCCACCAGTGAATCCCCTGTCCAGAGCAGGGTGGGCAGGGGATCCCCCAATTTCATCTGGGAGAGTTGTAGGCCAACACAGTGCAACTTCGTTATTTCAGGCTTGCAGGGTCTCTCAGACCTGGGCATCTGTGTCCAAGATCACCACCACAGGAAGTGGTCCCAGGCATGGATGCATATTAGATGCACTTCCACGAGTGGGAGTTGGACCTTCAGAGCTGTGTTCCATCCAGTGGTAGTCTGTCATTTCATTCCCTGGCCATGCCCTTTGACTGTGGAAGATGCCTAAGAAAAGGATCCTTATGGAGACGTTTCTGGCCATTGTTTGCAGGTGAATCCCTTTGGACAATTCTCTCTCCACCTCACGGTTTGAAGGCATCATTCCAGTTTAAGTGTCCTGTAGCCTCACCTTCTACACATTGTCCCACACCAGAGAGCAACAGTACTGTGGAAAAGGTGGCCTTTACAGTTTCTTCCAATTAAACATCTTGCTCATCTGTGGTTAGGCTCAAGATCGGTGAGGATGATTAGGGAGAGGAGTATTTTGTAGTATGGGTGAGGTTGAAAGTTTCTGGTAAGGTCTGTCTTGAGTCACAGATATTATCTGCATTATTCTGAGCTATGGAAGTCAAATTTAGGTGAGGGAACGGAGGAAGTTACAGTTTCAGCTTTCTTTAGTGTTTGTTTCTGCATCAGTACCCTTCAATCTGTGTTGCAAAAGACAGTGTTTCAACCAGCAAATGAAAAAGGGATGAAATCACACAGGAGCACCTTGTTTCTCTTTAGAATGGGCGATCTGGCTTGGCTCATGGAGAGTACTTCTCTTTCCAAATGCCCTTTCTTTCCTGAAAGCTGAAGTCAAGTGTAAGGTTTCAGGCAGTCCACAGAATTGTAGTTGCTCTTTAGTTAAATACATCAGCACAGATGAATGAGGACTGAATAGGAAGATGGGTAGCTCTAGTCCAAGGCTGAACTCAACTAATAAAATAAAAAAAGGAAAAATTCCTGGACATAGCCAGTCTGTTAAGTAGCTAAATCACTCGTCTATTACTGTGCCAGGCTCACCAGTCAGAAAGTCTCCAACTTTTGATCCCTGAGAAGTTCAAACATAAACACAAACCAATCCTTCCAGATGGCACGAAGTAAAAACTGCTTAGATTGTGTACCACAGATGATAGTAAAAAAACTCCAACAGTATAGGTGGAACAAAGAAATAAAGCCTGTTCATTTTTTGTAAAACCTAGTTTGGACTCTAAAATAGAAGAGCTGGAATAAGAATAATTCCCAAGGAGGAGAGGAGAGGTTCCCATAAACACTTTCAGAAGGGTTAGTTTGTGGAGTTTTCTCATTTTGTCGTACACATTGCCCTGCCCCCACACCCCCCGAGAAGGTGCTGAGCGTTGCAAACTATGCAAGCTTCTGTGAAACCGGTATTCACCTTAAATAAGGAGAGAGAGAAAAGAGGTTTCACAATGACTTCTTTGACCATGAATGAAACACAAAACTTTCATCTCAATGGGATGAAGTTTATATCTGTTCAGAAAGGAAGGTGAGAAAGGTGACCTTTGCCTATTGTGGGGTGGCCACCAAGTTCATTGCTTTCCAGTCGTCTTTGACAACCCTTTTGCTTCTGGTTTAAGTTCTCCTCCCTCACCACTGCTTTGAGTGTCACCTGTCAAGCATGGTGGGAAAAGGAGCCCCTCTGCTGTTCATCTTTGAGTCCTTTGGGGTACCATTCAGCAGCTATGGAGAGATGCTGACTTGAGGTGCTTCAGGGCTTTAGATCTGTCCCATGGAGACAGGGATGAGGGCTGGGAGAACCCATGTGCTCAGGAGCCCACAGGCTTTCTCCAAGAGCACTGCAGAGTTCAGCTGCGCCTATGAGGAGAACATGAGTAGCAGGTGGATCCTGCGCCTCCAGAGCCAGACCATGACTGGCTCACAATCAGAGGTGACTCTGCCTATCCTGATCATTGTCTGTAATTAACACCTTCAGTTTTGCAGTGAGGTTGACCTCAGCTCTGTGTATAACTAGAAAAGCTAAAAATATTATTTCTAAATGCCAGTAGTCAACCTGGAACCCATTGTCCCTGATGTGCAATGGAGAGAAATTGACATCTGGAGAGAATTGTTTCTCTAACATTTCTGTCAAAAACAGATGTAGTTATGTGACTGCCTTGTGGGTGGATCTGCCTGCCTTGCTGCCCTGGCTCAAATGAGAGCTTAAGGGCTCTAGGTTGACTTTGCTTTGTAGTTCTTAGAATTGTAAAGCTGTGCGAGTTAATTATACCCTGTCTTTGGGTTTGTGCTGAATTGCTTAAGTACAAGCATCTGGTGCCATTTGATGAGACATGGCCACATGGGAGCTGGCAGGTGGAGGTACAGGAGACTGATGTCCTAGAGGAGCATCAGCTGGTGGCTGTAGAGAATACTTCAGGTCATCCAAAACATTACCAAAAGCTTATTTTTAGGTAACTAAGTTGTGCTGCAAAAAGTAGGTGAGAGGAGTCCCAGCCCTAGATCCCAGGCAGAATTAGAGCTGGGGAGCTAAGTCACCTCTTCTCATTGAACTGGAGAGAGGCTGATCCCCATACAGAATGACAGATACCGATGCTGATAGAGATCACAGAGCTGGGTCTATGCAGAGGTGAGATCAGAGTGTTGTTCAGACTTTCAGGCCTGAAGGAACTGGAAGAAAACTTACATCCTGACAACTTTCTGCAGTGCCATGAAAGACTAGCAAGTGGGTCTGCCCTCTGACAGTGACAGGTTCCTTCCTATCACTGAAGAAACAATGAGGCAGAATCAGGAGAGGTTGTCCCAGTGAGTGGAGGGAGCAGTGTACCTGTGGAAGAAAAGTTTGGAGAATCTAGCATAAAGGACATGGCAAGTGTGTCTCAGCAGCAGGGCAGCAGGTGGAACTGGACAGAAAGAAGTTTTGGGGTGACATTTTGGGAGCTGGGTCCTTGTATGAACAGTAGGCTGTGTTACAGGTCCCCAACATGATTGGCATGGCATTGCTCTGTAGAAGTCCTTCTCTGCACGGCTTCGGAAGAGAGTCCCAAGTCAGGAGCTTCTGCAGGCATGTGACAGCATTCAATGTTTAAGGTGAAAACACAAGCATACAACATTCCTTTTAGCTGCGAGAGATAAAGACTCCGCTGATCAAAATCAGTATGCCATTCAAAATAGAGTGCACTTACTTGCTTTAGGATTGGGTATGTATTCAGTGAAAAATATTTGTAAGAAATATAAGGGAGAACCCCTACAGGCTCTGAGGAAATGGCAGCTGGGTGTCTCCTGAGCTTACCTAAAGTGGCTGATTCTGAACTAAATTTATTTCATCTGACTGTCTCTGGGATAGTTTCCCATTGGAACCTAAAGAGCATAGGTGATAAGATTAGAGGAATCTGATCTTATCTTGCATATCCCCTAGGAGATAAACTAAAACCTTAAATAAAATGCAAAGGCAGTAAGGAGAAGATTTGCTTTTTTTTTTTAATGTTTGGTTTTAGATGGTTAAGTCTCTCATTCTTCTTTCCTTCCTCCCTTCCCTCCTTCCCTCCTTCTATTATGGCAATAAAAGGTAAAGCAACCAATAAAGCAGTGGAAGTAACCATCAATGTACTGAAAGTGAACCCACATCCCCTAAAATTTCTTTCCCAAAGTGTTAAGTAAATTTTTTAACATTTTTTCCACTTTCTTCAACCAGACAGAGTTCCACCAACTGCGAGGAGGATTTAGAAGGCCATCTCAGGTGAACAAGTATCTGCCAGCACATGAGGAGAGGAGTGTATTCTGAGGCATTCAGTCTATCCTTCAGAAGACAATTATGGACAGGATTTTACACACCATCTTAAAAATCCAAGGGCACCCAAAGAGTCATAGAGGAATATCTTAAAAATAATGTATTTCTAACCTGTTGTTATCATTATCTACTTAGGCTGTTTCTTTTTATGTTTTTCTTTTCTGGTGTCTTCAAAAAGTAAATCTAGGGAAGAATGAGGGAAAATCATGACCAATAGTCTGAGACTGAGCACACCAAACCATAGAATAGTTTGGGTTGGAAGAGGCCTTTAAAGGTCATGTAGTCCAACCCCACCATGCAATGAGCAGGGACAATCATGGTGATTTGTTTCTCATAATGTTAAATGATGATTTGATTAATGATTTCTATGCTCTTAAGTAAAGATCTGATTTCATATTAAAAACCATTAAAAACATAAATAATGGATAGTTTATCAACGGACAGGCTGAAGTAACTGTAGGAGGGCATTCTCCTTTACAGCAGGGACAAACAGATGTTTCAGGTACCATTTCAGAAGCAGAGAGTGGTCTGGAAAATTCAGATGAATTCCATCCTTAAAGTGTCTTTTCCTCTTTGCTGACCAACAAGAGAGATTGACTCAAGAGATCACCAGTGTTTGCTTTCCACCAGATGACTACAGAAGAGAGATCTATGGTTTCTAATAAACTCCAGTCTCAGCTGATATAAATAAGTAAAAACACTTGATCAAACCTACCACACAGTCATCTCCATTGAGCTTGTGCTCTTGCTTCCCTTTCTAGAGGATTCAGAGTAACAAACACTTCTAAGGTACACTTCACTTTAGCCTGCTCTGGGTATCCTCAGTCCAGATAATTTCTCCTCCCTGTGCAGAGCAGGGCTGAAGAGTATGGACATGTGGCTATGTGTATTAATTTGTCTTGTGAAATGGTACAATTTTGCAGAACGCTGCTTTGATCACTTTGTTGCACAGGCTGTAGATCACAGGGTTCAGAGTGGGAGTCACCAGAGTGTACATAATGCTCACTGTTCTGTTGTTCTTCTTTAATGGAGTGCTAGGCGGCTGGATATAGGTGTACATGATGGTGGAGTAGAACAAGCCAACAATAGCAAGGTGTGAGGAGCAGGTGGAGAAGGCTTTCCACTTTCCTGCAGAGCCCTGGATTTTCAGGACAGTGGTGATGATGAGGCAATAGGAGAGGATGACCAGCAGGAAGTTTCCCATGCCTAAGATGATGTCTGCCATGTAAATTGTGATTTCACTGAGATAGATTGAGCTGCAGGACAGGGCAAGGACCAGGGGGTATCTCACACAAGAAATTTTGGAGTAAGTTTGGCACACAGAAGTCCAGCTGTGCCACAAACAGGGAGTTGATGGTACCAATTGCCCAGACACCAGCCATTAAGGAGGTGCAAGTCCCCTTGCTCATCATGGTTATGTAGTGAAGGGGCTGGCGAATGGCCAAGTACCGGTCGTAAGACATGACTGTTAACAGTATAAACTCTGTTGAGCCTGAGAAAGTGAAGGTGTAGATCTGTTCTACACAGCCCTCAAAGGAGATGGTGTTCTTGCCCACGATCAAGTTGTCCAACATCTTGGGCAAAACTGAGGAGATACCTACCAAGTCAAGGATGGCCAGGTTTGAGATGAGAAAGTACATAGGGGTGTGAAGTGGTGGGTAGACAACGGTAACTATAACAACAAATGAGTTGCTGAGGATAGCAGTGAGGTAAATGCACAAAGATATCACAATATAGAGACCTTGGAGGTGAGGGTTGTCAAAAGCACCCTCAAGGATGAATTCAGAGACCTTGGTGTGATTCCATGGATGCATTTGCCTTGCTGTCCCCTGCATAGGAATAAAAATCAAGACATTACTGCCTTGTGGCCACATAATATTCAATCCAATGTTAAAAACAAAGACAGACAGAGACAGATGTGTTTCCAAAGGCAAAAACAATCCCCCAAACCCAAAACAAACCAAAACCCCACAACAGAGAAAATAAGGCAGAAAATATTTCAGTGTACAAGGAAAGTCACATCAGTACTTGAATAGAATGATAGATATTACAATAATAATTATAATAGATAAAGAAGATAAATGAATCTCTGCATACACTTCTTTAAAGATTATCAGGAGATTTTTTTCTTTTTTCTTCCCCCTCCCCCCCCCCGAAATGGTATCAGAGACATTTTAGATCAATCACATTGCATAGTGGATCTTCCCTGACTGTGGTATGGCCTTTGACTTCTACACAGGATTCCCAAAACATAGATGCTGAGACCTAATTTCCACCAGGGCTGTTTGGGTACCAAATGAGTCTGCACTGGGCTAAAAGCACGACCTTTCAGAAGTGAAAGCAAGGAGAGGAAAAGAGAATAGTGTACCATTGTACCACAGGGTTATAGGTAATCCTCAGGTGAGGATGAGAGAAACAATGTTTACCAGCTGTGCATCATGCACCCCACATACTTTATCTAACTGTGAGTGATCGGGGCTGTGAAGGGATCTCAGCTACTGAAGGTGCAAACCTATTAATTGCAAGCAGAGAAGGGTGGTGTTTCTGACCATTTCTGGTGATTGTCCTCCAGGCATCTGGCTGATACCAGAGAGATCTGAGACTGCATGAGGATTTACTCAGTGGTGTAAGGCTGAAGCTATCTCTGGGCCTACATTTCACCAAGCTAGAGAGCTGCTAGCTGCAACTGGAGATCTCTCCAAATATGGTCGTTTCTAGTAGGTTTTAAATAGTTCTGTCTGTTCCACCCAAGTTTGACCATCCAAAATTCCATTCCAATGGCCAAGAAGAGGGTCTGATAATCGTATACAACAAACAGAGTTATAATTTCTGCCTTGGAGCCTGATGGCACAGAATTAGACTTCAGTAGAATGCATCTTGTTGCACTTTCAGGTGATCTGCAAACAGACTCTGCTGGTGGTTTCCCCTTCCAGCTAGTGTCAATGGAGAGAGACTGACTCTCCTATAGCATCGCCGATTTCTTGATGAAGAGTCTAAGATGGTTTGTCTGAATCACCGTGCATAGGCACCAGCCTTTCCTCTCCTGTCTGGATTAAAACTTAGCACAGAATATGGTGTCTAACTTGGGGTTGAATAAACCTCCAATTATCATGTTTTTCATACAATATTAAGGCATAACTGGGATGAACAAGCGTGGAGCAAGTTTCCGTCCATTTTCCATCGAATTGAAGATGGTGATATAAACAATCGTGACACTAAAATATTAATTTAAAATTCTAACAGTTAGTTCTGTTTACCTATGACACCGAAAGAGTCAGACAAATACAGAACACGGCATATAACTCATTGTTGCATTATTAGAAGAGAGAAAAGAGGAACGAAAATAGAGAAGGAGCCAGCAACAAAGCATTACTGTTCTCACCTCTCATCAGAGGTACAAACAGTGTTCACAAGCCTTTCTGAAACAGTATCTTAATATGCACCCCATCTATCAAGGTAGTTTCTTCTGGAGGTTCCTCCGCCCCCATGAATGTAGCCTAGAATGAGCTCAAAAGCATGCCCCAGGAGGTGGGGCCAAGTGGTGGTAACTTAGTTCAGCACTGAACTCATGACCTGCAATAACTTAACCAAATACCCAGTGGAGTGGGACCCAGACAGGTTTGCTAGCTAACTCTAGGGGAGAAATTTCTCCTCGCTTTCCCTCCTTGACAACACTGATATCAGTAAAGCTGATCTATCCTCAGCACTTCTGTTTGTGATTCTTGCATTTGAAACCTAACAGTGTACTGAGCTGTATCATGAGGAGCATGGCCAGCAGGCTATGGAGGTAGGTGTTTATTCCTTTTCACCCAGCACTGGTTAGTTAGACAGACTCTGGAATAGTGCATCCAATAGTCCTCCAGTATAAGAAAGGCGTTCATAAGCTTGGGTGAGTCTGGTGGAGATGACCAAGATGGCCAAGGTGCTGGAAGAACACACTGTATTTGGTGAGACTCGGGGAATGGAGTTTCTTGATCCTGGAGAACAGAAGGCTCAGTGGGACCTTATGACAGCTTTCCATAACCAATGGAGAGGCTACTGAGAAGACCAACACAGGTCCTTTAGAGAGGTACATGACGGGAGGACAAGGCAATGATCACAGATTGAAAAAGTGGCGGTTCTAAGAGAATTTAATTAAAAAAATAAATTGCTCTGACAATCACTATGTGGAATACCATCTTTGGAGGCTGCAAGATGTGACCGGGCTAAGCCTTGAGCAACCTGGTCTGAACGGAGTGTTGATCCTGAATTGAGCTCGAGGCTGTAATAATTGACTGCTAAGGCCCCTTCATGCCTGGATGATCCTGGAATTCCATGGTTTCTCTGGCCTTTTGCAGACAAGTCCTTTGAAGAGCAATGTCACATGCACCAGACTCCCATGAAAAGAAGCTTCCTGGCTGTAATGAAATGCTCAGATGTCTGGTTTCTGGTATTGTTTCAACGGGAAGTGCTTGCAGTGCTATGTGGGCTGTGTAGTTGCCCAAGGATGCTGTTTGTTTGTAATAATCTGTTGAATGTGCTGCATCTTGTCATGAAGATGGGATGAAGTGTTCAAGACCTGCTGGGATAGCTCTGGACAGCTGGCCTGACCTCATCTGTGCTAGATTGAAAGAGTGATCCCTGGTGTGAAGTCTCCTTAAATCCCTGTGGAGATGTTGTCCAAAAAGGAATTAGTTGGTACCTTCCAAGGAGAGCTGAAAATGAGCCTCCAGGTAGTATGAAGTGTGAGGGAACCACGGCCGGAGTGATCTGAGGTGGAAAGTTATTTAGCTGCATTTGACATGGTCACAGAGCTTTATGTCTGTAGGCGACTAGAGGTCTTTCCCCCAGACTGTCACAAGACACTAGTCCTCCATGACATTCCCATGACCACGTCCGTTCTAACGGTGGGCCTGTAGATGGGAGACTATTTGGAGCTTTGTTTGTTTCTAGTGCTGCTGCTTGGGCTTTGTATTTGAGCTCTGCACAAATCTGCAGGTCCACGCTGAGACAGAAGGTCAAATGGTATTTAGGCAGATAAAGGTGCAGAAACATGAGCAGCAGACCATGAGGTCACCTAGGGTATGGGAGGCACATGGCACTAGTGCCACTTGGGAATCGCAGAGGAAGCCACAGAGCTGGTGGTATGGCACAGACACGTTTCTGGAGCAGTGGCCAACCAGCCAGCCAACAAGAAAGGCATCTCTCCCTCACGCGAGTGGTCAGGGTTGTCTCTCTGCAAGACTGCTTTTCCCTTTGCCATCTTTGGATTTTTCTATCCCATCACCACCCCACAAGGGCACATCCTGGCCCAACCACATCCTGCTCAGATGATCCAATATGAGAAAATGTCCACATTTCAGCCCTCAGGCTGTATTTTACAAAGGGAACTCTTCATCTGAGGTTCAAGAAGGTGGAAAGAAGACAAAGGGTGTGAATAGGCTGGCTGGTGGTACAGTCTGTCTAAGGATCCTGAGATGGCTTCAGGTTGGTACTAGAAACCCACGTGATCTCCCCTTGCATGTTGTGACATTTCTGTTTCTGGAAGGCTGGGTAACTGTTTTGGAAAAGCTGTAGTATGTACTTGCTGGCTTAAGTGGGGGAGGATAAGGGAGAGGAGGGACAGCATTTGCAGCTAGCAGGGATTGAGATCTCCATTGCATGCCTCACCACCATCTTGCTCCCCTTGTCCCAGAGAGTGTCATCACTTCATTCTCACACTCAGGCATTGCACCATTCCCAAGAAGGCTGCACACACAAGCAAGTTTGAACATGCTTTTATTGGTGGCCAGAAAGCAGAGCAGGAGGTAGCACTGTGGGGCAGCAGTGGGAGGAGGGAATAATGGGAAACGCTGTGGACTTGGGACGTGCATTTTTACCTTGCCATGGAGACATTCCTTAGCTCAGAAGCCTGTGCATATGCCGTGAAGGCATCTCTGACCCCATTTCAGCTGCCCCTGGAAGCCCCTGAACATCAGCAGATGTTTGATGCGTTGTGGAAATGGGGCACTGAGCATTTTAGACAGAGGAGGGAGAGTCAGGTCGGTCTTGGAGTGCAAACTTCCTCAGCTCTGCACGTATCCAGGGTTCAAAATAGGAGACTCTGGTAAATACTTCAGGGAAGATGGAATTTTTGGGTCCATAAGAAACAATGCCGTGAGCCTTCCTGTTGCAGACTAATGGGCCGCCAGAATCCCCCTGTGAGGTAAAAGGAGTGGGAGGCGTCAGACGTGTCACAGCATGGCTCCCCCTGCCCTCAGGAAGAAACTGGCCCTCTTGTCTCCCTCCCCTGTGAAGAACCTCCTCTTTTGACCATCTCCCACCAGAACCAGTTCCGCAGGGCTTGTAGGTGCCTTACTACTCCTCTAAGCTGATCCGTGAAGCAGTTCAGGCCTGGAGGCCATCTGCTTCATATCCCTGAAAAGAAGACTCTAGTCCTACTTTAGACATGTGGGAATACCCAAGCCACCCCACTGTGTCAGGAGGATATGACAAAGCATTTACACGAGATCTGCAGCCTGCTGGAGCACTGGCTAGCCTGGATGGAATATCCCCAGCCATGTAAAAAGGCACATGATGCTGACAGTTGGGAAACTACACCCGGCTTCAGAGAGCACATTAGCTTCAGAGTTCCTGAGAGGAGCCTCAGTTCATCATCCCGAAGAACGTAGTTCATTTTAATCCCCTACCTGAGAACCAGCCTGACTGTCTAGGCCCAACCTCATCCCAAGCTTACAGCCCAAAGCAACACTTACACGGAAAGCTGCTTTTTTGCCATTCTCATCGCCAACGCAGATCATGGTCACAGAACGATAGTATTTGAAACTCTCAGTACACTTTTCCTCACACTGCACCTTTAGGTCCACCTCCATCAGCACACTAGTCACATCCCCAGGCATCGATGTCCTGCCCCAGCCAGCCACTTGGCACATAGTTCCCGGTTCCACACGCTCCTTGTGACTGGCGAAAGGGATATAACTGACTGACTTAGTCAGCTTGGCCCTTGGCTTCAGCTGCCAAGCAGAGAGAACATAGGGTCAGAGCAGGCAAAGGAATGCAAACAAGTTCATGAGGTTGTGGGCAATCCCTTGGACAGCAAGGATGTGTGTGGGCATACCTTCAGCAGCATGATGTCATTTTCACTGGTATATCCTGAATACCTGGGGTGGATGACCCAGTGTCCAACGTGGAACATCTGCTGGCTCGGCTCATTCTTATTTATGTTGTGGGCTCCCAGGGTCACAGTGACGTTCACTTTCCTGCCAGGAAACACCAACATTTTACAGCTACGCTGACCACAGCCACACGGCCCCCATGGCAGGTGGTTTGTGGGAGGTGATGGTGGGATACGCCTCCCCAGAGATTACTTCTCGACAAGTTTCCCCCTGTAGCCTGGGATCCCTCCACAAGTCAGCTGAGGGTCCCTTAACCCATGCTGACATAGGTCTGAGGTGTCCCATTCTGAAGACAGAAGGGAAGCAGGGATTGGGAGCACCAGCCTCTCTTCTCCCACACTAGCTCTGACCCGTGGTAGGGACCACAGACCAGGAGAACTCTGCCGAGGAGTGCTGTCGCAGGCACACAGCCCCTGGCAGACAATTCCTGCAGCTCACAGGGGATGGCTCGGCTCACAGAGAGCCCTGCTGTGCCCGAAGAGACACGGAGTGCTCTTTCACCCCTGACCAGGTCTGTGGCACTTCATGACTGTGCGAGACTTGAAAAAACCCCATGTGCAGAAAAGATAGGGCCTTACTTTTTTCCAGCCACACAGTGAGCTGCTGAGAGCACTGCATCTGGGCGAATCAGGAATCCTCCACATGCAAAGGCACCTAACTCACTTTGAACTGATAAATAAGCCATGTAGGGCCTGGAGTGGGGCTTAGCTTCCCATCCGCCAATGATCCTTCCTGGAAGAGAGATGAGAGGTGTTAATGTCACGTATGCCACTATTTCCCATCAAGTTTGGAGCAGCATGAGGAGAGAGGGTCATCCTCTGACGGCATATGCCAACGCTGCCAATAAGTCTCCTTGCTTGGGCTGTCCAATGGGTGCATTGGTTATGCACAATGGAGAGACAAACAAGCAACACTTCCTGGGGATGACTGACCTCCCCTGACTCTGGATGTCTAAAATGCTGTCAAAGGGCACTACAACTGGTACCTGTAACGCGTCACTGCTTTCAGGCACGGTCTGAGCTGAGAGGTATGCGTAGAGCAGAGAGTAGAGATACGAGAAAAGGCAAGGCAGGTACGCAACAGATTTCCTGCTCAGTGCCCGTTTGTGCCCTTGCACGTCCTTGTCTAAATCCCATCTCTCTCTCTACTCACCAGCCCCAGCCCACGGGAGAAGGAGAAAAGCACTTGCGAGCAGAAGGAGAAGCAGCATCTTCTACCAGTGTCCTGAAGAGCCAAACCAGTTGTTATGGCCAGGCAGGAGACAGGTACCGAATGGCACTCTATATATACGAAATTTGGAGCTGATACAGGAAACCTCAGCCTGCTATCAGCTTGTGTCATGTGTTGCTTCTTTTCTTACAAACCCCAGACTGTGGTTTGGTGAGGCGTTCATGTCACAATCTCTTGTTTTTGTCACCATCTCCTCCAAAAGCTGGACAGATCTGGGCTTGTTCTCCAGTCAAGTGCATATGTCATTGGAGACCCTTGGTGAGATCCTCCTTGGATCCCAGATACGTATTGAGTAGTTTTGGGGATCTTTTAGTTTTTTCTTTTTTTCCCAGTTCCCTGACAGGAACAGTGAGAGCTGAACATAGCCAGACAGAGGTCCTGGTTCTTGTCAGAGGGGCTGACTGCCATCAGAGGTACCCCTGGGCAATCACCTGTCAGAGTAGCTAAGGCACAGAACCTACTGGAGACTCACAACCTCAAGCACTAGTGTTCTAGATGGTCAGACAAGTCCAGTGATGAGGAAAGTTGTACGTCGAGCTGCGAAGTCAGCCCATGGGCCCAGGTCCAGATCAGAAGGTTACATGGCCATGTGCAGGCATGGCTGGAGCTGGAGCTGAAGCTCAGGTAGGGATCAGAGTCCAAGTCTTTTCATTCTTCCAAACCCTGCCAGCACAACATCTAATCTAGACACCAAGTACCTGGAGGCAGCTTCTGGAGTGAAAGGGAGGGAGTAGACAAGAGATATCAAGGAAGGCAGAAGAACTGGCTTTGCCAAAACGGGCCCAGTCTGGCAGTGAGGTGAACAAGGAAAATCTGGGGATAATAGTGAGAGTAAGGTGAGGGCCCAGATGATCAGACAAGTCCATAGTGATGAGGAAAGTCTGACATCAAGCTGGGAAGTCAGGCCATGTATTCAGGTCCAAATCAGCAGGTTACATGGCCAGGCACAGGCATGGCTGAGACACAGCTGGAGCTGGAGCTCAGGTGGGGACCAAAGTCTGAGTCTCCTCTTCCAAGCAGCTCCCATGAGAAGGGGAGCCGCCCTGACTGAAGTCCTCCCTGGGAACACTGGCTCTGGTGTTACAAGAGAGAAGGGACATAGCCCTCAGTTGTACTGACTCTAGCCAGCCAAACCTCCAGGATGGGGAATGCACTCAAGGCACTTACAATTGAGGATGGAGACTGGACAGCCTCCCTGTGCAACTGATTCCAATGCTTCATGGTTCTCATGGTGAAAAAGTTTTTTCTTCCACATAGGCTGAACCTCTTTTATTTGACTATTTATTTTCTAATGTCTACTCATTACCTTTCTTGCTCATGCTCCCATTGTTTGCTGCTGTGAAGAGTCTGGTTCCATTTTCCTGATGGGTGCTTGCAGGTAATGGAAAGCTGCTGTTCAGTCCCCCCAAGCCCTCCTCTTCTGCCTGAGCAAGTCCAGTCCCCTCAACCTCTCCTCAGTGTTGATGCCTATGTTACTCCACATGTTACAGGCCTCCAGCTAGAGTATGGCCTGTTAAGCACCACCGCTACTCTCTGAGCCTGATCATCCAGTGGTTTTTTACTCATCAAGTTGTCCACTCAGATCATAACATCCAAACGTAGACAGAAGAACATCATGGGAGACAATGTCAAAAGCCTTTCTAAAGTCAAGGTAAACAACACTCACTGCTCCCTCCCATCCATAATGCCATCACTGGGGATGGAATCACACTGGTCAGGCCTGTTTTACCCTTGGTCAATGCACACTGACTGTTCCAATCCCCTTCCTCTCCTTCATATGCCCTAGTGTGCATTATGAGAGGAGTTGCTCCATGATTTTTCCAGGCTGCTTAGAAAATGTCTGCTTCTGCTGTTTGCCAGCTTTCACCTTTCACCTTTTCATTCTTCCAGAGACTGCCAGCACGACATCTAATCTGGGTTAATCTGCTTCCTGGAAGCTTTTTAACCACACGATTTGTGTCCCACCGAGAGATAAAGCAGAAAACTGCAAACACTTTGCTTTCTGAGATGTATGAGATTGTGTTATCGGAGGAGCACAGACCCAAACTAAGGAGACATTTCAGGCAACACCGAGCTGTAGAACTACATGATAATAAACACTCAAGCAAACCCACAGCCTTCTTCAGTATTCTGATGTCCCCAGCAAAGTGCTTCTGTTCTCAGCAGTTCCCCTCTTGGCTGGTCACTCAAACAGCTTTAAAGTAAGAGACTGTGTCTTCCCAAGCAAGAAGATAGGCTGCAAAGCTTGTGAGCTCTTGAACGGGCCTGTGCAACCACATTGCTGAGCATATGGGCTGGGGCATGTTGGAGCCCTGCATGGTGGTGCCATTCTAGAATCATTGTTCTGGGCACTCATGTCTTTTTCTGTTCAAAATGCCAGAAGGGCCAGAGTGGACATGCTTGTGTTGTAGTTTACTGTTGCCTCTGTGTAAGCAGAGTTTACATTTGTCTGTTTACGTTGACTATGTGTAAGAGACTCACTGGTTCTGGTCACACTGCTCAGCAATTTCTCAAACATCCCTGTGTTATCAACACTGCTTCCAGCACAAATCCCAAACAGAGCCCGACATTAGCTACTGTGAAGAAAATTACGTCTACCCCAGCCAAAACCAGCACACTCAGGATGTGTCAGGAGGCATATGGGAAGTGATTGAGGCCTCAAGACCCACTCAGACAATCACAGAGGACTGTGAAAAGCAGAGACACAGAAACCTGAGCTGTCCCGTTCACACCAGCTACCTGGAGGCGTCCCTGGAACTGGCTGCTCTGAGAGTGATGGGGAAATCTCGGCTCAGAGGTGCCTGCTGGATTTGCTGTAAAGCACAGACTGAGCACGTGCCCATGTTTTGTAGGTGCTCAGAGGACCAGAACCTGAGCATGAACTGGACGTTAACTTCCCTGAAAATGAAGACACATTGTCTGTCCCTTGCCATGAGTGGAGTAGAGTGTACCAGAGGTAGATGGCTCTTCAAAGACTGAACTTCAGCAAGATGAATCCAGGCACATCCTTCCACTGCTGCAAAGGAATTGAAAGGCAAGTGGTCATTAGAAGAACTGACAGAGGACAGGACACCTTTAGAGCTCCGGGGCAGTGCAGCTGATGATAGACAGCAGAGGCAGACACATCCCCCCCGGTTGTGATCAGAAGGGAAAGTCTTTCTCCTAATGCCTGCAAGTGGCAGAGCAGTGAGTAGCTTTGGCAGAGGGTGGAGGAGAGACACTGAGCAGACAGACGTCCAAATGGGACTCCAGGTCCTGCTGCCCTTGGGCGAGTCCCCATCCTGCCTGTTCACATACCTTTTTACACTCTCCTGGCTGCAGCATACTGTCTGTAAGCATTGAAACCCTATGGGTTTCTTCACACTTTGAAATTGTCCAGGCCTCTGCCTTTCCAGGAACAGCAAGGGGTCTGTCTCCCCTACTCGAGCAGAGGGTGGGCGTCCAGTCATGTCCACAGCAAGCCCCACACCAAAACACTGAATTCAAAATTCAAAGTCTCAGAGCTACAGTGACACCTTCATTGAAGGAAATCACAGGAGCCAGAAAATTAGGACACACGTGTTCGGCTCTCATTCCCTCTAAGATGTGAGAGCTCAGCCAGGTGGCCTCCCAGGTTTCCATGCAATAGGAAGCATCATTACCTGTTAGGACTGGGGATACGTGGAGCACAGAGAAGGGCCCTTGCACTAAGTCTCTGTGCTTGGCTTTGGGCTTTGTGCCAGAAGCAGCAGACACTGTCTTTCAAGAGCAACACAACCGATGGCTAAGCTGAGAAGCCAGCTCTGACCTGTAGTTCGTCTCACCTGACTTTGTCTTTGATTTTGGCCCCTTGCAGATGGAGGAACTTTACTGTCTGCAGGCTGAAGGGACTAATTATGGCATGCCAGGAGCAGCATTTTGGGATTGTACAAAAGATACTGTGGGATGTTTAAAGCAAGCGTTAAAGATGGGGAAGGATCAAGGTGGCCTGAGTGGAAACATGTGTGGGAAAGGGGAAAGGGGGGATGAGGAGATAAAGGGGCTGGTGGTGTATAAACAGGCGGCTGGTTCATCAGTGTACTTCTCTGGCCATGCGCTTTGCCTGATCACCACAGCCTCCTCTCATCTTCTCATGAAACTCCACCTCTCTAATGATTTTGAGAACGGCTACTTTTAGCACCAAGCCCATGAGAAGAGCAGGAAATGTGCTTCTGTTGCAGCTCTGTGGGAACCGACAGACCACATATACATGCTGCACCAGACTTGCTGCCGCTCCTTGCTCCCCCAGCACTAGACTGCAAGGCTCATTCAGACAACCACCATCCTGACCTCACACATACTTACTTTTCCTGGAAGAATGTCAGCCTCTTCCTTTCAGCATTTGCAATCATTTCCACAGCTTTTCACACTCCATTCGTGTTTGTATCCAAAGTGAGAAATCAAACACTATGTTGATTTTCAGGTTTCTGTGTTTTCTGGCTGGGTGTGAAATCGAGGAGGCACAAATTTGGTGTGAAACCTGGAGGACGATCATTCCTACAGGGCACAAGGGGGAGAATATGCTGATGCAAACTCAACAAACAAAAGGAGGTGGAAAGGATACAAAAGACACGAAAGGGCTGGATCAACCTGCAGAGGATGGAAAAAAAACCTCCTTTTGCCTGATTTTTGACTTGTGTCACTTTCCTACAATCTATGGATCCTTCCAAGAAAGACACAAGGGTTTTCTGACAACTTCATTTCCTGGTGACAAAATGTAAAAGCTGAGAACTCCTCCAGACTCAGCTTAGAATGAGACTAGAAATACCTGCCTTAATTTTAAGATAAAGCCTAACCTTGTCAGCTGGGCGTGGGTCTTTCACAGGAAGCTGTTTGCTTTGCCAGCACCTTTTTACCCTCTCCTGGCTGCAGCACGGTGCTCTTCAGTCATTGAAACCCTACAGGAAATCCTGACTGCTCAGAGGTGGAAGATTGGTTAAGGGTTGGTTAAAGATTAAGGTCTTGTCTGAGTGCCAGCAACCCGAGCAGAGGACCGTGAGTCACGGGGCCCCATGTGGCTGATGTGCCAGGAACTGGAGAGGCCAGGCAGCCTGCCTGAGTAGGGCAAGGGACCTGTTATCCAGGTGTTGAATTGGCCACCAGTTTGGGCTGGGTACCAGGCATACTGCCAGGGTTCAAGAGGTGGCTACTGGAGGGACCAGCAGTGTACCAAGCCAAGCGCTGCAGACACCATGAGGTCTGGACATCACCTGAGAGACCCGTTTGCGTGTGTATGGCTGTGTGCGTGAGGCAAGTGCGGATGGGAGGACCCAAGGGCCAGCTGCTGTGTAGGCTCCTATGTCTAAGGCTGTTCACTGGGGGGATACATCACACATTTGTGTCTGTGGATGTGTTTGTGCAAGTGGGTCTGTGTCCCAGCAGCTGGAGTGGGGTTGGGGGCCTCAGGGGCTTGCCTGCACAGGTGCCAGCAACTATGATGGTGGTAGGTTGGTGTAGGTGAGGTAGGAGGGTCTGTACCATCAGTCGTAGTGGTGCTGGACCTCAGTGATGAAACTGGGGATCCAGAGGCAGGCGCTGCACACCCTGAGTGCCTAGAGCAGTGACTAGGAGATCTGTTTTATATGTGTGTTTGCACACATATTTATGTCCCACTGACAGATCCTCATCCTGATCATCAGAGGGGAACTGAATGAGGCTCCTGGTGCCATTAGCATTTGCAGAGTGTTTCTGTCCACATTGATCTTTGTGACCAGCCTGAAGGTGTAGTCATGACTGGGGTGCACATGTGAATGTGCCTGGAGGGGCCCAGCTTGTCCGGGGAACCCTGGCAGGAGCCACTGCAGCTGCCTCAGAGTCACTGGGCTGGGCCCTAGATCCAGTCTGTGATGGTCCCTGCAGCTTGGGGTGAGGTCCTCTGGGTTCCCAGAAGAGATCACCCCTCAGTCTCATTTTCTGCAAACTAGGCAAACCCACATTCTTTAGTGTCTCCTCATAGGACATGCCATCCAGCCCTTTCACCACCTTTGCTGCCCTTCTCTGGACGCATTCAAGGACCTTTTTAAATTGCCGTGCCCAGAACTGCACAGAATACTCAAGATGAGGCTGTACAATTGCTAAATACAGCAGCGTAATCACTTCTTTTGACCAGCTGGTTATAATGTGTTTGATGCACCCCAGGAAGTCGATTTTCCTCTTGGCTGCCAGGGCACACTGATGACTCATATTGAGCCTGCTGTTGACCAGCACCCCCAGAGCCCCTTCTTCAGGGCTGCTATCCAGCCATTACTCTCCCAATTTACACTTGTACCCAGCATTACTCCACCCTAGCTGCAGAATCGGGCATTTGGACTTCTTAAATTTCATCCCATTAATCATTGCCCAATGCTCCGATCTATCTAGATCCCTCTGCAAGGCCTCTTGTCCCTCAAGAGAGTCAACAGCACCTCCCAGTTTGGTATTTTCAGCAAACTTGATAATGGTGCATTCAACTCCTTCATCTATATCATTGATAAATATATTGAACAGATCTGCTACAGCTGAACCCTGAGGAACACCACTGGTGACTGGTCACCAGCCAGATGTAGGCCCATTCTCTACAACCCTTTGAGCCCTGCTGTTCAGCCGGTTCTTCACACAGCACACCGTATACCTGCTCATCTCACAGTTGGACAACTTGTCCAGAAGGATGCTGTGAGGGATGGTAACAAAAGCCTTACTAAAACCCGGAAAAACTCCATCCACCACCTTCCCTTCATCCACTAGACAGGTGACGTTATAGAAGGATATTAAGTTAGTTAAACAGGACTTTCCATTTGTGAACCCATGTCGACTGTGCCTTTCAACAGCACCCAGTATAATCTTCTCCATAGTTTTTCCAGGAACTGAGGTTAGACTAAAAGGCCTGTCGTCTCCTGGGTCTTTCCTCACACACTTTTTGTAAATTGGGATAAGAATGGCTAGCTCCCAGTCACCTGGGACCTCCCCAGAATCCCAAGACCTTTGGTAGATGATTGAGACAGGTCCTGCCATAACATCCACCAGCTCCTTCAGTACTCTGGCATGAATCCCATGTGGCCCCATGGGCTTATGAACATTCATCTGGTCCCTTACAAATTCAATGTCCACAAATGGAAAGTCACGGTTCCCACACTCATGGTCCTCTGACTCAGAGGACCAGGCTGTTCAAGGTCTATCAGTATTATTAAAGACTAAGGCAAAAAAAAAAAAAAAAAAAAAGAATTGAATGCCTTTGCTTTTTCTTCATCCCTGTTAGTCAGATGCCCATCTTCAACGAGTCCTTCTCTATTCAAAAATAACATGTCAGGAAGGCATCTTTCCTGCTTGGCTCACTGAGTACTTGTGACAAGAAGTTATCTCCTACAAGCTTCAAGAATTTCCAGGACCTGCTCATCACAGCAGTATGGTGTACTCAGTTGATGTCTGGGAAGTTGAAATCTCCCTTAAGGACAAGGGCTACCAATCCAGAAATTTCTCCTAATTGTCTATAGAATAACTCATCAATGTTTACATCCTGTCTGGGTGATCGGTAGTAGACACCCACTGCATCTCCTTTGTTTTCCATCCCCCTAATCCTCACCCAGAGGCTCTCAACCACATCATCACTAGCTATAAGGGCTGTACAATCAAACATCTCCCTTACATATAGCACGATACCTCCATCTTGCCTGCCCCACACATCCCTCCTGAACAGTCTGTAGCCCTCCATCCCAGCACTCCAGGCATGGGACTCATTCCACCAAGTCCACTAATACCAATGCTATCATAACTCTGGGAGCTGACCAACACCTCCAGTTCATCCTGTGTGTTTCTCATACTGTGTGCGTTGGTGTACAAGCATTTCAGATATGCTCCTGAGCCCTCTGTGCTCCCAGGAGCAATGTAAATGTTCCCACCAGCACTGCCACCCTCAGGTGATCCCATGCCAACCCTTGGCTTACCTACTAGAATCCTGTTGGTATCCCTTTCCCGCTTCCCCCATGGATTCTGGTTTAAGGATCCCTCAATCAGTTTCACCAGCCTAGACGTAAAGATGCATTTTCCCTATTGGGACAGGTGGATCCCATCAGGGCCCAGCCTACCCTGTGTCTTGAAGGTTCGTCCATGGTTTAAAACTCCAAAGTTTTGATGGAGACACCAGTCCTGGAGCCAGGTATTGATATCCTTGGCTTGCCTGTTTCTTCTGAAGTCTCCCCCATTACTGGGAGGATTGAGGAAAACAACACCTGTGCTCCTAAATTTTTTAGCATTCTTCCCAGGGCTTTGGGAATCACATGTACTGAGTAGAGTATTCCTCTGAAGTCATACTAGGCTTATAAAAACATTATTAAAAAAATATGGTATTGATTGTACTAACATAGGTATACTAAATTAAAAGACTGCATGGAGTTCTGCTCCTACATAAATTCTGGATATAACTATCTCAACTCATTTAGTTATGAGAACTTTGCATTCAAATACAAACCAAGAAAATTAGTATGAGGTTTCCTGACTTCAGGGGAGGGATGATCAATGCATGCAGATTGCTGCAGATTGGCACACATTGATATATGGGGCTTTTTTTTAATTTTTTTTTTTTTTTTTATTGACAGCTTTCCTCTCAAAGCAGTGAGCAATAAAGCATGAAGACAACAGTCACCTATTCTTTTTTTTTGATGTAGCAGTGCTACTAAAACTTGAAGATCTTCAAACTTCAGCTCCTTCAAATGAGAGCAATGATATTCTTTGAATGCTTTAAAATGTTTCCAGTACCTGGACTCCCAGTATCTTCTCTCTTTCTCTCCCATCTTTGTATTCCACCCAGTCTGCCCTTTCTTTCCTTTTCTTCTTTTCAGCAGAGAACAGATGGAGATGTCTATGGTCCTTCTGCACAGACAGGAAATCTATTCCATGGAGGACCATAAAAGTGCAACAACAGGCAGTATTACTCGCATCTGGTTGGGAAGGGTGGATTTTAGGGGTGACGCAGGGGCTGATTTTTTGGTTTTCAGTTCTCATCCTCTCTTATGAAACTTTTGTCAGTGAGCACAACTGAAAGATTATAGTGCCTACAAACACTATTATGACCAATTATCTAAGAAGAAATTCCTTTTTTTCCATCCTCGGAAAGCCTAACAATTTTCTAGCATAAACAATGCCTAGCAAAAGTAAAAATTTTAGCAGCTCCTCAGGCAGATAGAAATGGAAACTACGTTCTGAAAAATATAATCACTTGCATCTTTTAAACTAAGCTCAAAAATTAATAATTCAGTGTTAAAAAGTAGGATCATAGAATCACAGAATCATTTAGGTTGGAAAAGACCCTTAAGATCATTGAGTCCAACTGTTAACCTAGCACTGCCAAGTCCACCACTAAACCATGTCCCTAGGCACCACATCTACACTTCTTTTAAATACCTCCAAGGATTGTGACTCAACCACTTCCCTGGGCAGACAGTTCTAATGCTTGATAAACCTTTCAGTGAAGAATTTTTTTCCTAATATCCAATCTAAACCTCCCCTTGCGCAACTTGAGGCCATTTCCTCTCATTCTATCACTTGTTACTTGGGAAAAGACACTGACATCCACCTCGCTACAACCTCCTTTCAGGTAGTTGTAGAGAATTATAAAGTCTCCCCTCAGTCTCCTTTTCTCTAGGCTAAACAACCCCAGTTCACTCAGCGGGTCCTCTTAAGACTTGGGCTCTAGACCCTTCACAAATACACATTGGAAGAGATCTTTTAAGATTAATTTCCATATGACTATGCTTTTCTGCAGTTAAACATGATATTGTAATGACAGCAAGCATATTATGTACCTGTCTTGCCCCCTTACAGCCTTTAGATACCGGGATAGCAATTTTGTGTCTGGCTTGAGGGCACAGTTAACACTTGACCGCATCTTTTTGGGGGGGATGGACGTATGTCTGCCTGAACATAGTGGTGGCTGACCAAAAGTAAACAGTAGGATGAGCTTATATGAGCACAGGAGGAGATTGTTGCCTGTCCTTTTCTCACAAGTTCTCTGCCTTCCTTTGTATCAAACAGCAGTTCAAAGGAAGAATTAGGATTGTCCTACTATTTGAGTTCAAACACAGAATTGTGCGAGAGAGAAAATCCCGAGCTGTAACATTTAGATATGCCACAACATTCCCAAAGTAAATAAAAACACGTTCACTGATATCTAAAGGAACAGAATAAAAGACCTTTAATTCTGAAGTAATTCTTTGCACTAACATAGATAATCAGCCTTGTGTTAGTAGCCTTTCAATGTTACTACAGAAACTGTGTCTAAGGGGAACATCTGACAAGTTTCTCTTGGAGAAACTGGCTGCTCATGGCTTGGACAGGCCATATTTTTTACCCAGGTGTTTGCTGGGTAAAAATCTGGCTGGCTGGCCTGGCCCAAAGAGTTGTGGTGAATGGAGTTAAATCCAGTTGGCAGCAGGTCACAAGTGGCCTTCCCCAGGGATCAGTATGGGGACCAGTTCTGTTTAATATCTTTATCAGTGATCTGGATGAGGAGATCAAGTGCACCCTCAGTAACTTTGCAGGCACCAAGTTGGGCAGAAGTGTTGATCTGCTTGAGGGTAGGAAAGCTCTACAGAGGGATCTGGACAAGCTGGATGGCTAAGGCCAACTGTATGAGGTTCCACAAGGCTCAGTGCCAGGTCCTGCACTTGGGTCACAACAACCCCATGCAGCGCTACAGGATTGGGGAAGAGTGGCTGGAAAGCTGCCTGGCGAAAAAAGGCCTGAGGATATTGTCAATAGGTGGCTGAATGTGAGCCAACAGTATGCCCAGGTGGCCAAGAAGGCCAAGAGCATCCTGGCTTGTATCAGAAATAGTGTGGCCAGTAGGACTAGGGAAGTGATCGTTCCCTCAAATACTGTGTTCAGTTTTGGGCCTCTCAGTACAAGAAGGGCATTGAGCTGCTGGAGTGTGTTCAGAGAAGGGCAACAAAGCTGGTGAAGGGTCAGGAGAACAAGTCTTATGAGGAGTGGCTGAGGGAACTGGGGTTGTTTAGTCTGGAGAAAAGGAGTCTGAGAGGAGACCTTATCCCTGGAGATATTTAAAAGAGGTGTAGTTGTGGTGCTTTGGGACATGATTTAGTGGCTGGACTTGGCAGTGCTAGGTTAATGGTTGGACTTGATGTTGCTAATGGTCTTTTACAACCAAAATGATTCTACGATTCTATGATTCTGTAAGTACCAGAACATTGTCTCAATGCTCATCCGTTTCTCCTAGAGTGCCACCTGATGGAATGTGGTGGGGTTTTTTTTGTTTTGAGGGGTTTTTTTGACCAGCCTTCTGCTCAAATTCTTTCTGCCTTTTGATCCTGCTTACACTTTTTGGAGAGATCCTCTGTCAAGTAAAGAAGTCTTTTTTGGGAAGATCCCCTATGAAAATGAAATAAAAAAAAAAAAAAAAACAACAAACAAACAACCAAAAAACAAACCAAAACAAAAAAAACCCAAAGCCAAACAGTACAGAAATGCGTCTGTGACAATTGAAGGAAGAAATGACATGCTGATGTGCTCATATCTCATGATATGACAGCAACTTTGATTTCTTGCACACATTTTCTTTAAGATTTTGGGCAGTTTCCAAGTCTTGGCTTGCACAAAAATCTCTACATGGCTTTTCTCATCAAATTCAAATTAATTGGTTCCTTGAATTATTCTGATCCCTTTGTTGCTTGCAATTAAAGGCAGAATCTGTTCAGAACACTAAGGTATTTTCCTAGGTTTTATGCCTTTTTTGCAAAATCTCATGAAACACATAAGCAGTTTGCAGTTTACATTGAGGCATAGAGTATAGTGGGAAAGTGTCCCTTAGCTGTCTCCTGCAATTTGTAGTGTTGCAAATTTGAACTGAGATGTTATTCTGTTCCGAATTACTTGAGATGTAACAGAATGGATAAATAATGACACAAGAAGTGCTTTTCCTAACACACCCAGCGGGATTGTGTTAGGAAACTGAATGATACAATGAAAAACTACAGTGCCTGGAAGAGAGCAGAGCCCTAATCAGTCGGTGCCAGTGATTCACTATCCTTCTTCTCAGAAAGGTTGTTCTAACATCAATCCTGCTGGCTGCCATTTGAGATCATCTCTTATCCCTTCCTCAGAGTGTTCATGGGGAACAAATAAGTCTGTTTTGCTCCAATTTGCCAAGGTCATTTTCAGATCCGGTCTTGCCCTTCAGCTCACTTGCAGACATTGTCCAGTCAATGTGAGGACATCTGTAGAGATTCAAACCTATCTCCTAGGTCAGCAAGGTCCTTAGCAGTCTCAGCCCAAGGACACAGCTCTGCAGTGCCCCTAAGCATATGCTTCCATTTCAGGAAAATAAAAATCTCTCAATCTCTCCTCCTTGTTAGTCATGGCATGGAAGTGTCAGAAATGCAGGACCTATATGCATCTCATCCCTGAGCCACTTCTGAGAGACAATTTTCCTGTGTAGTACAGCACATTAGAAATATTAGAAACTTTCACTCACTACATATTTATGCATTGATTTATTTATTATTTATTACAATCTTAACCAAAGAAAAAAATGAACAAGTGAAACTTCATGGAAAATGTTGCCTAAATTCCTTCCCATGTTAAAAGAGGGTCAAGAGTGTAAAATACAGCCAGTACTGTTTAACAGAATACACTTAATATTCGCATGAAGACATGCATACTCCCAAACAAGAAGACTTTGATGGAGTTAAGCAGGAAATGCTCATTTGTAATCTTTATTACTGAAGAAATTCAGAAATAGACAAGTGTCCTGGTTTCAGCTGAGAGGGTTAATTTTCTTCATAGTAGCTAGTATGAGGATATGTTTTGGATTTGTGCTGGAAACAGCATTGATAATATAGAGATGTTTTTGTTCTATGGACCTACTGTTGAGCAGTGCTTACACAGAGCCAAGGCCTTTTCTGCTTCTTGCACTGCCCTGCCAGCGGGATGGCTGGGGTGCACAAGCAGTGGGGAGGAGATACAGCCAGGACAAGTGACCCAAATTGACCAAAGGGATATTCCATACCATATGATGTCATGCTCACTTGATAAGAGGCTTGGGGAAGAGGAGGGAGTGGGGGGGGGGGGGGGGGGGGGGGGGGGGGGCAGCTTTCAGAGTGATGGCGTTTGTCTTCCCAAGTAACTGTTACGCATGCCAGAGCCCTGCTTTCCTGGAGACAGCTGAACACCTGCCTGCCCATGGCAAGCGGTGAATGAATTCCTTGCTTTGCTTGTGCGCACAGCTTTTGCTTTATCTATTAAATTGTCTTTATCTCAACCCACAAGTTTTCTCACTTTAACTTTTCCAATTCTCTCCCCCATCCCGATGGGGAGGGGGGAGTGAGCGAGCAGCTGCGTGGTGCTCAGCTGCAGGCTGGGGTAAAACCATGACAACAAGCCATGGCAAGATGGTGGTACCAAGCAAGAGCTAAGAACCTGCTACTTTTGTTAATTAAGAGATACACTAGTAAATATGTTAACTTTGGAAGCACACCACCACCAGAAGCCATCTGAAAGACTTCATCTTGCTGCATATGACACAATTCTCCATTTTTGGTGGAAAATGAACCAAAGTTTTATGACAGAATTGCAAGGAAATTATCTTGTTGTCCAGAAAGGCAACAAACTTCTCTACTATGTAACGTAGGAGCTGCCTTTCAGAAAACATCTTTAATTTCATTAAAATTAATGGCTTTGCGATTAATGGCTTTGCTAATCAGCTTGTCACTAGCTCCTACAACTTTTTCCCACAGTAATAGAAAAGAAAAAAAAAAAAGTAATTCCTTAATTAAGTATTTGTATCAAATTAAATTTATTCTACTGTGTAAGTAACTTTTAGTCTCAAAAGCAGGGCTGAAAAGATTAATCCAAACTTAGGATCTGATGCTCTTTGATTAGATGTACTGAACTGAATTTTTAGAAACTTTCTGTGAAGAGCAGAAAGCATGTATTCAGAATGCTATGAATGTTTATGTAGAAACTTTGTTGGAGAAGTTTTCTAATCATAGAGATATCTCAGTGGATATTATTATGTATAATAAGGTGATTGCATGGTTGCTGTCATGTAGCTTCCACTCAGGAAGCCTTGAAACAAGTCAGGAACAGCAGGGGATGGTGCTGAGCAGAGGCTTACCTATGACACAGCTCAGGCATGTGTGTCCGTGTGTGCGTGCGTGTCCATGTGTGTGTGTGTTAGGGAGATGTCCAGGCCTGAACTTGTTTGGATCTGGTAGACCTATGGACAAGAGGATGCATGGGCGGAGATCCCAGATGACACCGATGAGGACAATTAGAACATTGCTGTGCCTTCAGAGTCCTGGTGAATGTCTTCCAAGAGGAACATGTGGGCAGTTCCTGTTTAAACTCGGCATCTCTAGAACTAATCTCAACAGGCAAATACATGGGGGAAAACTAACTACAAGCTCAAATAGTTCTGTCTATAAAATTGATATTTTTTCCAGGGCTTGCTCTGGGGGCTTTTAGACATCTTCATACAAGACATAAATCAAAATAATCTCTCTCTCTAGCTTGCCTTTCTCTCAACGCCATTTATGATTTTATGCAAAAGGAATGAAGGCTTAGGAAATTTGACTTGTTTTGCTAAAATGACATCTTATAGATTTGAAGATTTCTGTTGATGGACAGGTCTAGCAACTATAGGTCTTTACCTCATTGTGAACATGTTTTAGAAAAGTCAGTTTCTTGCCTGTGATAATGGATAGAGTATAGAGGTAGATTTGTTCCCTCTTGGAGGTATAGTTGGACACCAGAGGAGACGTCCTAGAAGGTATCCGGAGGCAACAGTTATGTACATGTGGAAAACTGAATGCAGCCCTTAATACCTTCAGCTGTGTACAAAGATCACCTCAGCTGACCAAATGAGGGTCCGTTTCTAACTGAGTTGGTTTATTCTCCAGACTCCACTGACTGTATCAATTAACGCTCTGTGGGGGTTAACTCGGCCAACAGCCAAACACCCACGCAACCTCTCACTCCCTTTCCCCAGGGGATGGTGAGAAAATGGAGGGAAGGTGAGCATATTCATTGAGATAATGACAGTTTAATGGGAAAACCACAAGCTGTGTATGCAAGCAAAGTAAATTGCATTTATTACCTCCCATCTGCAGCCAATGCCTGGAAAACAGGGCATGTAACAGTCACTTGGGAACACAAATGCCATAAACAAGCATGTTCCTCCTCCTCCTCCTCCTTTCCCTGAGCTTTTATTGCTGAGCATGGTGTCATAGGGCATGGAATATCCCTTTGGTCAGTTTGAGCCAGCTGTCCCACTATCTGCCTACTCTCTGTGTGTGCATGGGGACAGGCGGGGAAGAGACAAAGCCTTGATGCTGCGCAAGTGCTGTTCAGTAAGTTCCAGAGTGTTGGTGTGTTATTGTGTGGGTCAAGGTAAAGTCTGGGAGATCACTCACGTTAATATCGTCACGGGCAAAACAGGTTTCACTTGGGGAAAATTAATGTCATTTACTGCTAATTAAAACATATTTGACAAGTGAAAATCCAAGACAAAAAATTAGAAACACACATTTCTTCTCCCCTTTTCCCAGGCTCAACTTCACTCCGTTACTCCTGACTCCTGTACCCTACTCTGAGCACTGCCCCAAGCGGCACAGGGGCTATTGTGGTCGGTATGTAACAGTTCTTCTCTGCTGCTCCTTCCTTCTCAACTTTTCCCCTACTCCAGTGGGGTCCTTCCCATGGCCTGCAATTCCTCCAGGAAACATCATGCTGCTCTGGCATGTGGTCCTCCATGGGATGCAGGGGAAAACCTTCTCCTACCCCTCCTTCTCCTCTGACCATGGTGTTCACAGAGTGGTTTCTCACTTTTGCCCCTCCTCCTCTGCCTGTCTGAGGTTTTCTGCTCTTACATGTGTTTTCCCAGGGGCACCACCAGCTTGGTTGATGGGCTCACATGTGCCCTGCTATGGGACTGTTGTGGAGCTGGCTGGAACTGTCTGTGTCCAGCACAGGGGCAGAACCTGACCTCTTCTCACAGAGGCTAAACCTGCAGCCTCACCTACTCCCTCGCCCCCCTCCATAAACCTAATACACAGTTATCAACACTGTTTTAGCCACAAATACAAAACACAGTACTGTATGGGCTGCTCTGAAGAAAGTTAACTCCACCCCAGCCAGACCCAGGACACCCTCTACTGACTATGTTGTACAGATGGTCACAGGGTGTTTATGAAAAAGTAATGATACTACTACTACTACTACTACTACTACTACTGCTACTAAATGGGGATATTTGTGAAGGGTTATGCACAGAAGGTGAATCAAAATCTCCCAGAAAGGATGCTTTGTCCCTGTCCAGATGGTGATGGGATGCTTTGTTGCAAGAATCTTTGCAGCAGCAACTTATTGGGAGTGGTCAACATGGATTCACCAAGGGGAAATCATGCCTGGTCAATCTGATAACCTTCTATCATCCATGATCAGCTGGGTGGATGAAGGGAGAGCAGTGGATGTTGTCTACCTTGACTTTAGCAAGGCTTTTGATACTGTTTCTCATAACATCTTCTTTAGCAAGCTTAGGAAGCGTGGGGTGGATCAGGGGTCGGTGAGGTGGGAGAGAGCTGGCTGAACGGCAGAGCCTACAGAGTTGTGATAAGCAATACAGAGTCAGTTGGAGGCTGGTATCTAGTGGTGTGCCCGAAGGGTCAGTGCTTGGTCTGGTCCTATTCAACATATTCATCAATGACCTGGATGAGGGGACAGAGTGTACCCTCAGCAAGTTTTCTGATGATACAAAACTGGGAGGAGTGGCCGACACACCAGAAGGCTGTGCTGCCATTCAGCAAGATCTGGACAGACTGGAGAGCTGGGCAGAGAGGAACCATATGAATTTCACTAAGGGCAAGTGTGGGGTCCTGCACCCAGGGAGGAATAATGCCATGTACCAGCACAGGTCAGGGGTTGACCTGCTGGGAAGCAGCTCTGCAGAGAAGGACCTGGGAATCCTGGTGCACAACAAGCTCTCCATGAGCCAGCAACGTGCCCTCAAGGCGAAGAAGGCCCATGGTATCCTGGGGTGCATTAAGAAGAGTGTGGCCAGCAGGTCGAGGGAGATTAGCCTTCCCTTCTACTCTGCCCTAGTGAGGCCACATCTGGAGTTCTGTGTCCAGTGCTGGGCTCCCCAGTTCAAGACAGACAGGGAACTACTGGAGAGAGACCAGTGGAGGGCTATGAGGACGATTAGGGGACTGGGGCATCTCTCTTATGAGGAAAGGCTGAGAGAGCTGGGTCTGTTTAGCCTGGGGAAGAGAAGACTGAGAGGGGATCTTATTAATGCTTATAAATATCTAAAGGGTGGATGTCTAGAGGAAGGGGCCAGACTCTTCTCTATGGTGCCCAATGACAGGAGAAGGGGCAATGGGCACAAGCTGGAACACAGGAAGTTCCATCTGCATATGAAGAAAAACTTTTTCACTTTGAGAGTGACCGAGCACTGGGACAGGCTGCCCAGAGAGGTTGTGGAGTCTCCTCTGGAGATGTTCAAAACTCGCCTGGACGCGATCCTGTGCAACCTGTTCTAGGAGATCCTGCTCTAGCAGGGGGGTTTGACTAGATGATTTCTAGAGGTCCCTTCCAATCTCTACCAATCTGTGAATCTGTGAATCTGTGAATCTGTGAATCTTCAGGTGGATAGGATGAGACTCCCAAAAATGTTTTTCTCCTGAATTCTTCTATCAAGCTGCTCTAAGGCCCTCTCTGCTCACTCCAGCACGTACATGATCCACTGCAATTTTTCACCTTAACTGTGCACAAAACATTCCCCTGGAAAATAAGAAACCTAACTCCCATTTTTAAAAAGTGAAAAAAGGAAGACTTGGGGAACTATAGACCAGTCAGTGTCACCTCTGAGCCTAGCAAGATCGTGGAGCAGATCCTCTGGGAAACTATGCTCAGGCACATGGAAAATGAGGAGGTGATTGGTGACAACCAGCATGGCTTTGCTAAGGGCAAATCGTGCTTAACGAAATTGGTGGTCTTCTATGATGGGGTTAGTGTTGGTGGATAAGGGAAGACTGACAGACATCATCTACCTGGACTTGTGCAAAGCATTTGACACTGTCCCACACAACATCCTTGTCTCTAAATTGGAGAGACATAGATTCAGTGGATGGACTACTCAGTGGATAAGGAATTGGCTGGATGGTTGCACTCAGACAGTTTGGTCAACAGCTCAATGTCCAAGTGGAGATCAGTGACGAGTGGTGTTCCTCAGAGGTTGGTACTGGGACTGGCACTGTTCAACATCTTTGTCGGCGACATGGACAATGGGATCGAGCACACCCTCAGCAAGTTTGCCGATGACACCACACTGTGTGATGCGGGTGACACACCAGAGGGAAGGGATGCCATCCAGAGGGACCTTGACAGGCTTGAGAGCTGCGCCTCTGTGAACTGCATGAATTTCAACAAGGCCAAGTGCAAGGTCCTGCACGTGGGTCAACGCAATCCCAAGCACGACTATTGGCTGGGCAGAGGATGGATTCAGAGTAGCCCTGAGGAGAAGGGCTTGGAGGTGTTCGTTGATGAGAAGTTCAACATGAGCTGGCAGTGTGCACTTGCAGCTCAGAAAGCCAACCTTGTCTTGGGCTGCACCAAAAGAAGTGTGACCAGCAGGTTGAGGGAGGTGATCCTGCCCCTCTACTCCGCTCTGGTGAGACCCCACCTGGAGTACTGCATCCAGCGCTGGGGTCACCTGTACAAGAAGGACATTGAGCTGTTGGAGTGAGTCCAGAGGAGGGCCATGAAGATGATCAAAGAGTTTGAGCACCTGTCCTATGAGGAAAGGCTGAGAGAGTTGGGATTGTTCAGCCTGGAGAAAAGACGGCTCTGGAGAGACCTTATAGCAGCCTTCCAGTACCTGAAGGGGGCCTACAGGAAAGCTGCAGAGGGACTGTTTATCAGGGAGTGTAGTGATAGAAGAAGGGGTAATGGGTTTAAACTAAAAGAGGGTTGATTTAGATTAGATGTTAGGAAGAAATTCTTCCCTGTGAGGGTGGTGAGGCACTGGAACAGGTTTCCCAGAGAAGCTGTGGATGCCCCATCCCTGGAAGTGTTCAAGGCCAGGTTAGATGGGGCTTTGAGCAACGGGGTCTAGTGGAGGGTGTCCCTGCCCATGGCAGGGGGGTTGGAACTAGATCATCTTTGTGCTCCTTTCCAACCCAAACCATTCTATGATTCTATGATTTCCTATCCGATGTTCAAACTCGTTGATCATCTTTGGGTTGCATCTGCCATTACAGTCTCTCAGAGCAGGAGCAATGGTGCGTGCTGCTGGGTTACTGCACGCTGCATCCGGAGTATTTTTTCACAGCCGGTGTATCTGGTATGGTCCATGCTCGCAGTCTGGACGTCAAAGATGTGATTTTTCAATAAAGTTTCTGGGCACCAGTTGAAGTCAGTTCTAGTTCCATCATCGTGGACTGGGGTGCCATGTCGCCACAGAACTTGCTTTTCAAGGCCCAGAATAGTGTTCCGGGCAGTGGCATGGGGCACAGGATATGTTTCCAGCCACCCAGTGGTTGCTTCCACCATTGTAAGAACATAAGGCTTGCCTTGGCGGGTTTGTGGGAGCGTGATGTAGTCGATTTGCCATGCTTCCCCATATTTATATTTCAACCACCGTCCTCCATACCACAGAGGCTTTACCCGCTTGGCTTGCTTGATTGCTGCGCACGTTTCACATTGATGGATGACCTGTGAGATGGCGTCCATGCTCAAGTCCACCCCTCGATCACGGGCCCATCTATATGTCGCATCTCTTCCTTGATGGCCTGAGGTGTCATGGGCCCACCGAGCTAGAAATAATTCACCCTTACGCTGCCAGTCCAAATCCACCTGAGCCACTTCAATCTTGGCAGCCTGGTCCACCTGCTGGATCCTCAGTGGCCCGACTCTAGGGTATGTGGGCCTCTACATGACATACCTTTACAACCAGCTTCTCTAGCCGGGCAGCAATATCTTGCCACAATGGGGCAGCCCAGATGGGTCTGCCTCTGCGTTGCCAGTTGCTCTGCTTCCACTGCTGTAACCACCCCCCACAGGGCATTGGCCACCATCCATGAGTCAGTAGAGAGGTACAGCATTGGCCACTTTTCTCTTTCAGCAATATCTAAGGCCAGCTGGATGTCTTTCACCTCTGCAAACTGGCTCGATTCACCTTCTCTTTCAGCAGCTTCCGCAACTCGCCGTGCAGGACTCCATAGAGCGGCCTTCCACCTTCGATGCTTTCCCATGATGCGACAGGACCCACCAGTGAAGAAGGCATATGGCTTCTCATCTTCTGTTAGTTTATTATACGGTGGGGCTTCTTCAGCACGTGTCACCTCCTACTCTGGCGACATTCGGAAATCTTTCCCTTCTGGCCAGTCTGTGATCACTTCCAGAATTCCTGGGCGATTGGGGCTTGCTATTCGAGCCCGCTGTGTGATCAGTGCAACCCAGTTACCTCCACGTAGGATCGGTTGCGTAATGTGTAGAAGGAGCCCTCTCTTTGAACATCCAGCCCAGCACTGGCAGTCGGGGTGCCAAGAGGAGCTCTGCTTCAGTGCCAATTACCTCTGAAGCAGCTCGAACCCCTTCATAGGCTGCCAATGTCTCCTTTTCCATTGGAGTGTAATGGGCCTCAGATCCTCTGTATCCCGACTCCAAAACCCCAAGGGTCCACCTCGAGTCTCCTCTGGTGCTTTCTGCCAGAGACTCCGGGTAGGGCCATTCTGCCTGGCTGCGGTGTACAGCACATTTTTTACATCTGGTCCTGCCCGGACTGGCCCAAGAGCTACGGCATAAACTATTTCTTGTTTCATTTGTTCAAAAGCTTGTCGTTGGTCAGGGCCCCATTTGAAATCATTCTTCTTCCGGGTTACATGGTAGAGAGGCCTTACGATCAGACTGTAATTCAGAATGTGCATTTGCCAGAAACCCACAACGCCTAAGAAGGCCTGTGTCTCCTTTTTGTTGGTTGGTGGAGACATGACTGCTATTTTGTTGATAATATCCATAGGGATCTGACGCCGCCCATCATGCCACCTTATTCCTAAAAATAGGATTTCCGGCGCAGGCCCCTTCACCTTCCTTCGTTTTATGGCAAAGCCAGCCTGCAGCAGGATTTGGATTATTTTCTTCCCTTTCTCAGAAACTTCCTCTGCTGAGTTGCCCCATACAATGATGTCATCAATGTATTGCAGGTGCTCTGGGGCTTCACCCTTTTCCAGTGCAGTCTGGATCAGTCCCTGGCAAACGGTGGGGCTGTGTTTCCACCCCTGGGGCAGTCGATTCCAGGTGTACTGGACGCCCCTCCAAGTGAAGGCAAACTGTGGCCTGCACTCTGCTGCCAAAGGGATGGAGAAAAATGCATTAGCTATATCATTTGTGGCATACCATTTGGCTGCCTTTGACTCCAGTTCATATTGAAGTTCCAGCATGTCTGGCACGGCAGCAGTCATTGGCGGTGTGACTTCATTCAGGCCACGATAGTCTACTGTCAGCCTCCACTCTCCACTGGACTTCCGCACTGGCCATATGGGACTGTTAAAGGGTGAGCGGGTTCTGCTGATCACTCCCTGACCCTCCAGTTGACGAATTAGCTTGTGGATGGAAACCAGGGAGTCTCTGTTGGTGCGGTATTGCCGCCAGTGCACAGTTGTAGTAGCAATTGGCACCTGTTGCTCTTCAACCTTCAGCAACCCTACAACAGAAGGGTCCTCCGAGAGACCGGGCAAGCTAGACAATGGTTCAATTTCCTCTGCTTCCAAGGCAGCTATTCCAAAGCCCACCTGTAACCTTCTGGGTCTTTGAAATACCCTTTCTGGAGGTAGCCTATGCCCAGGATGCACAGAGCCTCTGGCCCAGTCACAAAGGGGTGCTTTTGCCACTCATTCCCCGTTAGACTTACTTCAGCCTCCAACAGAGTCAACTCTTGGGATCCCCCCGTCACACCAGAAATAGAGATCGGTTCCACCCCTTCATAGTTCGATGGCATTAGGGTACACTGTGCACCAGTGTCCACTAGGGCCTTGTACTCCTGTGGGTCTGATGTGCCAGGCCATCGGATTCCACACAGTCCAATACACTCTATTGTCCCTTTCCTCCACCTGGCTGGAGGCAGGGCTCCTCTAATCCTGCTCATCATAGTCACTACTCATCTCTTGCAGAAAGGACTTAGAAGTCCCTTCAAGAGGATCATAAGTGCGATCAGGACTTCCACTTGATCTGGGGGGGCTGCCCGGGGGAAACTGGAGCAGCATCCTTTCTGGAAGAGTCACTTTGTACAGCTGTCTTGCCTTGTAGCTCATGTACGCGTGCCCGCAGGGTTGAGGTAGGCTTCCCATCCCATTTCCTCACGTCTTCTCCGTGGTCACGCAGATAAAACCACAGGAGACCTCATGGTGTGTATGCTCCATATCCCCTCTCCGGAGCAGAAAAACGCTTACTCCTAACAGCTGAAATACGGGTCTGTGCAGGTGGGGAGTACGATATATCCTCTTTGAGTTGCCGGACGTCCTGGGACAGTTTCTCCACAGCCGAGACGAGGGAGGAAGAAAGGCTCTCTTCATATTGCCGGAGTCGGCCAGCCACTTCGTCCACCGTGGGTGCGTCTTCACTCTTCCAGTCAATTACTGCCAGCGAGTCGGCGTACGATGATGGTGCACTTCGCACAAATTTTCGCCACATGGGTCGGGTACACTGGACTTCATCAGGGTCTGTGGGCAACTGTGCGTTGTCTGGATCGCAATAAACCATCTCCCGCACAGCTAATTCCCTCAGATATTGGATACCTCTCTCCATGGTGGTCCACTTGCCCGCCCGACATACGACATCTTCGCTGAAAGGATACCTTTCCGTCACACTTGACAGGAGTTGCCTCCAGAGGCTGAGGGCCTGTGCCTTCTTCCCAATTGCCTTGTCAATGGCCCCTTCCCTAGACAAGGATCCTAGCTGCTTGGCCTCCCTGCCCTCCAGTTCCAGGCTACTGGCCCCGTTATCCCAGAAGCGGAGCAGCCAGGTAATGATGTGCTCCCCTGGAAGGCGGCTGAAGTCTTTCCGCATATCTCGCAACTCACTCAGGGACAGAGATCAGGTGATCACTTCTGGTTCTGGCTCTTCTTCTTCTTCTCGTGATGGCCCCGGTTCATCATCATCTCTCACTAAGCAAACCGATTTCTTTGTGTATTTCTTTTGTGTATAGGGGCGACTGATACTGGTATGGGTTGATCTTTTGGCTCGGCTGCAGTGCCTGTTGCGGGGTTTGGGTAGCTGCAGTGCCTGTGGGTCCGCTCTCTCCCTCTGGATGGTGCTGTCTACTACCAAGCAGTGTTTGATCGATTGTGGCCAGGGCCCAGCACAGCGCAATAAGATGTGTCTCCTTAGAATCCCCACAGCATTTTCCTTTCAAATATTCTACCATTTTATCAGGGTCTTGCAATTGTTCAGGAGTGAAGCTCTAAACATTGGGGGTGAAAATGTCTCTAGATACCCGCCCATACTCTCCCACATGCCATGCCAGCCCTGACCATTCAGCCTTGGGAAGATCCCTGGGTGGTACTCTTGAAAAATTTTTGCTAACCCTGAACAGGACTTGGAAAACATTCAGGAGACCTAGCAATAGGAATATACTGGCCTGAACATTCCAAGGGTATTCAAAATTCTCAAAAATGTCGTGAACAACCTAAAGGGAAATGGGGAGGTGAAAGAGCGGGAGAAGGTATCCCCCCCGTCTTCCCCATAGATTGGGTGCAACTATTAATCAATCTGAAAGATATTGACCGAGGTACGGGCATGACAGAAATGCTACGTACAAGTACCAGCTCAGACTCATGACTGTCAATGATATCTCATCATAAGTCATTATCACACAATACAACAACATGAGAACACAAACCCCTCTCCCAGAGGTGATAAACAGCGCCACAGGATTACATAGAGTAATCACGGGTTTACAAACCAGAGCCATGTGACCAAACAGAACATCATTATCACCAGTGACTGTTTCAATAACATTATCAATGCTTAGAACAATTTTGTTTTAACACACTTGGGTCAGACTTGTCGTTATCACACCCCCTTGAGCCCCACGTTGGGCGCCCAAAAGGACTGACGTGGTTTAGGCCCAGCCAGCGGCTAGAGCGCCATGCAGCAGCTCACTCACTCCTTCCCCAGCAGGACAGGGAGGAGAACAGAAAAACAACGGCAAAGCCTGGAGGGTTGAGATAAGGGCAGTTTACTGGGACAACAAGGGAGAGGGAAACAATCAACAACAGTGCTGACAACAGATAGTAACAATGGGCGATAACATAGAACAGTTTACGATCCAACAACCGACCCACCAGACACTCAGCCCGTCCCGGAACTGCACCGAAAACCACGCCGCCCCCTCCCCTATCCGACTAGCCCCCTTCTATGGTTAGCATGACGTCACATGGTATGGAATAGCCCCCAGCCAGCTTGGGTCACCTGTCCTGGCTGCTTGTAAATTTAACTCTATCCTTGCCAGAACCAGGACAACAACCATTAACTGAAATAACATATTTGTTTGTAAGGAACTTGACAGCATTCTGGGCAGGATGGTGGAAGTGTAACAGGTCTCCAAGAATGGTAGATTTCCCCAGGAAAAGAACATGGGGTTGTGAAGGCGGTGATCAGTCACAACCAGCACCATGATCAGGAGGTTCCCCGGTACAGTTGTAATGTAGGTCATTAGAAACATCAAGAAGAGGATAAACTGTACTTCTGGAGTACTTTGGAAACCCAGGATGATGAATTCCACAACAGCTGTTACCATTCCCCTGCTCTGCTTTTTCTCATGACTTAGAACAGTTATATTAAAGTCCATGAAATTTTTTGAGATTTTGAGAAGATAACTTTTAGTTCAGGTATGTTAATTAGCACAGAAATAGGAATCTTCTATTGAAATTCCCTGGAAATGTTGCAACTAAAAATCCTGGCTTTCCCAAGAGGTGTTTATGCCAGCTAACAATGTCTGTGAGGCTAATCTCCATCACCTTCCCTATCAGAGTCAAGATTCACCCATCCCCCTTCCAGAAGTAAACAACATCAAAGAAACTACATGTTGAAAATCCGAAAATATCATACCGATTTCCATACTTTGAACATAAAGACTTTAGCCTGCTTTTAAACTACTATTCAGCTGTCAAAAAAGAAACAAAAAAAAAGAAAATTTGTTTACAGCCTTCATGTCAGATAAGAAAAATCCTTTGCTTGTTACTACACGTTCTCAGTGAACGTTGGGGATTTAACTTTCTTTGATGCTTTGGAAAAGCCAAGTTGCAGTGATTGTGCAGAGAGCAGAAATTCTTCAGTCACAGTATTTGTTTTGAAGTTCAACCAAAGATTTCATTATGTGCCATGGAAATATATAATTTTACTTGTGCTTTTCAGTTCCATCTCTTGAGATATACATTCCTGTAAGAGTCAAATATTTATTTACTCCAGCTTATCATAATTTTCTGAGCATTCAAGCAACCATTTCAGATGGCCAAGTAACTAATAACAAAGGTAATAAAGTTATTTCTCCTGTTATCAGTTTGGAAAGATAAGGGTATTTAATGTTCAGCTTTTACTTTATTTTCTGGTATACAAATCTGTTTTTAAAGATGTTCAGAGCGTAGAGTTAAATCCTACTAATTGTCTGCTTGTATCTTAAACAAAATATCTTTACTGTTCAGAGATCCTCAGAGAAATTATCTGTGTTCAAGAAAAGAAAAGGAAAAATAATTTTAGCGCATAACTTACAATGATTATTATTTTCAAGTTAAGTCTGAAACTAGCTGAAAAAATTTAAATCTTTTTAAAATAGAAACTTGATCTGACTGGATGTCGTGGTTTTGGTATCAGGACATACACTAGTGACTGGGAACCATAAAATTAGGGCAATTAACAGTCAGAAAGTCATTCTGTCTTATTGAAACCTTTCCCATACTCCCAGTGAAACTGTCACTGCCTCCAGAATTAATTTAATCTAATGTAAGACATTGGCAATGTATATTTTTACATCAGAATTAGTATTCAAAACTTCCTTTTATGTTGGAAATAGACTGTTAGCAGTGGTTGGTCTGAGTTAGTTTAGATGTCTCTCTCAAGTCAGTATCTCTTGCCATAAAAGTCCAGTGACTCTATTGGCTCAGTCTCCACTAACTGTAAGAGAGCAAGTAATTTGCTCAAAGGTGGATGATTATGTTGCAGAGGTCTGTGGTTAGTCTTGATTCAACCTGTCCAGCAAACTTAAATTTTAGATTACTAGCTAAGGTTCAAAGGAATGAGACGACTCAATCGTGAATAGAAAACACTCAAATCTGAGCATAAATTTGGAATTGCAATCCCTTGTTTTCTTCTAAGTACAAAAATCATCTGTGATTTAGACTTCTAAGTCAGAGAGGTTGGCCTTAGGCTCCCTGCTTAATCAATGGGCAGAAGCAGGTAAGATAAATCTCCCTCTCTGTTAGATGAGTATGCAGATGCGTATCTTCAGATGATCTGAATTAAATCAGTGTCATGGTTTAACACCAGCTGGCAACTAAGTACCACATGGCTGCTCGCTCACTTCCACCTGGAAGAGAATTGGAAGGGTAAAAGTGAGAAAACTCATGGGCTGAGATAAAGAGAGTTTAGTAGGTAAAGCAAAAGCCAGATGTGCCAGCAAAGCAAAACAAGGAATTCCTTCACCACTTCCCATGGGCAGGCAGGTATTCAGCCATCTCCAGGAAAAGCAGGGCTTCATCACGTGTAACGGTTACTTGGGAAGACAAATGCCATCACTCCAAACATCTTCCCTTTCCTTCTTATTCTCCCAGCTTTTATTGCTGAGTGTGACATCATATGGTATGGAATATCCCTTTGGTCAGTTGGGGTCAGCTGCCCTGGCCTGGTCCCCTCGCAGTTCCTTGTGCATCCCCAGCCTACTCTCTGGCCAGGCAGTATGAGGAGCAGAAAAGTCCTTGACTCTGTGTAAGCGCTGCTCAGCAATAACTCAAACATGCCTGTGTTATCAACACTGTTTTGAGCACAAATCCAAAACATAGCCCCATACTAGCTACTGTGAAGAATTTTAGGTCTATTCCAGCTAAAACCAGCACAGTCAGGTATCTAAGCATGATTGTCTGTGGTCACTGGATGTTTTCAAGTACCAGAGACATCTACATGTGGCTGGCAGATGTGACACAGGCATGCTATAGAAGTCAGTCTTGAGGAAGTCAGTCTTAAGCAGTGGACCTGGGTTGCAGACAAATAATTCTTGGACATCTCAAGTGGCCCTAGGTTCCTCTGCTTTAGCACTTCAGCTTCTCCAGGATTGCCTTCTGGAGGTCCCTGTCTCATTGATTCCACAGGGAACTGCTGACAGCTTGCTCAGACTTTTACACTTATCTTTTATATGTTTAAATGAGTCTAGACGAGTCTTATCCCAAGGTTTTCACAGGAATTTATTTTGACTTTCAAAATTGTAGAGGCCCTTATTCTGTTGTACACATGGAAGATTCCTTCGATGTCTGACAGATCATTTAGATGCAGATAGGATTCATTGCACCAAGCTTTTGTATGTTTTTGTATGTTAAAAAATAAGGACAGGATTCAGCACATATTGTTTTTAAGATATGCATTGTCATCTGAGGTACTTGTCTAAGTTCTTATCATAGTAATTGGAGATGTTATCAACCCCCTTCATAGAGTATGGAGAGCAGGTCATTTCCCTAGCATCGTTACTTCTCAGATGCAGCACTTCTGAGTTGCCTTTATCAAATTCCACTTGCCATCTTAGCAAACTTAGTGACTCAAGCAATCCAGTGTTTCTGGAGGTCTGCACAGCTCACAGCTGAGTTCCCTTGCTCATTCGTTTTCCAGATCAATTAAGAATATTTATGAGTATCTTGAATACAATAAACTTGGACACAGGAGTCTGTGAATTTGTCTAGTGAGTTCTGTCTCATGGGATGAGTGTTCATTTACTGCTGTTTCACATTTGATTTTTTTTCTTTTTTTTTTTTTAATGAAATTAAGGCACTTTCCTTTTATAATAGGATGACTTTGTTTCTATGAAAAGCTCTGGGTAAATCCAAACATGAATGTAATAACAAGATTTGCTTTATGTACCTGTTTGTTTACAACTTGAAGACACTTTAGAAAAAACATAGTAATTTTTCCCAATGTATATCATACTTATTTGTATGGCTCAGGAATGCTCTTCTTTGTTAAGACAGACTTCTTAGTATGTTCTTCCCTGGCCTCCCATTGAACGTTTTTTTCAATTTAAAGATGTCATCACAGTTGCTACCCTTCTGTTCTCTACATACTTCTCTGAAGTCTAAGACTATGTAACGGAAAGAAAGGTGAATCACATTCCTAGTGGCTACTGATAATGAAACAAACCAACTAGGAAGTGAAAGGCATGCTTACCTTATGACAATTTCGGTATAAGCTTCACTGTTTCCTTCCTCCCTATTTAGTGAGTCACAGACAGAAATGCAATCTCTTCTGACCTGTCTTGTCTTCCCAAATGCTTTATGTACACTCCAATTCTCTGTAAAACTACCTGCATGCTTCTGACTGGATGCTCTGGGGCTAACAATTCCTTTGCTGTGTTTGACTCTATTTCTCCCTTGTTTCGTCATTTATTCCATGTACAAGCAAATAGACTCCCACTTGGCATCTCTGTTAATGAGCATTTCTAGTGATGGTGCAAGTATGTAATGCTTTGACTCTGCTACTTGGCAATATCAAATCAATGGCAACAGTGCAAAAAAATCAAGGCAAGTCTGAAAAAAAAGGAACAATTAACCTCCAAATGCTTCTTTAGCCTTTTCTATGGGCCTAATAGTGTACATCACTAGAAACTTCACATGACACTGCATGAAGCAGAGAGATGCCATCATCCTAATCCATCTTCCAGGGCCAGAATGGAGATTGCCTCACTTACGTTTCCTAAGTCCAAAGCAGATGCATTTGCTTTCCTCTGTAGTCAATGGAGATAAAACATACACCCCCAAAAGATTATCTATTCCCCAGTTTTAGATTCCTCTTTTAAAGTAAAATGAATGTCTTAGGGTGCTGATCTCACTTCACTGACTACATAGGGAGACTAGATGACTACCTTCACCAGCTAACTTCTCAACCTCCAGCTAGCATGGATTTGAAATGACTAAATGCAACAAGAAGTGAAACACACTAAACATAATACCTTTCAGATGGATAGCAAAAGATAACTTTAAAAAATCAGTGCAAAGATTTTCATTTTCATTTGAGAAAATCCAGCAAACTGAAAACCTCAACTAGATTAAAGCATGTATGCTCATAACTGCAGTCACATTCTGGACTCGTTCTAAATATGACCCAAAACCATGTTGTTGGGATTCAGTTAAACATCAAAATACTACCATTTAGCCACCTAAACATACATGTCTGCATGTAAATGCAAGGTGGGATCAAGAGGCCAAAACATAGACATGTAACATCCTTTTAGATGTCCTTAGAAACCAGCGACAACTTTGCAGTCATGCAGATATAGCATAGAACCAATTGGAGACTTGCATTTTCAGAATGGCAGCTGGAAGTCAGACATAATGCTATAAGTCATCTCAATCCATGTCTATCTATCTAAACTCCCACTAGATTCAGATGTATACACCTTGATTCAGTTGCCCACACTGAGGTTTCATGTCATTTGAGATGCCTTAAGCACTCTACCTGGCCAACACAGGTGATGGAGTCTACAAAGCAATTCAGTGCCTGAGGCTGTCCAAAACATGGATGATTCCTTTCTGGATGACAGTAGGCCAGACAGGATACACTAGAACAGATCAAGTGGTTCTCAGTATGTGTCTGGACAACTGAATCAATCCTGCCTGGTCTCCAAGTGAGGTTACTGAAAAGGAACAGATCTACCATGTATCCTCTGCCAAATCTTCCCCTATGTAGAGTCATCAGATGACTTAGCATTTTGCAGTTGATAATAAAATCTTGTGTAAAAGCATCCACCTATTACAGAAATTAAGGTTCCCTGTTCACATTAAAGTACATATATAGATGCTTATACTTAAATCTCGGCCACAGGTTAAGTGACTGAGTAAAAGTACTGACTATTTATTTTAAATAAAACCTCTCATTCTGAGAGCATCAGAGTACAGTTTATAACAATGAGTAAAATACCTTTCATCATTACCTGCCCTCTTACGTCTTTCCCCCCCAAACTATTCACCATTTTCAAATTGAATTCACAGTCACTTGAGTTTTCTTGAAACTCTCATTTTATCCATAATTGTTAATGAGTGCTCACACACACACAGCAGCCATTCCTCCATCAGGAAAAAAAGACAAACCTTCCCCTGTGATTAGGGGTTATTCAGTGTTTGCACGTTTCATTTTCATGTGCACTGGTATAACACATAGTACAGTGCTACAGAGAGCAGCAAGAATGACCTTTCTCCACGAAAGAAGACTCATCAGGAGACAAGAGTATCCAAAACACAGGCAGAGGTAGTGACCTTCACCAGCAGGGTGCAATCCTGCAGCACACACAAAAGGTGAGCAGAACAGGACCAGTGACATTAGCAGGTTCCTTTGAAGGCCAGTGATCATCAGATAAACACAAAGTGACAAGTCAGGTACAAGATCAATCCAGGAAATCTAGAAACAAGTCAAGGGGGAGCAGGTGACAGGGCTAGTCACAGGACTACTTAAAATACAGATCACATAAATGGGAGGGAAGGTAGGTGGAAGAACATCCAGCCTTGAGCTAATGTGGAGCTGCTGGAGCTATGGGCAGAAGATGAAGGTCTCAGATGACGCTGGTCATGGCATCTGTGCTTGCCTGAGGCCCTGATAAATTCCAGATTTAAATTTCTGAAGGAATTCAACTGGTTTAATGTAGGGTAGGATGCAGTCTGAAACCAAATGTTTAAATTAGGTATCTAAACTAAAAAAGTAAAATACTTTCACAATATTTGATGCTTAGATTGTCAATGAACAGAATGCATGAATTGGTTTCATTTCAGCTAGAGATCATTTTCCATACAGCACAGATCTGACTGAATCCAGGGCTGCTCACGGGTAGCCTGAACCCCCCTTACACAACGCGAAGTCTCTCATGTGATCTCCCTTTCCCAGTTCCTTGCTCCTGCCATGATTGTGTAGTCATATTACCACAAGTGAAAAACATAAAGAAGGCCTAAATCTAGAAATGACCATCTCATCACCAGTTACCAGGAGTGTCTGTGCCACATACGTATATAGGATATTAGGTTTCTTTTCTATTCTATCATTTAAGGATTTGTCTTCCATAAACACATCCCAGTGAATTAGTACAGGGAGAGTGAGAACTGTGTAACCACCCAGGAAAACCTCTGCAGAGACATTAAAAAGAATCTCAACTGGCCGCAAAGAGCCTAAGCATTTGAAATCCAATTTTTCCTTTACTACATCAGGCTAACAACACCCTGTCACAGTATTCTCAAAGGGCTGAGAAGCAGGAGAGCAGTCTATTTAGAACGAGATCATTTATGAAACATATGAAAAGGCTTTTATAGGGAGCTGCAGCCATTTCATTTAGCTATACGTAGCTATATCTAAGTATATGGCATATATTTATATATACGCTTTCAGATTTTATTGAAATATAACATGAACTATTTGCATTCGGTTTTCCCACCCTGTCCTGGTTCTGGCAAGGATAGAGTTAATTTCACAAGCAGCCAGGACAGGTGACTCAAGCTGGCCAGGGGCTATTCCATACCATGTGACGTCATGCTAACCATAAAAGGGGGGCTAGACGGGTAGGGGTGGGCTCAGCGCACCTCCAGGACAGGCTGAGGGTCCCATTGGTCAGTCCTTGGATCGGTAAACTGTTCTATGTTATCGCCCATTGTTACTATCTGTTGTCAGCACTGTTGTTGGTTGTTGATTGTTTCCCTCTCCCTTGCTGTCCCAGTAAACTGCCCTTATCTCAACCCTCCAGGCTTTGCCGTTGTTTTTCTTATCTGACATGAAGGCTGTAAACAAATTTTCTTTTTTTTTGTTTTCTTTTTTGACAGCTGAATAGTAGTTTAAAAGCAGGCTAAGTCTTTATGTTCAAAGTATGGAACTCGGTATGATATTTCGGATTTTCAACATGTATTTTCTTTGATGTTGTTTACTTCTGGAAGGGGGATGGGTGAATCTTGACTCTGATAGGGAAGGTGATGGAGATTAGCCTCACAGACATTGTTAGCTGGCATAAACACCCTCTTGGGAAACCAGGATTTTTAGTTGCAACATTTCCAGGGAATTTCAATAGAAGATTCCTATTTCTGTGCTAATTAACATACCTGAACTAAAAGTTATCTTCTCAAAATCTCAAAAAATTTTCATGGACTTTAATATAACTGTTCTAAGTCATGAGAAAAGCAGAGCAGGGGAATGTAACAGCTGTTGTGGAATTCATCATCCTGGGTTTCCAAAGTACTCCAGAAGTACAGTTTATCCTCTTCTTGATGTTTCTAATGACCTACATTACAACTGTACCGGGGAACCTCCTGATCATGGTGCTGGTTGTGACTGATCACCGCCTTCACAACCCCATGTTCTTTTCCCTGGGGAAATCTACCATTCTTGGAGACCTGTTACACTTCCACCATCCTGCCCAGAATGCTGTCAAGTTTCCTTACAAACAAATATGTTATTTCAGTTAATGGTTGTTGTCCTGGTTCTGGCAAGGATAGAGTTAAATTTACAAGCAGCCAGGACAGGTGACCCAAGCTGGCTGGGGGCTATTCCATACCATGTGACGTCATGCTAACCATAGAAGGGGGCTAGTCGGATAGGGGAGGGGCGGCGTGGTTTTCGGTGCAGTTCCGGGACGGGCTGAGTGTCTGGTGGGTCGGTTGTTGGATCGGTAAACTGTTCTATGTTATCGCCCATTGTTACTATCTGTTGTCAGCACTGTTGTTGATTGTTTCCCTCTCCCTTGTTGTCCCAGTAAACTGCCCTTATCTCAACCCTCCAGGCTTTGCCGTTGTTTTTCTGTTCTCCTCCCTGTCCTGCTGGGGAAGGAGTGAGTGAGCTGCTGCATGGCGCTCAGCCGCTGGCTGGGCCTAAACCACGTCAGTCCTTTTGGGCGCCCAACGTGGGGCTCAAGGGGGTGTGATAACGACAAGTCTGACCCAAGTGTGTTAAAACAAAATTGTTCTAAGCATTTATAATGTTATTGAAACAGTCACTGGTGATAATGATGTTCTGTTTGGTCACATGGCTCTGGTTTGTAAACCCGTGATTACTCTATGTAATCCCTGTGGCGCTGTTTATCACCTCTGGGAGAGGGGTTTGTGTTCTCATGTTGTTGTATTGTGTGATAATGACTTATGATGAGATATCATTGACAGTCATGAGTCTGAGCTGGTACTTGTACGTAGCATTTCTGTCATGCCCGTACCTCGGTCAATATCTTTCAGAATTGATTAATAGTTGCACCCAATCTATGGGGAAGACGGGGGGGATACCTTCTCCCGCTCTTTCACCTCCCCATTTCCCTTTAGGTTGTTCACGACAATTTTTGAGAATTTTGAATACCCTTGGAATGTTCAGGCCAGTATATTCCTATTGCTAGGTCTCCTGAATGTTTTCCAAGTCCTGTTCAGGGTTAGCAAAAATTTTTTCAAGAGTACCACCCAGGGATCTTCCCCAAGGCTGAATGGTCAGGGCTGGCATGGCATGTGGGAGAGTATGGGCGGGTATCTAGAGACATTTTCACCCCCAATGTTTTAGAGCTTCACTCCTGAACAATTGCAAGACCCTGATAAAATGGTAGAATATTTGAAAGGAAAATGCTGTGGGGATTCTAAGGAGACACATCTTATTGCGCTGTGCTGGGCCCTGGCCACAATCGATCAAACACTGCTTGGTAGTAGACAGCACCATCCAGAGGGAGAGAGCGGACCCACAGGCACTGCAGCTACCCAAACCCCCGCAACAGGCACTGCAGCCGAGCCAAAAGATCAACCCATACCAGTATCAGTCGCCCCTATACACAAAAAGAAATACACAAAGAAATCGGTTTGCTTAGTGAGAGATGATGATGAACCGGGGCCATCACGAGAAGAAGAAGAAGAGCCAGAACCAGAAGTGATCACCTGATCTCTGTCCCTGAGTGAGTTGCGAGATATGCGGAAAGACTTCAGCCGCCTTCCAGGGGAGCACATCATTACCTGGCTGCTCCGCTTCTGGGATAACGGGGCCAGTAGCCTGGAACTGGAGGGCAGGGAGGCCAAGCAGCTAGGATCCTTGTCTAGGGAAGGGGCCATTGACAAGGCAATTGGGAAGAAGGCACAGGCCCTCAGCCTCTGGAGGCAACTCCTGTCAAGTGTGACGGAAAGGTATCCTTTCAGCGAAGATGTCGTATGTCGGGCGGGCAAGTGGACCACCATGGAGAGAGGTATCCAATAGCGGAGGGAATTAGCTGTGCGGGAGATGGTTTATTGCGATCCAGACAACGCACAGTTGCCCACAGACCCTGATGAAGTCCAGTGTACCCGACCCATGTGGCGAAAATTTGTGCGAAGTGCACCATCATCGTACGCCGACTCGCTGGCAGTAATTGACTGGAAGAGTGAAGACGCACCCACGGTGGACGAAGTGGCTGGCCGACTCCGGCAATATGAAGAGAGCCTTTCTTCCTCCCTCGTCTCGGCTGTGGAGAAACTGTCCCAGGACGTCCGGCAACTCAAAGAGGATATATCGTACTCCCCACCTGCACAGACCCGTATTTCAGCTGTTAGGAGTAAGCGTTTTTCTGCTCCGGAGAGGGGATATGGAGCATACACACCATGAGGTCTCCTGTGGTTTTACCTGCGTGACCACAGAGAAGACATGAGGAAATGGGATGGGAAGCCCACCTCAACCCTGCGGGCACGCGTACATGAGCTACAAGGCAAGACAGCTGTACAAAGTGACTCTTCCAGAAAGGATGCTGCTCCAGTTTCCCCCGGGCAGCCCCCCCAGATCAAGTGGAAGTCCTGATCGCACTTATGATCCTCTTGAAGGGACTTCTAAGTCCTTTCTGCAAGAGATGAGTAGTGACTATGATGAGCAGGATTAGAGGAGCCCTGCCTCCAGCCAGGTGGAGGAAAGGGACAATAGAGTGTATTGGACTGTGTGGAATCCGATGGCCTGGCACATCAGACCCACAGGAGTACAAGGCCCTAGTGGACACTGGTGCACAGTGTACCCTAATGCCATCGAACTATGAAGGGGTGGAACCGATCTCTATTTCTGGTGTGACGGGGGGATCCCAAGAGTTGACTCTGTTGGAGGCTGAAGTAAGTCTAACGGGGAATGAGTGGCAAAAGCACCCCTTTGTGACTGGGCCAGAGGCTCTGTGCATCCTGGGCATAGGCTACCTCCAGAAAGGGTATTTCAAAGACCCAGAAGGTTACAGGTGGGCTTTTGGAATAGCTGCCTTGGAAGCAGAGGAAATTGAACCATTGTCTAGCTTGCCCGGTCTCTCGGAGGACCCTTCTGTTGTAGGGTTGCTGAAGGTTGAAGAGCAACAGGTGCCAATTGCTACTACAACTGTGCACTGGCGGCAATACCGCACCAACAGAGACTCCCTGGTTTCCATCCACAAGCTAATTCGTCAACTGGAGGGTCAGGGAGTGATCAGCAGAACCCGCTCACCCTTTAACAGTCCCATATGGCCAGTGCGGAAGTCCAGTGGAGAGTGGAGGCTGACAGTAGACTATCGTGGCCTGAATGAAGTCACACCGCCAATGACTGCTGCCGTGCCAGACATGCTGGAACTTCAATATGAACTGGAGTCAAAGGCAGCCAAATGGTATGCCACAAATGATATAGCTAATGCATTTTTCTCCATCCCTTTGGCAGCAGAGTGCAGGCCACAGTTTGCCTTCACTTGGAGGGGCGTCCAGTACACCTGGAATCGACTGCCCCAGGGGTGGAAACACAGCCCCACCGTTTGCCAGGGACTGATCCAGACTGCACTGGAAAAGGGTGAAGCCCCAGAGCACCTGCAATACATTGATGACATCATTGTATGGGGCAACTCAGCAGAGGAAGTTTCTGAGAAAGGGAAGAAAATAATCCAAATCCTGCTGCAGGCTGGCTTTGCCATAAAACGAAGGAAGGTGAAGGGGCCTGCGCCGGAAATCCTATTTTTAGGAATAAGGTGGCATGATGGGCGGCGTCAGATCCCTATGGATATTATCAACAAAATAGCAGTCATGTCTCCACCAACCAACAAAAAGGAGACACAGGCCTTCTTAGGCGTTGTGGGTTTCTGGCAAATGCACATTCTGAATTACAGTCTGATCGTAAGGCCTCTCTACCATGTAACCCGGAAGAAGAATGATTTCAAATGGGGCCCTGACCAACGACAAGCTTTTGAACAAATGAAACAAGAAATAGTTTATGCCGTAGCTCTTGGGCCAGTCCGGGCAGGACCAGATGTAAAAAATGTGCTGTACACCGCAGCCAGGCAGAATGGCCCTACCCGGAGTCTCTGGCAGAAAGCACCAGAGGAGACTCGAGGTGGACCCTTGGGGTTTTGGAGTCGGGATACAGAGGATCTGAGGCCCATTACACTCCAATGGAAAAGGAGACATTGGCAGCCTATGAAGGGGTTCGAGCTGCTTCAGAGGTAATTGGCACTGAAGCAGAGCTCCTCTTGGCACCCCGACTGCCAGTGCTGGGCTGGATGTTCAAAGAGAGGGCTCCTTCTACACATTACGCAACCGATCCTACGTGGAGTAACTGGGTTGCACTGATCACACAGCGGGCTCGAATAGCAAGCCCCAATCGCCCAGGAATTCTGGAAGTGATCACAGACTGGCCAGAAGGGAAAGATTTCCGAATGTCGCCAGAGGAGGAGGTGACACGTGCTGAAGAAGCCCCACCGTATAATAAACTAACAGAAGATGAGAAGCCATATGCCTTCTTCACTGGTGGGTCCTGTCGCATCATGGGAAAGCATCGAAGGTGGAAGGCCGCTCTATGGAGTCCTGCACGGCGAGTTGCGGAAGCTGCTGAAAGAGAAGGTGAATCGAGCCAGTTTGCAGAGGTGAAAGACATCCAGCTGGCCTTAGATATTGCTGAAAGAGAAAAGTGGCCAATGCTGTACCTCTCTACTGACTCATGGATGGTGGCCAATGCCCTGTGGGGGGTGGTTACAGCAGTGGAAGCAGAGCAACTGGCAACGCAGAGGCAGACCCATCTGGGCTGCCCCATTGTGGCAAGATATTGCTGCCCGGCTAGAGAAGCTGGTTGTAAAGGTATGTCATGTAGAGGCCCACATACCCTAGAGTCGGGCCACTGAGGATCCAGCAGGTGGACCAGGCTGCCAAGATTGAAGTGGCTCAGGTGGATTTGGACTGGCAGCGTAAGGGTGAATTATTTCTAGCTCGGTGGGCCCATGACACCTCAGGCCATCAAGGAAGAGATGCGACATATAGATGGGCCCGTGATCGAGGGGTGGACTTGAGCATGGATGCCATCTCACAGGTCATCCATCAATGTGAAACGTGCGCAGCAATCAAGCAAGCCAAGCGGGTAAAGCCTCTGTGGTATGGAGGACGGTGGTTGAAATATAAATATGGGGAAGCATGGCAAATCGACTACATCACGCTCCCACAAACCCGCCAAGGCAAGCCTTATGTTCTTACAATGATGGAAGCAACCACTGGGTGGCTGGAAACATATCCTGTGCCCCATGCCACTGCCCGGAACACTATTCTGGGTCTTGAAAAGCAAGTCCTGTGGCGACATGGCACCCCAGAGAGAATTGAGTCAGACAATGGGACTCATTTTTGGAACAACCTCATAGACACCTGGGCCAAAGAGCATGGTATTGAGTGGGTGTATCACATCCCCTACCATGCACCAGCCTCTGGGAAAATTGAAAGGTACAATGGACTGCTAAAAACTACCCTGAGAGCAATGGGTGGTGGGACCCTCAAACACTTGGACACACATTTGGCAAAGGCCACCTGGTTAGTTAACACGAGGGGGATCTGCCAATCGAGCTGGCCCTGCCCAATCAAAATTTCCACGCCCAGTAGAAGGGGATAAAGTTCCTGTAGTGCACATGAAGAATATGTTGGGTAAAACAGTTTGGGTTATCCCTGCTTCAGGCAAAGGCAAGCCCATCTGCGGGATTGCTTTTGCTCAGGGACCAGGGTGTACTTGGTGGGTGATGAGAAAGGATGGGGAAGTCCGGTGTGTACCCCAAGGGGATTTGATTTTGGGTGAAAATAGCCAATAAATTAAATTGTATGATGTCAATAGCTATACACTGTATTAATAGTATAACCATAAGAATCACCCAAAACTAATGAAGGATGGACTTTGGAACTAGAACTGACTTCAACTGGTGCCCAGGAACTTCATCGAAAATTACATCTGTGATGTCCAGACTGCGAGCATGGACCATACCAGATACACCAGCCATGGAAAAAATACTCCGGATGCAGTGTGCAACAATCCAGCAGCACGCACCATTGTTCCTGCTCCAAGAGACTGTAATGGCAGATGGAACCCAAAGCCATGGACTAAATAAACTCAATGGACACTTTAGAGCGATGGCCCATGGAGTAAGAGAATGGTGTCAGTGAAATAATCTGGGCATGACGTAGATGGTATGGAATAAGGGGTGGATAATGTCCTGGTTCTGGCAAGGATAGAGTTAATTTCACAAGGAGCCAGGACAGGTGAGCCGGGCTGGCCGGGGGCTATTCCATGCCATGTGAAGTCATGCTCACCATAAAAGGGGGGCTATTCGGGCAGGGGCAGGCTCAGTGTGGCTCTGGGACGGGCTGAGTGTCCGGTTCATCAGTGGTGGGATCGGTAAATTGTTCCCTGTTATCAGCCATTGTTACTATCTGTTATCAGTACTGTTGTTGATTGTTTTCCCTCTCCCTTGATGTCCCAGTAAACTGCCCTTATCCCAACCCTCGAGGCTTTGCCGTTGTTTTTCCGTTCTCCTCCCCATCTCGCCGGGGGAGGGGTGAGCGAACGGCGCGTGGTACTTAGCTACCAGCTGGGGCTAAACCATGTCAGTCCTGAAGTTGTAGAAGCTTCTTAAAAAAGGAATTCCAAATATAACTCCTAATTTATATGAAGGATTTGGACTGTGGTAGAAGTAGGGGGAAAAGCTGTGATCACACGGTACAGATTAGGGTTTAGTTGTTTTGCAAGGACGGTGGGTCAATAGCACAACAAGGTGCAAACAGCACAACACTCCAGGTGCAGAAAGCAAGGAGAGGCAAGGAGTTGCTCTGCTTTCATCCTACACAGCAGAAACACCATTCTGCAACAGAGCTGAATAAAGTTAGTGAGAAAATACAGAAGTGTCCATAGTTTAGGTGGGAGATGGGCAGGGTGGTCCCTTAAAAAATCATCTAGGGATTCCAGTGGAGAAAATGATGCATTCATAGGCGAGTCTTTGATACATTTCCTTCTCACATCCTGAAGCTGTATTTTTGTAATGCAAAGAACAAGGGAGCAGCACTATTGTCCTGGTTTCAGCAGGGACAGAGCTAATTTTCTTCCTAGCAGCTGGTTAGAGCTGTGGTTTAGATTTAGGATGAGAATAAGGTTGATAACACACTGATGGTTTTAGTTGTTCCCAAGCAGTCAAGGACTTTTCAGCTTCTCATACTGACCTGCTAATGAGAAGGCTGGGGGTGCCCAAGAATCTGGGAGGGGACACGACCAGGGCAGCTGACCCAAACTGACCAAAGGGATATTCCATACCATATGACATCATGCTCCGCATATAACTGGGGGTTGGCCAGGAGGCAGGACAGGTCGGTGTCTTGTGGAACATCAGCTTTGGGTGGTGAGAAATTGTGCTGTGCATCACTTCTTTTGTGTATTCTTATTCTTATTCTGATTCCTATTATTATCCTCCTTTTCTGTCCTAGCAAACTGTCTTTATCTCAACCCACAAGTTTTACTTTTTTTTTTCTTTTTTGATTCTCCACCCCCCCCCCCGCGCCCCCCCATCCCACTGGGAGGGGGGATGTGAGTGAATGGCTGTGTGGTTGTTTTAGCTGCCAGCCAGACTGAACCATCATCTCCTAGCCAGGAATAAAAGGACACATCCATGTTTAACTCCTCTTTCAAGAGTTGAGGAAGCAGAAAAAGGGTTAAAGGCTAACCTTCTAGCCTAAGAAATAATCCAGTTCTTAAATCTCTGTCTATGTAGATGAGTCTATTTCTCTGTGCTTTCTGTAAAAATACCTGGAGTAGAAAGTTGATCTAGTTTGTGAGGATATCTGGTTAGCAGCTATTCAGCATTAAAAAGGGGGAGGGAGACTCATACAGGAAAACTAGGGAAACAAACACTCGGACACACAAAGCCTAATGAGGAGATAGACGAGAACCCGAACACTGTCATAGGATGATATCAAAGGGCTCAAAGGAGTAAATACAATTACCAGTGATCAATCACCCGCATAGCTGCTGCATAAAGAATGCTGAGACAGTCCCACAAGCACAGCTTTTTACTGATGATTCACCTCCTGCTTGCTGCACAGGAGCTCTAAAGCTCCTGCATCTTGCCACCTTCAGCACTTCCAGCTGCTGGAAGGAGTGCAGCTGGGGTCCTAGCACTAGTCTTCAGAAAGAAATGCTTTGCCTTTCTTACATGCTCTTCTCAAAGCACTTAAACCACTTGTCTTTACAAGTGCTGGAGATCCATGTCATAACTTCCTGGGCTTATGAACTGGTAATCAGTTGGCATTCAGTTATCTACTGGCATTCAGATTACCAGTCAGTGGTCAGCCTGTGCTTAGCAATCAGTCAGTACTCTACTGCTCATATTCTACTTGGGGGGGGGGGAAGAAAGTAGAAAGATATCCCATCTTGCAGACTATTTTTTACTTTTTTTTTTCCTAAGATCTTGTGCATGTATATAGTATATATACTATATATACTTTTAAATGTACAAGCTGCCGGCTGGGTTATATATGTACTATATATACTTACACACGCATGTAGTATATATACTATATTGTGCATGTATATTACTAGTATACTACTAGTATATGACTATTATCTTTGTTGTCATGCACTAAATTTTGTTTTTGACAATATAAACAAGATGTTACAAAATAATAGGAGGAAAGAAGGAGGTATTCTCACATGGAAATTGTTTGTTTCCTCTGATAAACGGTCATAAAAACACCATCTGGGCTTGGGGGTCCAAGGCCAGGAAGATAACACCATGAGGTTAACAGCACAGACCAGTAAATGAAAAGATACTCAAAGGCTTTAGAAGAACATTGCTGCAATAATGAGATGAAAGGTTACAGAGGTGCAAGGCAGAGGCAAACTACAGAATTGCAAATGCCAGTACTTTAGCATTACAAAGGTCGTGGAATTTAAGACATTGTGCAGTAGAGCCAAAATCCAGAGCCCCTTCATGTCTGAAAAGGAGGGACACCACTACCCTCAAGAAAGAGGTACATGGAAACTTCCAGGACGGAAGGGTAGAAGCTTGTTACTTCCAGCATCTCAAAAAAAGTCCCCTCCTGGACTGCAAATCTACATTTACAAAACAGGCATAGAGACCTGAAACTCATCATCGGTGTCGGCTGAGCTTCATGCAATTGTCTTCACAAAGAAGACAAGGAACGTGATAATTACTGGAGGCTGTGTATTATGGTTGATTGAGAAATGCATCTATCCAATAAACTTGGGGGAGTTTTGATGCTTAATGGGAGGTCAGGTCAGAGGAGTTGCAGAGACACTGTTGAGGTTTGTCCAGTTCTCAGACAATTATCTCTTGCTTCTCATTCACGCGGTCAGAATTGATGTTGCATGGGGTGACCTTGATATGATGATACCTGAAAGTTTCAAAAGTGACTATGAATTTCTGTGGGTGAGTGTTAAGTAACCTGGATGGTTTCCTTGGTCCTTCAGGAGAGACTCAGACAGAAATGGACACGTCCAATTGGTAAATATCTGGTTGCATGGCTGGTGTCACAAGCAGGCCTTTGGCTTCTACAACCACAGGAACAAGGACTGCTAAAAAGAGAATCCATCTGACAAAGTGGAGCAAGAGTGTCTTTTTTCAATATTTGAAGGAGGAGGTTTTAAGTTAAGTACATCAGTGAAGAATTGCCATAATCTGAAGACAAATGGAGGTATAAGAAGGGCAGTGAGGAATTGTCTGGGTCATGGCACAGTGGGGAGGTATTTGCACCCTCTTTGTAAAAGCAGTAACTAGGGCCATTATCAAATGCTCATATACAAACTTATGCTGCGTGGGAAAGCAACAGAAGCAATTTGAAGTCTGTGCACAGCTGCAGAGCTATGGTCTCACTGAGATTAGAGAGACATGGAGGGAGGAGTAGGCATTGATATCTGTGCCAAGAAGCAGCTGGAGTACACTGAGCTTTGCCTTGGAACAAATGATGAGCTTATGGGTAAGGATCAGAAGACAGACCAACATGAGTGACTTTGTGGGTGTCCATTGCAGACCATTTGATCAAGGAGAGGAAGTAGATGAAACTTTCCATAGACAGCTGGAAGAATGATGAACTATGATGATCACAGGGCCTAATACTCATAGAGGGTAGCAACCAACCCGATAGCTGCTGGAAGTACAACAGACCTGGGCAAAAACAATCCAGGAGATTTCTGGAGTGGGTTGAAGAAAATACCTTGTCAGATGTGATTGAAGAGCTGACTAGGGGAGATCCTCTGATGGAGCTAATACTTATAAAGAACTGATAAGAAAAAATTTGGAACATGAAGGTTTAGGGCAGCCTTGGCTTCAGTGACCATGAGTCTGAAAAGCTTTACATTCTGACAGAAGTGAATAATGCAAATAGAATAATTACAACCCTAGATTTCAGGAGAGCAGATTTTGCCTTTTTCAGGGAGCTGCTTGTCTGGATCACATAAGAGACTACCTTGGATGGCCAAGAGGCCCCAGGAAAACTGATTGATCTCTGAGGAGGACACCTGCTCAAAACACAAGAATAGTCCTGACCAATATGTAGAAAGTGTGGTAAGACTGGCTAACATGGATGAGTAAAAAATTCCTGCCTAAACTCAGATTCAAAAAAGGTGGAAATGGGTATGGGCTACCCAGTAGAAATACAGGATACATAGAGATGGAACTAAGAAACTGAAAGTAGCAGGGAATTTGATGGTTAATAAGATGTCTCCTGTAATTTCTTGGCAGAAAAAAAAAAGGAAGGGAAGGGAAGGGAAGGGAAGGGAAGGGAAGGGAAGGGAAGGGAAGGGAAGGGAAGGGAAGGGAAGGGAAGGGAAGGGAAGGGAAGGGAAGGGAAGGGAAGGGAAGGGAAGGGAAGGGAAGGGAAGGGAAGGGAAGGGAAGGGAAGGGAAGGGAAGGGAAGGGAAGGGAAGGGAAGGGAAGGGAAGGGAAGGGAAGGGAAGGGAAGGGAAGGGAAGGGTGATACTGGCCTGCTGCTCAGTAGTGCAGGGCAGCTGGTGACATAGTACTTGGGAAAAACCAAGGTACTCAATGACTTTTTTTTTGCCTCAGGTTCAACAAGGCACAAGGCTTGGCCCAGGCACAGTAAAAGGCACTTCTAGTCCACCGCAACCCTCATACCTCAGGAAGCAGAGGATAACGTGTGCTTGCCCCTCCATGGACAGTTATGCAGGATGAAATAGCTGCTGCTATTACCTATTGTTCTTTGACCCTCAGCAACCCTGCAATAGCAGGGTGCTCTGAGAGACCAGGCAAGGTAGACAGCTGTTAATATCCTCCATTTCTGAGGCAGCTATGCTAGAAGCCCACCAGTACCCTTTTGGGTCCTTGAAATACCCTCTCCTGAGGTAGTCTATGCCAAGAATACATGGAGCCTCTGGGCCATTCACAATGGGGGGCTTTTGCCACTCATTCCCTGTGAGGCTCACTTCAGCCCCCAGTACAGTTAGCTGTTGGGATGCCCCTGTCACTCCAGAAATACAGATGAGTTCTGCCCCTTCATGGTTCAATGGCACTAGGGTAGACTGTGCACCGGTGTCCACTAGAGCCTTATAATCTTGTGGATCTGACGTGCCAGGCCATCAGATCCACACAGTCCAATAAACTAGGTTGGCCCTTTCGTCCACCTGGCTGGAGGCAGGGCCCCTCTAATCCTGGTCATCATGTTTGTTACTCACTTCTTGCAAAAATGACTTAGAAGTCCCTTCAAAACAATAATAAGTAAGATCAGCCCTTCTGCTTGGTCTGTGAAACTGCCCACTGGAGATTGGAGTGACATTTTTCCTGGAAGAATCCCTTTTTGTGATTGTTTTGCCTTGCAGCTCACATACTCCTGCTTCTAGGGTCATGGTAGGTTTTCCATCTCACTTCCTCATGTCCTCTCTGTGGTCACACATTCTCATGACCTGTCTGTGGTCTCTTGAGCAGAGGAACATGTACTCCTAACAGCTGAGATACTGTTCTGTATGAGTGGGGAGTAGGACATGTCCTCTTTGAGTTGCTGGACCTTCTGGGACAATTTCTCCACAGTCAAGACATAGGAGGAAGAGAGATCTTTTTCATATTGCCGGCGTCAGCTAGCCAATTTATCTGCCATTGGCCCCTTGTTGTCTTCCCGGTCTATCACTGCCAATGAGTTGATATATGACCACAGTGCACTCCGTACATGCTTCTGTCACATGGGTCATATGCACTAGACTTCATTGGGATCTGTTGGTAACTGTGTTTTCCGGATCATAATAAACTGTCTCCTGCACAACTAATTCCTTCAGGTGCTGGATACCTCTCTCCATGGTGATCCACTTGCCTGGACAACATACAACATCTTCAGAGGGATACTTTTACTTCACACTTGACAGAAGTTGCCTCCAGAGACTGAGGACTTGTGTCTTTTTTCCGATTGTCTTGTCAATGTCTCCCTTTCCCTAGACAGAGATCCCAGCTTCTTAGCTTCCCTACCCTCTAATTCCAGCCTACTGGCCCCATTATCCTAGCATCGGACCAGACAGGTAACAATGTGCTCACCTGTATGGGGGTTGAAAACTTTTCACATATCTCACAGCTCACTCAGGGGCAGGGTGATTACCTCTGGTTCTGGCTCTTCTTCCTGTTCTCATGGTGGTCCAGGTTCATCATCATCCTTTACTAAGAGAACTGATTTCTTTGTGTATTTCTTCTGTATGGGGATGACTGAGACCAGCATGGGCTGGTTTTTTGGTTCAGCTGCAGTGCCTGTTGCTGGGGTTTGAGCAGCCACAGTGCCTTTCACTAGGGTTGGAGTGGCTGTGGTGCCTGTCAGTTTGTTTTCCCTTTCTCCTCCCTGAGGGTACTGCCTAATATTGTGCAGTGTTTACTAGATACTGGCCAGGGCCTATCACTTCATTAGGGTCCTGTAGTCATTCGGGAGTGAATTTCCTGACCATTGGAGGTAAGAAGTTCTGTAGAGACCTGCCCATATTCTTCCACACGCTGTGCCACCCATGACTATCCAGCCTTGGGGCAGATCCCTAAACAAGACCTGAAACACATTCAGGAGCCATAGCAACAGGAACATACTGGTTTGAACATCCCAAGGGTATTCAGAATTCTCAAGAGCTGTTGTAACTAGCCTGAAGGAGAAAGGGAAGGGGAAGGTGAAAGTATTCGGCCACTATCTCCCCCACAGATTGGTTCTCCAGAGAAAAAAGGTAGAAAGTGTGATTATTAGTAATTCCCTGGGAGATAGCACCCAAGGTATGGAAATGACAGCAATTGTGAATACAAATCATTCTCATGGCCAAAAATGTTATCTTATCATAAGCGAGTGGCACACAGTGCAGCAAAAGGAAAATCCTCATCCAGCTCCCAGAGAAGATAAACAGCACCACAGGGAATACATAATGCAAGTAAGGAATTACTTTATAATACAACATTGTGATCAGTGACTATTAAACTACTATAATGAATGCTTACAAGGAATTTGTTTTAACATGTTCTGGTCAGATCTGTCATTATCTCAACCCTTCATGCCCCATGTTGGGTGACAAAAGGACTGTTGTGTTTTAACTCAGATGGCAGCTAAACACAGCCATTCACTCACTCCCCCAGCCCACAGTGGGATGGGGAGATAATTGAAAAAAAACCAAAGCTAAAAGTCATGGGTTGAGATAAAGACAGTTTAATAGAACAGAAACACGTAACAATAACAACAACAATAATAACAATGAAAACAATGATAGAATATACAAAACAGGTGATGAACAGCATAATTGCTCACCACCCAAAGCTGATGCTCAGCTAGATCTCTCGCTGAACTACCTCCTGACCCACCTCCCAGTTATATATGGAACATGACGTCATTTGGTATGGAATATCCCTTTAGCCAGTTTGGGTCAGCTGTTCTGGCTGTGTCCCCTCCCAGCTTCTTGGGTGCCTCCCACCTTCTCGTTGGTGGGGCAGTATGAAAAGCTCAAAAGTACCTGAGTTAGTGTAAACATTGCATAGCAACAACTAAAACATCAGTGTGTTATCAACATTATTCACATATTAAATCCAAAACACAGCACTATATCAGCTACTAGAAAGAAAATTAACTCTGTCTCAGCCAAAACAGGACAATGCCATAGGTGTTTAACCTGCACACACATAGCTGAAGTGTTATGGCTGTGAAGCTCTCCCTGCCCTGTGTCCTATTTCTGAGGCTTCTGCTGTGCTGTGCTTACACAGATTGCAGCTTTTCTTCAGGTCTCAGCTCCCTGTTCATTAAGTCTACTCGCATTTTGAGATCCACTTGAGATCAAGGTTCTAGGGAATCAGCTGATCCTCCATAGAGAAGGACCTCGGTGCACCTCAGCCTCTCAGGCTTGGATATGCTGATCCTTCACTGGCAGACAAGGCCCTGAGATTGCTCAGAGTAGTCTAATATTGTCACCTGTAATGGACGTAAAGGATGCCAATCCTGCCAAATCTAATAAGGGATTTGGGAGTGGAGATCATCTCACCTGTCTTCAGACATATGGATCAAGACTAATTTCCCAATGAAGAGTTTTATTCATCTACTCACAGGTGTTTACTGGAGTGCTGGGTTTCAAACTACTTTTACATAAGCGTGATGGCTTATGTTTAAAATGAAAGCAACCCTTCCATCCCCTCACATACTTTTTCATCTCAGAGCCTAGAATAATGGGACATTCTATTGATGTGATGGACTAGGGCAGAGATTCATAGAAAGCACTGGGAAGGACTGGCTAGAGTCAGAGGTAGTGCCAACATGCAGCTGTTCTGGACAGCAAAGGAGTGAGAACTGAAGCCAGGAAATACCATGTCAATCCAGACATTAGCTAAGAATAGAATTCAACTTGCCTCCCATTGGCCTTCAAGGAGAAATGGGTGCAATTCATCCTGAGTGTCTGAATATATTCTTCATCAGTTCATGTCTCTCTCTATTTACAGCAGCACGGCAGTGTCTCTAGATACTTAAACCTCTTGCATCCTATTAGATCAGGAGCCGAAGTAGTCAAGGAAGAGATAAATGCTCTGTTGCTGCCATGACTCTGTCTGAGACAGCAAGGGAGAAGCAACTTGTGGAGGTCCACCCAGAAGGCAGACTTAGAAAAAGCTTAGGGTTACTCCCTATGTAGGTATCTCAAAGATTGCCTAAAGATAAGTAAGGTAAATTTTATGTTTTCTGAGTAAAATCCCCACTGGCTAGATGCTTTGCTTCGGGCACTGTCCATTCTAGGGCCTGGAAGAAACGGCACATCTCTTCCTGATCAGATTTCAGAAGACATAACTTAGCATTATCCATCATGAGTAAGAAAACTGTATTCTGTGAACTGGAATGATCTCCATGCTACTATAGAGTCCTGAAAGCTATAAGTTTATTAGTGGAGCAAAAGATGTAGAAGGGGTCAAGGGAGTTTGATAGGCTAGAAGACACAACAGCAGAAAGAAACAAGCAGTCAAGCACACAAACTCTTCCATGTAAGTGTCTTGGCATGAGGCAATTATGAGCAGCAGAAAAGTCTTTCCATGGGAATGCTGTATGTAAACTTGCTTTTCCAAGCAGGAGAGACTGAGGAAGGAATTTGAGAAGCAAAAGCACAAATGACATGCGAGTATGCAGTATGGGACGTGAGGCTGCTGAAATAAGATGTGCCACCTTTATCTCTTTCTTACAGTCAGCTCACACACAAAATGTTTATCACAGCTACAGCTGGATTTCTTAATTCCTGCTTTGGAATAACCCTGAAACTGCTTCTCAACACATGCTTTTAACCAAACTGACTAAGCAACTAGAGTAGCAAGCAGTGACAGTGTAATGCAGACAGGTAACTGAGCACCTGTTTAATTTCCTTCCTAATTTTAAAGGAAGGATGCCAGAATTCCCTTTGACTGTTGTGAAAGAAAAACATGCCAAGTTATTTCTTACAGCTGGACATCTTGAATAATCAGCTAAATGATGCTTATTGCTTCCTGTGTCTCCACTACAAAACCTAAGGCTCTTAGGCTGCAGGACCTTGCCAGTGCTGAATGCTCTGCAATGATCATCCATGTTCTTATTCAGTCAGTGCATCAGTTTGTGCATAAACATGCCAATACAGAAACTAAAGATGTAACACATATCACTGTGATGTATAGAATTTGTTAACCAGTTACCTCTAATTCTAATTTGTTATTTGGCAGGAAACTTTCCTGTGTTTAATGAAGCTTTCCTTCTGTAGGTCAACCCTTTCTTTTAATTTCAGTATGTTACTGCACACATGTCAATTTGGCCATGCCATCATGAGCCTGTTCTCTATCATCTTACTAATTTTCTGCACTTGGACAGTAAAATAAAATGTCACAGCAAGAACCTATTGGGATTTCTAAGTCACTGGGAAAAACATTGGTGTTCCCATTATATGTTCCTCAGTTTCACTTGGAAAGCACATTTGTAGAAAGCAATATATTGCAAATTTTGAGAGGAAAAAGAGGGAAGAAACACCATCGGAGTGAGCATTAGAAGAATGAAAGTTTTAGTCAAAGACTGTGGCCATAGGAAGGAAGAGGAGGGAATATCATACCTGCACCAATCTTTTTATACGCAGAGAGATAAAGTAGATGGTCATGAATTCTTTTATCTGCTCTTTGACGGAATGGTCCAAGGAAGTTGAGTTGTCAGTGTAAGAGAGAGAAAGGAAATCCTTCCAGTTGGAAGAATTGTGCAGTGCGGTGATGAAGGGAGAAAGGGGAAAGAAGGGTTTGTCAGAGGATCATATGGAATCTACTTCAAAAAGGTCTCAAGGAGCAGCCAAATGACTGCCTTTCAGGGGCTGTCATACATGGCCCTTCACGAAGGCAGGAGATGGGACTAAAGAATGGATGGAGCCACACAAGATTCTGTGGTTGACTCAAGTGTAAATCTGCAGCATCTCCAAGCAATTGGCCTATCTTAAAAGTGTAAGGCTGGGTCTAGGATAAAAATCATAAGAAGTATTTACTCTGGCATTTGCCTTGTCTCACTTTCAGCATTCAGAAATTATTACTCTGCATTTGAGATTGTTACAGTCATAGAAATGTTGCCTGGACAAGAACTCTGGGGATCTTAACCTGGCATCAAAACAAAGATGAATCTTGCCTGCAGGGGTTCTTTTACAGGCAGTGGGGAGAAATAGATAGATCCAGAGTGAGTTGCGCCTCCTCCTGAAGTCACCACCTAATGTATCTGTGCTGCCTAGAGAAGAAACTTATTGTGACTATTTTAAACGTTAGGCAAATAAATTTAGTGTCCACCTGCCATAGCTTATCTGCCTCCACAACTTCTCTCATTTGCCATCCTTCATTGAATGAGTATTTTTCTTCTCTTTGTGAATACATATAAATTTTTTCCCTAACTTCGTGCACCGAAGAGCTGAAAACAGACAAAAATATTCTCTCTTAAACGTGCGCTGCTCAGAGGAATGCACAAAAGATTAACACATAGGAAAAAAATGGAAAGCTTGTGGCAGGGAGGAAAAAGCCTGTGCCTATCTAAGACCCACAAGGATCAATCCCTGCTGGTCTTAGGAAGGCACAACCTTCTTTCTTTGAAAGTGGTTTTGTTTGACTTGTGGGTGATGAACCTACAAATGACAGTGAGCAGTATTCATGATCTAACAGGTGGCATATTTGGGGATATCTGACTCAGGATTCATCACACTGAAGAAAGCAGTTGCAGTGACTGCGATGAATAAAACCCTCTATTCTCAAAACAGAGTTGAGGTCTTGCCTTGCTCTGTGGAGACTGACAGCAATCTTCAAAGGGAAAGGGGCGGGGGGGAATGTTCATGTTTTGAATATCTGTACAGTGTCTACCTAACTATACCAAGATAACAGTACAACCATTGTGGTTGGTAACATACACACCAGAGTGTGCAAATGAAAAAAAACTGCACCGAAAACATCTCCCTGGCAATGCAAACAAAAGCAATTGTTTCTCATTTATTCTATTGATGCTTGCATAAAGGTTGAGGTTCTTCTGGCTAAATGTTAAGGGTGTGTGTCAAGTGTACGGTGTCCTTCTAAGAACCCTAAGGCATCTGAGCCATTCACGTGCGGCTGACACATGCCATAGATGAAATGCACTCCTCTCTGGTATTGCAGGTGGAAGCCTGGAATTCCAAGAGCAATGCAGTGGCAGAATGGTTAGGCACAGGTGGAACTGGAACTAGCTCTGGTTAATTACACCAAAAATGCCTCCATTGACTAGGAGGGGAGCCTTTCCAGCTCTTACACAGACTTTGGTTCGGAGGATACATGAAATGAGGGAGGAGTCCTGGCTCAACAAACCGTGGTGGGATCATGTTGTGAGGGCGTTGGTTTAGGATTCATTTGCCCCATTCTCCTCTGGCCATTCACAGTTCTCTGCATTGCAGCCACTTCCTTTACAGCTAATTAATAAAAATGGGCACCCGCCAGAGGGCTACTGTCACTTATGAATAAATGGTAGCAACTCAACTCAGTGTTATGATGTTGCTCTTCATTAACAGAAGTCGAACTGAGACCGGGCAGTAGCTGTGTGTTAACCGATATGTGGTGACTTCACTGATGTCTTCCGCAATAAGTTTGTAATTGTTTTCTCTTAAATACTCAATTTAAGAGCAATTGTACCTCAATGCGTTATCATTTATATTTTGGTGTTAGCTATATCCTTGTTCTTCTCTACTGGTCCTTGAGCAGTCTCAGTGAGGTATCTTTTTGGATTATAAGGTCCACCTAGTACCTCTGTTCAACATGGTTCTCTGATATATTCACACCAGCTTGCTTGGGACTGGTAGGTTAATATGTATTCAAAGGAGGGAGATAAGCCCTTATCACTAGCTTGGCACCCTGCCTGAGAGAACTGGTGTGAGCTTCTTAAGCAGGGTCCTTCCTCTTCCCGGTAGACCTAGAGACAACCTGGGGTCATTCAGTTCCCACACAGCTGTCACACCGAATTACTGAAAGGCAGGTGGGTTGAACAAGATATTCTCTGGTTGTAATCCTCGTTGGCCAGAGATTTTACTTCAGGCACTGTCCATTCCATGGCCTGGAAGAAGCAGGGCTTCTCCACCTGACCAGACCCCAACCAGTACAAACTGTCAGTGGGTCCACGGTTCACGTTACAGTGGTACAAACAGTTTGTGTATTTCAATAGAACCTGGTTTTGTGAAATAGAGAAGTGGACGCATGGCCTTTTTTACAACTGATATCTGAGGCCTTGTTCATGTTTAATGTTTTGGAAAATGGTCAGAGCGATTTTTGAGGAAATTTTTTTCTCGTGAGGCACAAGATACTTTGTTGAGGAAACTCACGTAGGCAGGAAAAAAATCCACCAAAGACTGAAGTGCACACACCAGCCCTTCTGTTGCATCAATACTGTTCCAATGTGGAAGAATTAACATCAAACAACTTACTTACTTAAAAAGTAGGGTATACATCTCTGTTCACCAGCTCTCTGTTAATAGTCTGGTATGCATATACACGCCAGTGAGGGAATCTGTTTAATATGTGATACATGGAAAAAAGCAATGCTACGTACGTAACTGTTTAATTTCTCTCCTTCCCGCCTCAACAGGGACAGTTCCAAGGGCATTAGCTGATTCATCCAAACGTTCTTTGAAATCTGTGCAATTAACTAAGGTCATCAAGGGGCAATCTGTTGAGGTGACATTAATATTATTTCCCACAACCCTAGAATGTGAACTTCCAGTCAGTAGAGGTTATACCACATATTTGTGTTCTTAGATAGCTCTAGGACAGTCCTCTCACCTCCTACTGGAAAATTATCTGTGTTGTCCATACGACCTATTTCTTCAACGTTGTAGATTCTGGAAATAGCGAAACAACTTTGAAAACCAACATGAATATGAAGAAAGGTGGTGATTTCCATCACAACATTTAACATTTATACCACAACATTTTAAAGCTTGGCAAAGTTTGAAAAGAAATAGCAAAGACGAAATAGGCTTAGTTTTAGGGAGAATTTTTAGTAGACAGAAATAAGAATCACATCACCATTAACTCTGTGGTCTCATTGTCCTTCCTATACAGCCATTTTGGTTACTTTTTCACTAAGTGCCTGACCCCAAGAAAATTATTTTGTTCACATAGAATCACAGAGATATTGATGTTCCTTACATAGTCACGGAGGAAATGAGCATGTTTTTTATTTAAGATCTCCCAGTTCCTCTGAATTATGCATCTGTTGTTTTCCACTTATGAAAAGTTACTGGCTGTGCTGAGCACTGTGCCAGGCGCTCAGGATTCAGTCTGCATGGGCATTTTTCTGAGACTGTGGGCATAAAACAGGAGGCACCTGCGTAGCAATCTAGTGCTTTAGACAATACAACTTGTAAGCAGGTAACCTGTGTCCTAAGCCCATCTCTAATGGTGGAAGAAGGAATTAGGTAGGTGTTGTTTTACACTGCTGCTGTCCCAGGAGTTGTCTGTGAATATGATATTCACTGGTTGGCAAAGTAGTCATAGAATCACAGAAAGGTTTGGGTTTGGAAGGGACCTTGAAAGATCGTCTAGTCCCAACCCTCTTGCCATGGGCAGGGACACCTCTTACTAGCTCAGGTTGCTGAAGGCCCCGCCCAACCTGACCTTGAACACTTCCAAGGATGGGGCATCCATAACCTCTCTGAGCAACCTGTTCCAGTGCCTCACCCTCATCATAAAAGATTTCTCCCTTATGTCCAATCTAGGTCAACCATCTTTCAGTTTAAAACTGATGCCCCTTCTCGTGTCACTACAGGCCTTGGAAAAAAAGTCTCTCTCTGTCCTTTCTTAGAAGCCCCTTATATATTGAATGGATGCAAGATAGTCTCACTGGAGCCTGCTCTTCTCCAGGCTGAATGACCCCAGCTCTCTCCGCCTGTCTTCATAGGAGAGATGCTCCAGCCCTTTGATCATCTTCATGGCCCTCCTCTGCACCCGCTCCAACAGGTCCATGTCTTTGTTGTACTGGAGATCCCAGAGCTGGATGCAGTATTCCAGGTGGGGTCTCATCAGAGCAGAGTAGAGGGGAGACCTGCTGGTCACGCTTCTTTTGATGCAGCCCACGATATGGTTGGCTTTCTGGGCTGCAAGCACATATTGCCATCTTGCGTCCAGTTTCTCATCCACCAGTATCCTTAAGTCGTTCTCAGCAGGGCTGCTCTCAATCCATTCATCCTCCAGTCTCTATTGATATTGAGGTTTCCCCCAACATTACACAAATTATCAAATTATATATATGCTACCATTCAGACTGAGTCAAGTAAGCAGTAACAGCCAAAGGTAGTGTAACTGTTTAGGCTAATGATGGTCATTTGATTGTCTTTGGATATACACCAATATTTAATAAATTCTTTTGGCATCAATTATTTCATATTCATATGCTAGCATTCCGTGGAAATTATGGCAATATTGGCAATATTGACAAGGTGGAGCAGTCATAGCCATCAGGCTGTGAATCATTAATCCTAGGTAATGAGCGGTATGATGCAAGATGATAATTACTCAGTCCCTTCTTTTAAAACACATGTTTTGGGTTTGGTTTTTTTTAACCTTGGAAGAGGATAGTAGGGAAAATAAATTCACCTCCTTCGTAGTTTGAAAGTTACTCTGCACTGACACGTTGCTGTGCATTCCCTTTTCACTAGGTCTCCAGGAAGCAAAGACAGACAACTCAATGGCTACTGAGGTATGCTCTTTCTACCCTGGGTTCCCCCTCTATTTCCTAATTCCTCTTCTAGTTGCTTCATTGTCCACATTGTTTTATAAAATGGATGTTCTGTGTACTTCATACTAATATTATTCTACAAAGTCTTTGTAAGGACTAACTTCAATTATTTTGAGCCCTCCTGTCTAGATGATAGCTAAAGAGGATCCTCCAGGACATGAATCAGAATAAGGGTAGGATTCATCTCACCTGGCATTAAACACCTGCATTAGAGATTTCTGCATATGAGCTAGTCGTGGATGCATTTCATAGTGGAGGTACACAGGTACCTCTGGGGTGTCTGAAATATGGTTTTCGGGGAGGTGCTCTAGAAGTGCTGCTTGCTCTCCACTGATGTTAAGGATGTTGAGGGGACTGTAGATTCAGGCTGAAGTTGAAGCATAAATGAAGTTGAATGCTGCACCAGCATATACCTGATCCTATAATACGAACCCAGGAAAGTTGCATTTCTTCAGGCTACTGTGAACATTAGTTCAGTTAGACATTTGTTTTTTAACTGAAAAATACACCATTGGCTCAAGGAAATCAACTAACAAATTTCACTGGATTTGATAAATCGCTGGCAAGAAGAAAAAATATTCAGATTTACAGTTACTATTGTGAAAAAATGCTAACAAGCACAAGAATATTCCTTTGAGACAATGGACTGTTCTGTTCAGTCGGGAGCTCGAGGGCCTTTTAATCTGGAAGAACTGAAACTTTGGTTTGTGTTCCTTCCTCTTCACTTTCTCCATCAGGTTCATCAATACTGCCTCTTTCATCCTGTATTTAAAGTGTAATAAACACAGAAATGAGTTCCCTGATCTTCTTACAATGCTGTGAGGTCTTGACTCAGAGTGGACATTGGCTAGTCTGCAGAAAGCTGTATGGATCCCATATATTGATTTTCTTGCAGTGAGAAATAGTCTTCCCCTGAATGTGTTTCCCTTTGTATGCTAGGATGACAACAAAGTCCGCCTGTCTCATGACCCTCTCAGAAGGTGAGAAAAAAGCCACTCAGCAGAGAAGAGAAAAAGTGCTGTTGTGCCTGAAAACCCTTCAGATTCCTTGTGACCAGGTAAGCACGGACAGTCCTATTCAGGAAAAAAGGGTAACACTCCAGTGAAGTGAATGGCACACGGAGTGCCGTTTGAAGTGAGGTCCAGTCCCTAGGAAGCATCATCTGTCATCACAAGTTTCCCAGTGCAGGCTTTCTGTCCCCTGCTGGGAAAAAAGATTCAGGCTTGAGATTTCCAAGGTGAAAAAAAGGAAGAGGACACTGAATTTTCAGTGGAATACCAGCTGCAATTCCCACATCTATCAGCTAATTAATTAATTAATTAATCAGCTTGACCTTCCATATATTTATATACCTGCATATTTTTATAAATCTATACGTATACATACATTTTTTTATATATATATATATGCGCACCATTCGGAACACACACAGAGTAACCACCTGAATGTGTTTGCATCCTAATACGCATGCACACACACGCATGTCTCTAATCTCTCTGTTGCGTCTTGTGCACACATTCATCTCTGCATTTGAACCTTTCACCCTCAGATGCGCAGCATCGCATACAATGATACAGGAACACTGGCTGCTATGCTTTTTCATACGCTGTGAACACAGGCATACAGTATAACTCTGCACACATCTTTCTTTGACTCCATGCTCATTTTATCCTCATGGCACATATGGTGGTCCACGCTGGCCAACAGCCAAATGCCTGCGAGCTGCTCGCTGACTCCCTCTCCCATGGGACAGGGAGAAATACAGGGAGGGTGAGAAGAGTTCGGATCCAAAATAAAGCAGTTTAACAGGGAAAGGAAAGCTGCAAAGTGTGTGCACAGGCAAGGGGATTATTCACTCTTCCCATCACCAGAGAGATGTTAGCCACTTCCTGCAAAGCAGAGCCTCAGCACGCGTAACAGTTACGTGGGAAGACAAATGCCATAAGCGCAAACATCCTTACTTCTTCCTTTCCTCGAGCCTTTATTGCTGAGCATGATGTTATAGGTATGGAATATCACTTTAGGTCAGTTTGGGTCAGCTGTCCCAACAGTGCCCTCTTCCAACCTAGTGCCCAACTCTAGCCTACTGGCTCGGGGGGGAATGCAGAGTAGCAAGAGAGAGAGCCTGGATATTGTGGAAGACAGCTCAGCAACACTCAAAACATCAGCGTGTTAGCAATACCTTTTAGCCACAAATCCAAACCACAGCACCATATGGTCTCTGTGAAGAAAGTTGACTCTGCTCCAGCCAGTTCCAGTGCAACGTGTTTCTTGAGAAATTTCTGTAGGCTGGCGTAATAGGTCTACCTTCCTCTTTTGGGAGAAAAAAAAGTTCTTGGTGACAAAAAGGGAATAGAGATGACATCTAGAGAAACACAATGAGTACGGCTCAAGGTTATTTATATTTTGAAGCTACAGCACAAAAACATGGCCACACCAAATTTCAGTACCAGGAAGACAAGTGATAGCACAATACAAAGGAGAACCCATTCTGTGACTGTGATGTAAAGGAAAAAGAGAAATAGGGGGAAAGAGGCAGATTATGAATGTGTCCTAAAGCAAGGAAGCAGGTCAGTGAGTGTTGCAATAGCCTTTATCCTTGCTGTTTGTTAAGCCTTTGCTCTGAAAGAAGTATGTTCTCTGTCTTCCACTCCCCAGAATAAAGTGCCCAATATTGCTGTTCGGGATCAGGCCGGAGGCCTGCGTGCCATGATAGCCATGCTAGGAACCTTGGTGGAGCTGAAGAAACAGAATTTCTTGGATGCTGTCACATATCTGTGTGGGGTGTCAGGATCCACTTGGTAGGTGCCTGTTGTCTGGTGTGATGGTGAATGTTTTTCCTGCTCCACAGATTCAACAGTAATTTGACAATTTCATCACTGTTCAGAACTCTCTGTTGGGCTCTCAACAGATGAAACTGAGTGGTAGATGAGATATTTTGCCTGTGCAATGGTGGGAGGCACAGGGAATATTGGCAACATGCACTACAGTTCAGCGAGACTGACCTTTCATCCTCAGAGAGGAAGAAATGAGCGCCTCTTAATGGTGATTCAGATAAAGATCTGTGGTGATGTCACTCATCCTTATGGCAGTTAAATGGCATTACCTATGTAAGGTTATGGTCTGAATGTTTATACTTCACTTACTTCACTGAACAGAAATGACATTCAGGAACATGAGCCATTTTACCTTAAGGCCCACGTGCAGCATGTCAATGTCGTGCCAGGATTGTTTGTTACGCTCAAGCGACTGCGAAGGCACTCTAGCTTATAGGTCGTGTACAGGCATCTACTCTGTAAGGACAGAACTCTGTCTAAATTTAGACATCTCCGTATGTGTAATCTAGATGTGACATACACACCTCTCCTTCCATTTTACTTAAGGGGATAGGTTTATGTTCTCTAAAGACAGACTTCCAGTGACAGTTCAGATGCCCTAGGAGGAAATCCTGTGTGGTTTCAGCAGGTGTTTTCAAGAGGACACAAGTCTTCCTCAGATCTTGTGTTATTGTCTGTCACATGGAGGTGGAAGTCTTGGACATTTTAGGCCACCTCAAGTGTCCACTGTCTATGGTTAGGTACCATATATGGTGTCTGCAGTAATCCATAACACCTCCGTCCTGCACAGAGTCAAGACACGTGCTGCTCTAGATGAAGAAGGGAATGCTGTACATCTTAATTCATACCTGAATTAGGCTGTGGAGTTGGTCTTGGAACAGAGTGAGTCTTTACATCTCTGCAGGCAGCTAGCACGAGCTGGGAGCTGTAAGCTCAGTAGGAGAAGATGTCACTCTGCACGTGTACCAGCTTTATTGGTCCTAGTTAGTACAGACAAAAGATGTCACAAGTCTCTAGTGCAAAATGATGACGTGATTCTATGTGTTAAAGTTTGTTCCGAGTTCTTTGATGGGACTATCTGTTCTTGGCAGATTTCACATCTTTCCCACAAACGCTGTCTGCAAAATCTGTATTCCTGCAGCAATTTAGCCCTAAATACATGGCACATAGCCAGCTGAAAACTCAGCTTCAGGTCACGCAACCAATTAAATGACATTATCAGTATGCAACTGAGCAGTAAGTGACACCTTTCTATGATGTAAAGTGCCTTGCTTCTGTAGAAGCCTGGGACTTCTTCCTCTTCCCATACGTTTTTAAAGACACTCCTGTATCTGCATGCAGATTCAAACAAAATAAGCAAAGCCCCATTTGCTTCCCCCTGTGCTAGAGATAGGACTTTTCTTTTCCTTTAAAGGTGCATGTCCCTCCTGTATGGAGATGAGAAATGGTCAGAAAATTTGTTGTCCTTGAAAGACAAGCTGTGTGAACAACTCAGTAATTCCTCCTGGCATATTACGAAAAGCAGGAGAATCCCTACAGGAGTCATCAAAAGATGAACTTTATTCACTCACCGACTTCTGGGCCTCCTTTCTTGTGTACCAAATACTGCAGCAGGTAAGAAGCTAACTTCAAACACCTTGGGAGTGTCTTGAAGATGTCCGAGTAGCTGCAACAAATTTGACCTCAGTGGCTGTGTTTTTGTGGAGCTCTATAAATTGAAGCAGTATTTCAGAGCATGACATCTTAATCTCTAGATATGGAAAGGCAGAAGTGGTTAATCCAACGCCTTGGTTCACGCAGTCTCCTAAGTGGGGGTGTCCTCAGTGGCTATAGCAGAGGGGAGGGGCATTTCATGTTCCTTCAGAAGTCCATACTTACCTTCCAGTTCGATGAGAAAGAGCTGGCTGACCACAAGGAGGCCCTCAGAGACTGGAATAAACCCTTACCCGATTTATGCAGCAGTGGATAAGGATAAACTGAGTGAAGAAGATGGGCTCTTTCCAGGTAAAATATGGGCCTCTAGTCTAACTGTATCTTAAACAGCACGCATAAGGTTCCTTTATCTCAATGGCAGCATCAACTGTACTGACATCCAATTGCAGTTTGTCAGTCTGTTGTCTTCGTTTATAGATAATGGAGAAAAACGTTCACTTCCAGGCGGATGAATCACATTCTGTAAAAGTGGCTTTCATGACAGGATATGGTGAGGCACCCCTAGAATAGAATGGGCTAAACAGATTAAATAAAATGTCAATAAAATAGATCTTCAAAATGCAGAAGCCTGAATATAGGCATTTAGTGCCATCATCGATCTCCTTGGCCTCCATCTGATTCAGCAGGGTGCAGATCTCTTGCAAATGCTCTATCATGTCTGTCAGCCCTATGTGGAGCCCCAAGACAATCCAGTGCTTCCAGAACCGAATGAGGCAACTAGATCCCTTTTCAGTAGTTAGGGAGAAGGCCTTCACATGGGGAATGTTTACTTTCAAACAAATACTCTTACCCCATCCCATTAAAACTGACTTTTCCCTCGCTACAATTTAAAAACTCTGACTGTCTCTCCTACCCCTACTTGCACAGAGGACAGATTGCCTCCTTCCACTTACCAACGGGAGGCTTTGACTTCAGGTGATGGGATTCGATTTAGAAAGCACAAGCTGGCCGGGAATTGTGATAATCCTGGAAGGTCTGAGCGAGAACTGAGGACTTCATTCTGGAAAGGAAATGTGATCAAGGAAGGGATTACGAGATGGAGAGTAGGTGGCTCTGCAGTTTAGGCATGTGGGATAATAGTCACGACCAACAAAAAGTTTCACCATTGCTATCAAATTATATTTTCCATACCTGTTAGAATAATTGATGTCCCTCTGGAGCAAATAGACTTGATTCAGTTGTCCACACAGAGGCCTGTGGTTCCATTTGAGATGCCTTACCATACTCTGCCTGCTTCACCTACTTTTCTAAAGGACTATGAGTGTTATTTCAGTCCTGAGTCATAACTGTTGCCCCCATGCAGGTTGACTCAGTTCACCATAGGTCCCTAGCACGTAGGTTCCCAGTTACATACCTGTGGGTACGTGAATCAAGCCCAGTCTCTTCTCTTCATTGACTCTAGAGAATAGTAGGGCAGGCAGACTCTGTCACCTACGCATAAGCATCGAGAGGCCCTTGAGATACCTAACACTTCTGAGAGATCTGCACAGAGCTGTACAATGTGACACATGATCTGTGGGAAACCAAGACCTTTCTGGTGTGGCAGCTGGAGGCCAAGATAGGAAGGACACCAAGGGCGTATCAAAGAGCAGGTGGCAGCATGCTTGCAACTTAGTTTGTTCCCCATATGCAAATTTGTCTTTAGTCAGCTAATATCAGGTGATTTTAGAAGAGGAAAAAAACCAACCTAAAGGTCTTCTTCTTTGGGACAGTGAGGTCAGCTATGCTTCCGAATATTGAGTGACAAAGCTGTTTGATTTTTCTCAGGGACTTGGTTTGAATTCACCCCACATGAGGCTGGATATACTGCCTTGGGTGCTTTTCTGAGTACCAAACACTTTGGAAGTGAATTTGAGGAGGGTGAGCTGAAGAAAAAGGGGAAGAAGAAATCCATTTGTTACATGCAAGGTGAATCTTCCTAATTCTGCTTTGTAGAAGGAAAAATACAGCTTTAGCTATCCTGGATCTTTCTGTAGGTAAAAAGGATGCATCTGTTATTCCATGAATGCACGCATAATAGTGTATGAATTCTGGAGAGCAGTTTGTCTCACTTTAAACATTCAAACAGGTACACCTGAATGCCTCTCTACACTCCACTGTCTACATTGACCAATTTTTTGTGGTTTCTATGGGAAGTGAGAGACCTAATCTTTAGATTACGGATGTTAATAACACAGTTCCAACCTGGATGTCTAAATCTTCTATAATCCCAGCATGCTGACTTTACAGGGAGAGGTGCTTCCCAAACTAGAGACATCCTACTGTGAGGACTGGTAGCTCCTATTTTGCTAGTTTGTTTCACTCCATTTCAGTCCACGTCCAAAGTTCTTTCATTCCCTACCAAAGTGGTATAGCTGCAAATCTAATCTCATCTTGCTTGTCTGTGACATGACTAAACATATCTGGAATCCTTAAACACATCTTGCGTTTAATGACTTCATGCCCCAGTCTCCTCAAAACACACCTCAAAACACACCATGCTATGGGGGGACGAGGGGCGGGGGGGGGACGAGAAAAAGAAAAAAACAAAGCAGCGCTCTAGTTCGTACTATTCAATTCACTCAGAAGGAAAAACAAATAAACACAACACATCCATGAAGGGTACTTATGCCTCCAGGCTCATGTGTGGGGCTGGCCCAAGGAAGCACTCGCCCAAGAGTTCTGCAGTGTGAGAGTACCCAGTGGATTTCCATGGGATTCTGCCCTTAAGTAACATAAAAAGCTGGTCCACAAGCATGGGCAGACCTAGCAGGAGGAAGAGGGAGTAAATAATTTCAGGAGGTGTATAATCCTTTCAGTAGGCAGTAAGGGAAGATGAGTCAAGGAGTTTCAATTTAGACATCTGTCTTAAAGATTTTGAAAGTTTAGTAAGAGACGTGTACTGCTGAAAGGCAGACTTGAATTCTTAGCGAAACTTATAAAGCAAGCACTCTAAGCCCTTTTTTTTTTTTCTTCTTTCCCAGGCTTATGGGGGAGTGCTATTGGAAGCATGGAAGAAAATCTAAAGTTTATACGAGGTACTACATGTTTCCTGTTGCTGGTATGCTCAAATCAGTTGTTGCACCCGCTGAAATTGAGCACATACTTCCCATTACCCTCAAGTAATCCCTGCAGTGCTTTAGTTCCAAACAGAAATACAGCTATGCCTAACACAAGCTCCACTGGCACTCCATTTGTCATCTTCAGAGATGCCCAGACAGAGTTTGTCCAGATCTTAGCCAAGACTGTGCAGCTCAAAGAGCCAAAATTAAAATCATAGAATCATAGAATGTTTGGGGTTGGAAGAGACCTTAAAGATCATCCAGTTCCAGCCCCTCTGCCGTATCCTCAGAGACGATATGTTAAACTCTGAGGCAGGAGGCTATCAGAACTGCTGGGGGAATAATAGAGGTGAGTGAGATGCCATGAGGTGTCTGAGAATGCGAGCAGAGAGCTATGAGTGATGAACAGAACCAGCAAGAGGTTAGTACTCTTTTGGAGTGTCAGCCACAAGGCAGGTACATCTATGTTTAGGTGCATGGCTAGCTTTCCTGATGTCTTTCGTTGGCAGACAATGACTATTTTATTGGAAGGGGTATTCTTATTTTAATTATCCTTTTATTTCTTCCCAGACAGTCTCGGCTTGTTCTCACAAGGACCATTGCACTCATTGAAAGGCCTCTCCTCATATGGACCAGGTGCGTTATTGTGCTTCTTTGCCTTTTTGTTTTCTTTTGTTTTTTTTTGTTCTGTTCTGTTTTAAATTTTTCAATTTGACATTCTTTTCTGCTTGCCCCATGTTTTCCTTAGGGGACTGACAGGAGTCTCAGCAGGCACAAGGAAATCCAGACCTTCTTGTCTCTCATTTACGTAATGATTTGTGAGATCTTGAGCATGTAACTGAAATAGCCACCCTGACATTTGGGAGGGATTCACTCATGTCAGACGCCCTTTAGTAACGGGCTTCTGGGAAGGTGATGTTACTGCACGCTTGTGTAGCTGCTGTGGCCAGGGAGTACAAGAGAAGCCTGCACCACGCAGCTTCCAGGCTCACGCTCACATTCAGGTCCAAACTTCCTGCTTGTCCACACTGCCTGTGAGTTAGCGTTGGCTCTAGGTTGCAATACGCCAGATGGCTTTTCCCACCTGGGAAATTTGGGGACAGCAGGGGTGGCAGAGGGGGTGAAAGAGCAGATCGTGCTCACCTTCATGTCTGCCGCTACAGGCAGACTGTTATGCGAGTGTCCGTAGCTCTTTTGATGTGAGAAGTTAGACCTACACTTTAGACATAAAAATCCAGATCAGGAATTGCTCAGCTACACTTCCTGAAGTAAGTGCAAGTCAGCACATATGTTCTTCCAAACATTACTTTAGCAGAAGATAAATCATATTGTGCTAACATCATGGCTGGTTGACAGTAGACTTTAAGGAAAGAAAGCGAATATTAAACATGGCACCTTTCATGGACCTGTTATTCCGGGTTTTCCCCTTTTGTAAAATTCAAATTTCCCACAGAATTTTTGTTTGTTTGCTTGTTTGTTTCTTTGTTTTCTTCTTCCATATTGAAATGTTCACCTGGAAAAATTAGATTTTAATGACTGTAAACCAGAAAATGCATTCCCACAGTACTCTCTTGCTAACGCTTGAAGAAATCGCACTAGGCTTGACTCAAATCGTCGTCACTTTTCTTATTCCTTTCTGTACTTACTCTTTTTTTTTTTTTTTTAATTCAAGATGGGAATGAAGTATTTGAGGCATATTAGAAAATCCCCATTTACTCCAAATTTTATGTTTCTGTTCCTCCTCCTGCAACTTTGTTTCATGGAACTTTTCTTCCAAGATGAACACAAAGGCCATCTGAATCCTGGTATGGTTGCGCAGCTGTCTAGGTGTGAATGCTCAGTGTTAGGTGTTTTTATTGTCAACAGAGAGAAATACTCACTCTGGCACACAGTTCCTCTCACCCGCTTGAACAGCTTCTTTAGGATAAGAGGAATGAGGTCAGCGTGTTTTCTACAGATTCCACTGAATGCCGGGACTACATCTTCACTAATTCCATGTCAGTTACTGCCTCATCAGTTGTTTGGTAAGATAAATTCCCATTCTGATGTAACTTTTCTCTTATCTTTCTTAAGAGAGTATTTCAGATACCTTCATGGCTTATCAGTCCACTCTTTCTTCTACTAGACCTTCAGCTGTGTGCTGTAAGTGGGAGTGATCCTAAGGAAGTCTTCGACAATTGTTGAATAAATTGTCAGGCAAGTGAATGATGCTGAGATTTCTAAGCACGTGCATTCTCAGTAACCTGAGAAGTTTTACAAAGGTGATTCCTTTGTTGTTGCATTCTCATATTTTCCTTTTCTTCTTTTCTCTCTTTTTTAACAAGAGAAGGGAAAAAGTGCATCCTACCAACTGTGCCTTGAAATGTCTAATACTTGGGCAATGAAAACGAAGGAGGCAAGAATGAAGAGCTGTGCTGAACTGGGCAAAGAGGTAGAAAAGGCGTTTGGAGGCAAGTATTCTACACTAATGCTTACCACAACGATGATTGCCCTCTCCACCCCAGGTAGAAATGTCCACCTGCATTTGTAGTAAAAAGTTGCCCTGTAGGTTGCCACCTATCTGTTTCTTTAACGTGACTGGGTTTTGTGCTTTTTTCTCCACTTGATCTTCCTCAGGGTGTCTTGGAAAAGAAGGTATTATAGAAGGAGTGTTGTTCATCATCCCATGAAAACCTCCTAGGCAAGTTTATCTCATTTACTCTCTTGATGACTCTTTGTATTGTATGTGCTTTGGAAAATTGCGCGTGCTTTGGAAAAATTGCATGTGCTTGGGAGTTTTGGGAGCTGGAATTCCAGTGTAAATGTTGGGTGCAGCCACAGTAGGAAGATCTGGTGAAAAACCATATTTGAAGAATACGTGCTAGTGCTGATACCCCTCATCCAAGGACTAGTTTCCAATATCCGCAAGCTTTCAGGTCTCACAAAAGCTCTTAGAACCTGCCTACCTAAGTAAATAAGAGTAAGAGACCTAATCCTGAACAATCACTGTTTCCCATCTATCTTTGCTCCTGACTGAACCTGTATTGTCAGCAAGACTTCTCAGACATGCCAAACTGATGAAGTATAGGATCTTGGCAGCTGCAGGTAGTGGATTACTGAGTGGACTGCTGTTGGACAGCTGGGTGCCATGATCTCAAGTGCTGCTTGGAACTTCCACCACTAGAGAAATTTTGAAATAAAGACATCCTAAAGGAAAACTGGCTTTTCTTTAACAAGCCACTCCATTCTTTCTGTGTTGGTTTTTTTTTTTTCCCCCAGCTAATCAGCATTTCTGCTCTTTTATCTAAACTGAAGCTTGTTTTCAGTGAACTGATTTAGCTTACATTTGCAATATTTAATAGACTCAGTTGTGGGCGAAATGAGTATTATTTGGATTTGGATCAGAGAGAGCAGGAAGAGGTCTAAGCAAGACAGAAATAAGTTGCAAAGTAAAATTTCACACTGAAATTCCTCAAATACATTTGCAATGTTTTAGCTGGTACGTTACCTGTTTAGGTCCAGGGCTCTGCTAGTTCCACCAGCCACAGTGTATGGGTGGCTTTTGGCCAGTTCCTTCTGGAGTAAGCCAACTGGCACTCTGAGATTAAATCTGGACATTGCAGACAGGCCTTTTTTCTCTCCAACGCCTGTTCCAAGGAAGTGTGTCACCGATAAGGCCTGGATTGTCTCTGTGTGCACAGTGCAGTCCTCCAAACTCTTTCACTGGGCTGGTCTTCTCACAGTGTCTCACACGGTCTCTTGATGATTCTCATGGCTTTCAGCTAAAATCCCCTACCTCATACAGGTCATTCTACCAGGCTGTAGCATGGCCCTCACTTTATTCAGGGCACTTTCAGCTGGGAAGAAGATGAGAGAAATAACAGTCCCTCTGAACCTTACAAGAAAGCTGTAAGAGGCGCAGAAAAGATCAGGCCTCACTGTTGTACAGCACTGGTGTAACCAGTCCACTCCAGAGCCGGCGAGCCTCAAGCTTGGTGAATGTGCCAGCTGGTGTAGGGCCCAAATCCTGTATAGTCGGTGCCTTGAGTGGTTTTATTCTAATCTGTTCAGCTGTACTTAGATTTCCATTGCTTAATGTTAATTATCTGAAGTAGGTCAAGGCATGGTTCTTTCTCTTCTGAAGCACTCATCCCTTGGCCCTCAGGCTGTTTGTACGCTATCTGCACATATTTCCTCTAACACCACGCATCTCCCCCAGATTTTGTTGCAACAGTGGAAAAGTGAAGTTCTCTAGATTCAACTATATTCTGAATTTATTGTCTCTCCCCAGGCTCAGTGTGGAATGTCACTAGGATGCTGCTTAAAACAATTCAATGTGCATTGACCTGGCAATGGGGAACGACTAATAACTTCCTTTACAACTGCCGTAAGAAAATCTAATGAAATGATGATTTGTTTATATTCAGAAAATACGGAGTGGTTATGCTGTCCAACTAGATCTATGAGGCAGAATGCCTGGAGTTTAGCAGAGCTTTTATGCTGTGCTTGTGTGATGTTAAACCAAGAAAACTGTCTTTGCTATTTACCTTCCTAAAACAGTGGGTCAGATAGCTTTCCTTTCCAGGATCCACGCTCTCTTCACAGCATCCCATTATAGGCCGCAAATAAACTAGTCATAAACAGAATTATTTGCACCACTACCGGAATCCAGATCCGTAACATCACTGCAGATATATACGCTCAATTCTGTCACGTAAACACAGGCATCCAATGTCACACAACTGCCCTTGAGTACAAGGGTCAACAGCATTAAGTTGGAAGACCCAAAATAAAACCTATAGGACCCTTGTGCCCTTTTGGAGGAGAACCTGAAGGACACAAGTCCCTCCGAAGGAGGTGAAACTGGACAACTAAGTTTATGAAACTGAGCTGTGCTCCTGATGCATGGGCAGTAACATGAGTCTCTAGATTCCATTGCCTACCCTAGCTGGATGTTCCCTTATGATAATGGAAACTTTGGCACCCAGCACAGAAGTAGAAACCTGCATTTAGACAACTGCAGTTAGCTGGCTCACACCTTCATTTATCTGCTCAAAAATGTCCTAAAACTATGGGTGCATAGTTCCAGGGGCATGATCTCTTCACTTTTTCTGAAAGCCCATGAGGAATTCTGATCTGCAGCTGACCACAGTCAGAGAGGTAGGTCAGAGGGATTTGGACTCCTCTTGTGAGAATACGGTTGGATTTCTGGTTGGGGAGGAGAGGCAAGGAGAGGCAGATTTCAGTACTTTTTTGGGGTGCATTGTCAGTGAAGACCGATGGACTCTTTTTGTGCTGGTCACCTATGTATATATATATTTTTTTTTTTTTCATATATGTCTTTCTGAAATCTCATTGCTTTTTTTTTTTTTTTTCTTTTTTTTCTTTTCATTGGATTAGCTAAAGTTGAGCACTCCTACCTGGTCAAAACCAAACTCATCTCCTTTGATTGATGCTGGCCTGGCAATAAATTCTGCCTATCCTCTGGTCCTTCGAGCACAGCGGCGAACAGATCTGATCATTTCCTTTGATTTCAGCTCTGGAGACCCTTTTGAGGTACACGTGTGGGCTATGGCTTTGGAGAACCTCCTTTGGGGTCATTGGGTTGGGGACTTCCGAAATGCATTACAATCATTGTCAAAGCAATTTTCAAAGAATATCTGAACGGGTTCTGACAGGTTGGGACGCTGACCATCACATTGCTTGGGCTTCTTTTCTAGGTGGTTGCAGAAACAGATATTCGTAGAACATGAGCCATTTTATCTGTCTTGTTCACATGGTATTGTATGGTAACCTACGAAGGTTATCAAGCTGTCAGGCGGTCAAGGGTGCATCGGGGGAAAGCTCACAAACGTCTTAGCCTCCCTTTTGTCCTTAGGGCTGCCTAGAATTTTCCCTGATGGTAAGTGATATTACTCCTTCCTCAGGGGCAGTTGATGACATTCATCACAGAGATGAATGTCATCCTGGTGAGCAGGATGAGGAAACATGTCTCAACACTGAATTCTTCCATCTTGCTGGAGGGGAATTAGGTGAGGGGGAAGTTTAGTGTCTCATCAGAACTTACAATGTGCTGGATACCTCAAATTGCTGCTTCTCAGTATATTTTCAGTGCGGTCACTTTAGGGACAGTGGAGGCAGCTGCACCCGGAGGTTCTGGCTCCTATGGGCATCTTACAGTAGGCATTGAAAATCGATTAAGTGATCTTTTCAAGCGCCCATTTCCGTTTGACTACAAATAAGGTTGTTAGGGAGCAGTGAGGGCCAGCTCCTCCTTAAGCCGGGCTCAATAACACGACCTGCAGGCAGGGGCCTCACCAGCCAGGGCCCAGCCCTGCAGCACCTGAGAGGGACAAGCAGGGCAGGTCCAAGGATGGCAGACAAGGTCAATCAGTAGTCCAGATTATCCAGGCAAGTCCATGGCAAAAAGACAGGTCCAGGGTCAAGCAGGAAAGTCAGTCCGTGTGCCAGGGAATGGATCAACGGAGTCCATGTCCAGACACATCTGTGGCTGAGCTGAACACTGCTGCTTGTACCAATGAAAAGGGTACGGGTGGAGACCCCAGGACCATTAGGCCTATTAGTGCATTCAGGACCCTGACAGTAGCCTTCCATCCTAGCAAAGTGTGTCCTCACGCTTGGGAGGTCTGGGTTCAGAAGGACCTTGCTGTAGAGTGATTTCATTGCTGTGGTTGTCAGTGGGCTATTTCAGGGGACACAGAGCCAGGGCAGGGGCTGCCATCTGGGAAGGGGACATGGCATGAGAGATTTGGGTTGGGGAGGGGTGTTCAGGCTGGGGTCCAGGCTGGACTGGGAGTGAAGAAGGTGGGGCAGGGGGTTCTCTGAGGCCAGCTTTGGAAGGTTGACAGGCTTGAGGAACGACATTGCTCAGGAGCCTGGGAAAAGGTCGGAGTGTTGGCAGCGTGGGGATATCAGAGCCCAGGGCCAGGCTCACCCCTCAAGAGGAGTCATAGTGGCAAGGTCCTGCACAGGTGTGGGCCAGGCTCCATGCGGTTGGCAGAGGGCTCAGGAAGGCCTGAGCTAACTGCCAAGGGCCAGCTGCTCCTGAGGGAAAGGGAGCCAGGTGTGATAACAGAGCAGGCAGGGCAGGGCCTTGCCAGCCATTGCCCAGCTTCACAGGATCCAAGCAAGACAGACAGGGAGGGCTTGGAGATAGCAGTCAGGTTCAAACACGGGTGGGAATCATCAGGCAAGTTTGCTATGATGAGGCAGGTCCGAGGTCAATTTGGGAAGTCCATATGGATCAGGACGGTGGCAGGTTGGTGGCAGGTGAGGGTCAGGTCCGCTGAGGTGGTAGCCAGTCCAGTGATGGCTAGTGATGACACCCTTCCAAGGTCAAGCTGGGAAGTCAGCCTTTGGTCAGGGCCCGGATGTAGGGGGCGAAGGCACAGGCATGACTGTGGCTGAGCAGGAGACCAGTGCACCTAGGACATAGCTCATGGAGGGCTTGAAGACCCAGGCCTGAGATTAAATGGAGCTCATGGGCCCATGGGAAGGATCTGGTCCTTACCAACTCACACGTCCACAAGAATGAAGGAAAAGGGGTTTGGAAAATGTAGTTCTCCAGGGAGGAAGAGCAGAAACCCTTATTAGAGGTAAGAGAAGCCCCCTGTCAGATGGCAGACCACTTTTGAAAGACAGTATTTACAGCAAAATAGATCTTTTACCTTTGAGGAGACCTCATATCAGTATTGGTTAAGAATTTTGCTCAGTTTCCCTTTGCGTAGGCTTTTTTCCTCCTCATACACTCCATTTCCTTTCTCCTTTTATAAACAAATTTCATAACAAATGAGGGTAAATGCACAACGCTGTTTCTGTAATTGCTTCCATTTAAACATAGATGCCTAGGTGATGAATTTGGGGAGCTTGAGTTAAAAAAGAACTTGCTAGGCTTTCCAAATATCCATTACTATTTCACATCATTCCAGGAAGACCTTGTGAGAAGTCTGATTGTCTTTTGTGACCACAAGAGTCATCACGTCTTCAGCTACAACTCCATCTTTTCCCAATAGGGATTAAGGAAAAGGGATAGATCTGTAGAATCTAACCCCGAGGCAATTTGGCGCGGGTGACAGAAGTATCGGGGTGTCAGTGCATGCCTGTCTAAGGGAGAGGCCAGTAGTGTTCTTAGTGCCTAAGCCCCATCTTTGGTTGTGAAGTGCATTCCTTGTGGTGGGGTTGTTGGAATGAATTGTGTAAGATCCCAGTTACTCTGGGAAGCTTACATAAAGTGGCTGCTCTTCACAGCCCTTGTGCCATCTAGAGCAGAATATGCACACCCATTCAGAGGAGCGAAAGAGACTCACAGGTTGTTTCTTCTCCTCAGCTCCTGAACAGCTGGGAGTAATATCCTCTCAGGGAGACCACAGAAAACCTGAGTTTGTGCAAGCCCCCAACTTAACGCCTACCCCAGTCAATGCTTTCACGCAAAAATCAGGCCAACATTCAAGTTCAAGAGTGCCTCGAGTGAAGTGAGTTAGGGTCTCCCTTTGATGGTCAGATCGACAGAAGCGGCACGTGGCGAGTTTTTAATTTTGTTAGAATGGTAGAGCAAAAGGAGGGTTGCTGTGGAAAGCAACATTTGTTCTGAAAGTCTGTGAAGCTGGTGATGTCTTCAGACTCTTTTAGAGATGCCAGATCCCTTTAATTTTGACATCTTCCGTGTTAGCCACATGGCCTTTCTGGGCGTAGGTGTAATTTGTTAAACAAAGGTTCTTGCTAGAAGTGATGCCAGAATGTGAGTGCTTGATTTTCATTTATATTCCAGACTTTGTCTGTTCCTCAGAGAATGGCTTGAGGAAAGCTTAGACTTTTAAATGTATTTTATGTTACAATTATGTATAGTCTAAGAAACTATGTTCTGTAGCAATTAATTTCATTACCAGAGGTAGGATTGATTTATTCGAGGAGATCAGAAAGAAGCAGAGGAACTAAAAAATGCATACAATTTCTCTGTGTTTCAGACTATCAAGAAAACAGCTACATACTGCCAGAAAAACCATATCCCGTTTCCCCAAGATAGAGCACCAGGAAAAGAATGTGGACAACCCTTCTGATTGCTATATCTTCCGAGGAGACGAGTCATGCCCTACAGTCATGCACTTTCCACTCTTCAACAACGTGAATTGTTCTGGTAACACGTACTCTATGCAATTTTGTCTCTGCATATTTCATTTCATATTCTCAACTTCCAGTGTCAAGCATTGCAGAGTCCTTCTTTACCCAGCGCTGCTGCCACAAATGCACACAGAAGAAAAGGAACAGGGCAGGCTCAATGTCGAATGGATAGAAGCTTGCATGTGCATTAATGTACTCACCCTCTCAGACAGGCGACATATGTCCTGAACTATAAGGATTTTACACTCTCCTTGGTTTGTTTGTGTAAATCAGTGTAATTAAATTGTGGTCCTCCTACTAAAGAGGAGTTGGGGAGGCATCACATTTAGAAGCCAGAGTGTCCGCGTCCGGGATATTTACCACTGCTTTCCTTTACAGTTATTGGTGAGGATCAGGCAGGTCCAGGCGGAGATTTATCCCCCTCTCTCAGACAACTGATGAAGCCGGTGATGAAAGAGGCACCCTCCAGACTCTTGACTCCTTTCTCTTCGCTAGCTCCCGCAGGATCTTAATGTGATAAAGAACTTGTGTGGGAAACTTGCACATCTTCAAGGATTAATGTTTTCCTCAATGCCATGCTTTTCTTGAATGATCTTCTAGTTTTCTGTTAGGCAATTACTTACATATTTTGTCTACTTTTTTCCTAGATAAAATAGAAGAATACAGAAAAAGGTTTCCCACCTTTTTGCATGTCCTTCCCCAGGGAAGACATCAAAGACCTCCTTCAGAAAGCGGGGTTGAATGTATCCAACAATAGTGAGAAGATTTTGCAAGAGATAAAAACGGCTTGTGCCTTCCTCTCGTGCAAACAAGTTCTGAATGTGAAGCGTTTTTTCCTTCAGTACAAGACAATGAATTTACGAATTGCTATAAATGGTATACTTTACCCCACTGCACGTTTTGTCTTGGCCATTTGGTGTATTAGTCTTCATAGTGTGCCCTGGGCAACCATAATGGAGATTTCTCCATCTCAGCTACCTCTCCTCTATAGCCAAAAGAACCAAAAAGGTGCTCTTAAGCAGTGAACACTTGGCACATTTGAAACATATTTGTGAGACTAAGACGGCCTGTGTTTCTGAAGGGCTGAAGAGGCTGTCTTTAAAATTGGCTGAGACGGAGGCTTTGGTGTTTGCAAAGAGGTCTTAAACCAACAAAGAGGAAAATAAGGAAGAAGGAGAAAAGAGAGAGAGGAGGCTTTCCATAGGAGAATACCTAACCAGGCAGCATGACAGGTAATAAAGAATTAGACAGATAAATACTAAGTAAACATTTTAAACGGGAAAAAGAACCACTATAATTTTTGCTTTGACAATAGAAGAGGCACAATAGAGGAGCCATGAAAGAGATAAAGAGAAGTCCAATGGTCAGAGACTGACAAATAATGCCGGTAAAAACTGGAGTGTCCTCTGCACAAGGAGAGGATGTCTGTCCACATGAACCAAATGCAAGCTAATGCTAGACTCTGGCTTGCTCATGATACTGGCTTTTCAACCTTCTTTCTTTTTCTGTATTTGTCACTTGTTCATTTGTCTGCATTTTCCGTGTATCGTACTTAAACCTAACTGTATATTAAATATATGAGCTATAGCCTGTTCCTAATAGCAGCCATATTTGGCTTTGTCCCAATGTGTACTGCACAATCCCAGTCAAAGAATTTATCTGTAATAACTTGGCATTGAAAAAGAATATCTCTGATATTGAAAAAAACCCGCCAAACCAACAGCCTCCTCTGAGCTATACTGGAAATCTTTAGCTTGCAAGTGTTTTCTTGTGTTTTCTTATGTTCAGACTGAATTGAAACCAGGAAATTCAGTGTAAAGACAGGAAAAACACTTTCTGTTTTTACTGTGACAGTGGTCAGACACTAGAACAGGTCACCCAGAGAAGCTATGGAGTCTGCATCTGTGGAGATATTCAAACCCCACTTGGACAAGGTCCTGGGCGACTTGTTTGAGCTGACCCTGTGTACTGCTTTTGTCTAGATGAGAGTTAATTTTCTTCATAGTAGCTTGCATGGTGCTGTTGTGGATTTGTGGCCAAAACAGCGTTGATAACACAACGATGGCTCAATTGTCACAGAACACCGCTTGTACAGTGTCAAGAATTCCTTATTTTGCTTTGCTTGCATGATCAGGTTTTGTTTTACCTATTAAACTGTCTCTGTCTCAGCCCACGAGTATTTTCAATTTTACCCTTCCAATTCTTTCCCTCATTCCACTGGCGGGGGGCGGCTGGGGGGAGCGGGGCAGGGGGGAAGCGCTGAGTGAACGCTGTGTGGTGCTTAGCTGCCTGCTGGGGTTAACCCACAGAAATAATTTCTGCTGCCCAGCATTGAGCTCAGAGGCTTCAAGATAACGATGTATTTCATTGGAATGTGGTCGACAAAATTGATAGCTGTTACAGCTATTCAGCTATTGATTGGCAGGCTCCTGTGCTTGCCACGGGGCTAGCGTGCCTTAGTGTATCTTAGAGGCTCATGCTCGTCAGTGGATTCTTTCGCTGTTTGCTGTAGTGCTTATCATCTTACTCTGCTGTGCCTGGGAACATTTTGCTAACAGCAACGGCCATGCGCCTGGGGTGGCAGATAGCCAGGGCATCGCTGCTGGTCCTGTGCTGCTGGATAGGCTGGGAACTCCAGTGTGAACTTGAGTCAAAAGGACTGTGACCTGTAGCTAAGTCCATGTTGGAGCAAGTACACCTCAAAGCATCTGTGGCTGTGGATAAGTCCACAGGGGGCAGGGGGTGTGATGGTTAATGAGGGTGTATTGGATAGTGTGGGTCCTGAGCATGATGTAAATGGTATGGAATAAGGGGTGGAGACTGTAGTTGGTCCTGGCTGGGATGGAGTTAATTTTTTTCATGGTAGCTCATATGGTGCTGCCTTTTGGATTTGTGACCAAGTCAGTGTTGATAACACAGGGATGTTTTAACTGTTGCCTGAGCAGTGCTCACACAGAGTCAAGGCCTTTTCTTTTTCTCACACCGCCCCAACAGAGAGTAGGCTGGGGGCGCACAAGAAGCTGGGGACATATAACACAGCTGGGACAGCTGACTTCAGCTGACTAAAAGGATATTCCATACTTTATGACATTGTGCTCCGCAATAAAAGCTAGGGGGAAGAAAGAGGAAGAGGAGGATGTTTGGAGTTACGTTTTTTGTCTTCCCAAGTAACCATTACGCGTGATGAAGCCCTGCTTTCCTGGAAAGGTCCTAAACATCTTCTTACCAATGGGAAGTGGTGAAAGAATTCCTTATTTTGCTTTGCTTGTGTATGTAGATTTTGATTTACCTATTAAACTGTCTTTATCCCAACCCACAGGTTTTTTGCCCTTTTACTCTTTCGATTCTCTCCCATGTCCCCCTGAAGGGAAGTCAGTGAGCAGCTGTGTGGTGCTTAGCTGCCTGTCAGGGTAACCCGCAACACCCTGCTTGAGCAGGTAGGGGTTGGACTAGACGATCACAAGAGGTCCCTTCAAAACCTCAATGATTCTGTGTGATTATGTACTACTAAACTGCCAACTGAGCAATAGCATTATGTGGAAAATGCTTTTTCCTGAAACCCAGAATAATGTCTTACTGAATGCTGATACTCGTGTTAGAAGTCCAGCTGGAATTCAGGGACCTTGGTTATGGGTGGTGGATGTGCTGAAGCTACTACTTTATGGACCCTGACTCTAGCATGTGTGCCATATCTGCGGTGTGGCATGCCAAAGCACCGTGAAAAAAAAAGTGTTGTTGGCAAAGAGCTGTCACTACACACACAGCCTGGGAGAGCCGTGCAGCTTGCCACCAGAAGATAGAAACATTTTGCAAATGTTTTTGCATTTGATAACTAGGTGCTAAACATGCTCTGTGCTGTTTTCCAAAGGAAACTGCACACCACTACATGGTTCACTGATTTTGTGCTCTACTGCATGTGCACTGATTTTGTTGGGCCAAGAAGAAAAGGGACTCGTGCCTCTCCCACACATACCAGCAAGGACAGCTCAGGACTCAGTTTTTGGGAAGTGCTGCGAAGCAAAGAAAACCTTCTCATTTAACTTCGTCTTTTACCTACAGACGCAATTCAAGGCAACCACACCATCAGCGCATGAGTCCACACTGTAGTGTATCTTCATATGAATTGGTCAAGTCAAACAACTAATCAGTGAAAAATACTTATTTGCCAATGAAGATGAGAAACTGCTGAGTGCACTGACTTTTACACACTTTCGCTGACCAGTGTGTTTACCTTCTTTACAGCTAAATAAGGTGTGAATGAAGGAGGATTCGAGCTGAAGATCCTCCTTCTCTGCTTCAAGAAAGGACACTCTGTGAAAGGGCATGTGACACAACATGCAGATTGGAAGAATGAGTAAGGGTTTTCAGTCTGAGCATAAGCTGCAGCCTAACAGAACAGCATGGCCATAATCTAAAACTGAGCTAGTAGTTTAGCTCCCTTGAATTACAACAGAAAACCTGGCACCTCCAGGAAGAAATTTATGTTAAGATAAGACGGATGTCTAAGACGTGATGCAGCGGTTCAAATGGAGTTGTCTGCTGTCAGTTGTCAGTTGTAAAGACAAAAGATGTGGGAGATGACTGCTGAAGGTCCAACAGCTCTTCCATGAATGGAAATCCATGCATGACTTGACTAATAAAGGAAAGAAAAATTGCTCAGTTCTGGAAATGACCCTTTATGCTACAGTTTCAGACTACTTGAGAAGACTTTCTTATCAGTAAACTCGTACCAACTTGTTTTACATTAACAAGCCCGGTGTTCCACTTCTACCTGTATTAGATCACCTTAGTTGCCTTTTGCCTTAAGCCTCACAAAAAGGAGTCGGCATGCTTGCAGAACTACGTCAATGTATCGGAACTGCAAGGAGTTTCATTAAATCAGCCATCCCAATGGCTTGTATCAGGAATGCCTTGTTATCCTTGGTAGTGTTGGTCTAGGTTAGTCTTAATGCTTCTTTGTTCCCTGTGGCATCCAGAGTGGGTACAGTGGTATTGCAAAATGTTTAAGAGCAAATTAGGCATGCGTCAGGGTGAATAAGTTGGTAAATACACAGGAGCTGCTTGCTAAGCGGATCACAAAGCTGGGGCCTGGATGGCTGTTCTGCACTAAGGGGTGAGGTGAGAGAGAGAAAGAGATGGCACAGGGCTCTTCTCTGACCTCAATAAAAAAGGACCCAACAAAGAAATGGCTTAATAAGTAAGTGCTTTAATAAAGTAAAGTAAGAAGAGGAATATAGATAGTGAGCTAATCTTACATCCCTTCAGAAGCCAGGCACCTGCCTTCATGCAGCATCTCAAACTTGAGAAGTGTGTCATGAAAGAAAAACATAGAGAGTAGAAAAGACAGGACGGGCCAATATGGAGCTGATCTGGTTTGGGTGAAGTTGGTTGCCTGATCCTGGTACCTGAAATAACTAGGAAGACAGCAGGTTCAAAAGGCAAGAAGATCAGCTGGAGAGAAAAAAAAAATGCAGCTGAAAGGGACTAGTGGACCTTGAGCAACCTAATGTAACTTTGGACTTGACCCTGCCTTAGGTGCAATATGGGACCAGCTGCTCTCCAGAAGTTCCTTTCAAATAAAACTGGGATGAGACGGACTGTGCTAGAGCAATTATTCCAATCAAGAAAATCAGTTGTCCCCTCTTCCCAATGAAGGGCCAAAGAAAGATACATTTCCTATATTTAGGTCTTGGTCTCATCTCTAGAACAAAATGCTTGAATTTGACATAAGTGGGAGCATGGGGTGTAAACTAACCCAATGGCACATTGAGTTCAGGAGAGCACTATCATGCAATTACCTAAAGAAAGGGAGATAGTGCCCTTTGGATAGGCCTTTCAGAGACCTCTCTGAAAATGGCATGAGTCTCCCATATGGTCTGTGTCTTTTTTCTCATGCTTTTGTGCATTTCTGAAAGACTCCAGTGCAATCCAGAGGCACCAGATCTACTTGGTACAGGTACCAGATTGTTCCCTATGCCTCGATGCATCGGTTCAAGTGTCTTAATCTTTAGCTGAACTGTGCTGCAGTGTTCTGAATCTGGGACTGACTCTCTCTCAGGTGCCTGACCACATCCTCAGGTTCCTAAATACCACTGTCTCTTTGGACTACACATAACTCAGATCATGTGGTAGAAATTTAGCCCCCTAGGAAAAAAATTCTGCAATGCCTTTGCTCTGTGGAGTCACACCAGGTCATCACAATGACCACCAAAGCAGCATGAAACTCTTGGTATGATGTCTCTGGTTGTGAGCTGTTCAGGGCTCCAGGGACAGGATCCTACCAGGTCCCTGAGAGATCGTCCTTGGGAGGAGCCAGCAATAAATCCACAGCTCAATGCTTTGGCCTTGTCATACCTCAGAATTTCCAAGCCAGCTAAACAGAGAGCAGGTGGAAACCAGTATATATCATCAGCTGTTGTCTCAACATAATAATAATAATAAGCTCAGGGGAGCAACAGATTACAGAGATCTGTGGCTTTGGTGAACAAAGACAGAGGAAAAGAATTGAGTCAATGTGATAAAGAGCTATAACTACTGAATCAAAAGTGCTGCATAAACTGAAAAGTAAAATCTGCAAAGACAAGTGTGGTAAGTCTATTGTCTCAAAGGGAGTAGACAACTGTTGGGGATAAGGGGAAAGGAAAGAGAACAAGGATTTAGCCTCATCTTTAGATACCTTCACTGAATTTTCTGAAACATAGACTTACAAAGGACATAGATATCTGAGCTCCTGTGTTTTCCAGTGATTGATGAACCATGTCATCAAAGGGAAAAAAAACATTTTTGAGAAGGAGTAAAAGTGCAGGATAAACTCTGTCAGGGACAGTCACCACTGCCTGTGAAGGGACTAATTCACATGTAGATATCTAAGCTGAAGTGAGCTGAATCTCACTAACAGTACCTACTAGGTAACAAGGATCCCTCCTAAAGTGAAAATGAATGTGAAGATTAGGATTGACAGAAGGAAATGACCCAATAATCAGACCAGGGATCTATTGAGACGATCCCTCCAATCAGTAACAGCCCTTGGTTCCTTTGTTGAACATCGTTCTCCTGCTCGCTTACTAAACCTCTTGGGTGAGAGCCTGTACCTTACATGGTCTATGTCGTACATGACCCCTCCCAGTGCTAAAATTTAGTTGAGGGAAATATCTTCAGAAAGAGGGAGCTATATTCCAAACAGTGCCACAAGATTGATGGTGATTGGCTTAAACTCTTCCCTTTACATCTCAACTTCTTATTTTACTCTGTTGTTCTTGCTATTATGGTGTAGAGACTTGCTGTGAGCAATTGTTCTGTGTTTAGTAAAATTAAGGTTGCTTCCTCTGAACCCTTTGATTTTCCAGAATGAGTTTCTTAGGCGGGTCTCATCTACCCAGAGACACATCTATTTAAGGGAGACACTGCTGTGCTTCTACACACAGCTCAACTCATCTGCAAGTACGCCATTAAAAAGCATGTTTCATCTAGGCTTTGGTCAGATGTCCCAAACAGGTCCTATGAATCCTGCCTCATAATTAGGTGAGAGGAATAGAGGCCCAGACATGAATCCCAACAAATTGCTTTAGTTCAGGAGAGTACAATGTATCCAGCTTAAGAATTGGTGTTAATATCGACTTTCTTAGAAATACATCTAGTAACAGCAACAACAAGAGCATCAGAAGAGGGCTATGATGTTTGCTATACCCAGCATTGAATATGCATTCATTTCAGACACACTTTAATTTCCTTTGAGAAAGAAAAAAAGGAAAATTATGATCAGATACTAGGGGGAAAACAAGTCTTATGAGAAATGAGGATGCCCAAACATTACAAGAGGTTTTCCAGAGTGGTTGAGGAATCTCTGCCTCTGGAGATACTGAAAATACAGCTGGACATTACCCTAAGCAACTTTAACTTTGAAGTTGAAGTTGGATCTAACTTGACAGCTGACCCTGTTATGAGCAGGAAGTTGGACCAGGTAACATCTGGATGACTCTTTCAATCTAATTTGTTCAATGATTTTAAGTCCCTTTTTTTTTTTGTTTTGGGGTTTTTTTGTTTGCTTGTTTGTTATTAATTTGGAAAATATGTCACACTATGATCCCTGCAGGACTTCCAGTCTGAAGACACACCAAGAGAGATCTGCCTCATGTGACTGCCTGCCTACGTATGAATGTATTTATGCATGTTTATATGTCTCAGGGTACAGATTGAAAGAGAAGAAACAGTGGGATTCACCTCACCTAATTTGTGTATCTGCACAGCAGACCTAAAAAGAGTTAGTGAAGTTTCACTTTCATTCGGTTGCCTGTCAATAGGCTACCAATGCCATGAAAGAAGCCATAGAGTATCCCAGATACATGTATAGTTTGAAGATATGACACAGGCCTTACGGTAGACCTACACTATCAGAAGTGGAAGAGGAAAACCGGGCAAGAGACTACTCTTTTGCCTAAAATGATCCTAAATGCTTATACCTGAGAGCTGAGCTTATCTAGTACCTTCCACTTATTGCCAATATGGAGGAATAAACATGTCTAGACCTAGCTAAGACATCTGTATTCAAAGTAAGTGACTCCAACCTTAGAAGTATCTGTTCAGACATCTCAGGTGAGATTCACAGATAGTTATCAAGAGGACAGACATTGATACCTAGATCAAAAAAAATAGAAAATCTCACATGACTTGTCTCTCATTACTTCAATGTCCTCACATTCTTTTTACAGGCAAACACTTTTTTCCTCCTTTCTTCACTCAACAGAAGAACCAAATGAAAGCAATACTTCTTCCACTGCTTAGAAACCTTTTTTTCCTGAAACTTTGCACAGGTTTTGTTCTGTGCCATTGAAAGACAATTTTATAGATGTGATGTGGCCAATTAGAACGCTCAGATCCTTTCTTCTTGGTGTGCAATTCTGATCAATGTCCTTGTGGAAGCTAGACTCAGTGAGAACATAGCAAGAAATGTCTAATCACAACATGGGGACCCAATTCCTTCTCCTGGGATTCTCTGATAGTTGTGAATTGCAAGTATTTCATTGTCTGATGTTTCTCCTTTTTTGCGTGGCTTCTCTTACTGGGAACTTTCTCATCATAACAGCTGTAGTGCTTGACCACCAGCTTCACAGCCCCATGTACTTCTTCCCCATGAACCTCTCCATCTCTGACCTTGGCTCCATCTTTGTCCTGGTCCCCAAATCCATGGACAACTCCATCCTAAACACAAGGTTTATTTCTTGCTCTGGATATGTTGCCCAAGTATTTTTCTTTCTCTTCTTCACTCCAGCTTGCTTTGCTATCCTCAGCCGTGGCATATCACTGCTATGTTACCACAGGCAATCCCTTGTGCTGTGAAACAAAAATGAATACGAGTGCTTGCCTTCACATAGCAGTCAGTGTGCATGCTACTGCTTGTCTGTATTCCACAATGTACACTGGCATCACTTTCCAGTTAACCTTCTGCCAGTGCAGTGTCAATTGGTGCTTCTGTGATGTCTCCTAGTTTTTCCGGCTGTGCTGCTCTAACAACTATGTCCATGAGTTTGGGGCTGTGGCCTTTAGTCTCTATTTTACATCTACCTTATGTCTTATGTTCAGATTTCACTGGCAGTGTTGAGAATCTCTTCTGAGGAAAGGCAACATAAAGCTTCCTCCACCTGCATCCCCTTCCTCACTGTGGTCTCCTTGTTTAATTGTATAGGTAGCACTGCTTACATGAAGCTCATCTCCACCTTCTCATCAGCCTTGGCACCTGTAATAGCCATGCTCTGCTCCATATTACCTCCATAATTAATCCTACTATCTAATCTACAGCATAAAAATCAAGGAGATTAAAGAAGCTATGAAGAAACTGTTTAAAAGGAATCTTTGAAGGAGAAAGGAAGTGTCCCTCTTATTTGCATGACTGAGATTTTCACTTCTTATGTGCCTTCATTGTATATAGCATCTGGGCATTTCAGGAAACCCTAAAAATCTCTGCTGAGCAGTACTTGACATGCTCTGGGTAATTCGTTCAAGGCATTGACACTTGTTGCACTCCACATTTTCCCTATGCTTTGAAATATTTCATGTGATCCTTTCTAGCCAGAAATAAAACCTGAAGTGTTTTTGAGAGGCACCTTTGACCAGGCACTTTCAGTGAACTCACTTCATCTCATGTCTCATGTCTACATTTCCATATCTCAACTGCAAGTCTCATCTAAACTCATTAAAATCTTCATTTTTAGAAGTAAAACAAAGGGCATTTGAAAGATTCAGATGTTTTCGTAATAAGATGTACATGTAAACCATTTATCAGCAGTCCTGGCTAACCAGGGGGTCTCAGTTGACTTTCAAGGACCCAAAAGGGTATTGGTGGGCTTTTGGAACAGTTGCCTTGGAAACAGAGGAAATTGAACAGTTGTCTACTTTGCCCAGTCTCTTGGAGGACCCTTCTGTTGTGCAGTTGCTCAGGGTCAAAGAGCAACAGGTGCCAGTCACTACCACAATAGCGCACCGGCAGCAACATCGCACCAGTTGGGACTCCCTAATTCCCATCCATAAGCTGATTCATCAACTGGAGAGTCAGGGAGTGATCAGCAAAACCTGCTCACCCTTTAACAGTCCCATATGGCCAGTGCAAAAGTCTAATGGCGAGTGGAGACTGACAGTAGACTATGGCGGCCTGAATGACTGCTGCCGTGCTGGACATGTTGGAATTTCAATAGGACCTGGAGTCAAAGGCAGCCAAGTGGTACGCCACAACTATATTGTGAATGGGTTTTTCTTGATCCCTTTGGTGGCAGAGTACAGGACACTTTGCTTTCACTTGGAGGGGTATCCAGTACACCTGGAATCGATTGCCTCAGGGGTGGAAACACAGCCCCACCATTTGCCATGGACTGATCCAGACTGCACTGGAAAAGGGTGAAGCTCCGGAACACCTGCAATACATGGATGATATCATTGTATGGGGCAACTCAGCAGAAGAAATCTCTGAAAAAGGGAGAAAAATAGTCCAAATCCTTCTGAAAGACACTTTTGCTATAAAACAAGGTCAAGGGACCTGCACAGGACGTCCAGTTTTTAGGAATAAAATGGCAAGACGGGCATTCGTCAGATCCCAATGGATGTGATTGACAAAATAGCAGCCATGTCTCCACTGACTAGCAAAAGGAAACACAAGCTTTCTTAGGTGTTGTGGGTTTCTAGAGAATGCATATCCCAAATTACCATCTCATTGTAAGCCCCCTCTATCACATAACCCAGAAGAAGAATGATTTCAAATGGGGCCCTGAGCAAAGACAAGCTTTTGAACACATTAAACCGGACATTGTCCATGCAGTAGCCCTTGAGAAAGCCCAGGCAGGACCAGATGTCAAAAATGTGCTGTACACTGCAGCCAGGGAGAATGACCCTACCTGGAGTCTCTGGCAGAAAGCACCAGGGGAGACTCGAGGTGGACCCCTGGGGTTTTGGAGTCTGGGATACAGAGGATCTGAGGCCCGCTACACTCCAACGGAAAAGGAGATACTGGTAGCCTATGAAGGAGTTGGAGCTGCTTCATAGGTGCTTGGTACTGAAGCACAGCTCCTCTTGGCACCTCGACTGCCGGTGCTGGGCTGGATGTTCAAAGGGATGGTCCTCTCTACACACCATGCAACTGATGCTACGTGGAGTAAGTGGGTCACACTGATCACACAGCAGGCTTGAATACGAAACCCCAGTCACCCAGGAATTCTGGAAGTGATCATGGACTGGCCAGAAGGCAAAGGTTTCGGAATATCACTAGCGGAAGTGTGTGAGAAGCAATATGCCCTGGTCACTGAGGGGTCCTGTCGCATTGTGGGAAAACATTGGAGGTGGAAGGCTGCTGTGTGCAGTCCTGCACGTCAAGTTGCAGCAGCTGCTGAAGGAGAAGGTGAATCAAGTCAGTTTGCAGAGGTGAAAGCCATCCAGCTGGCTTTAGCCATTGCTGAACAAGAGCAGTGGCTGATGCTCTACCTCTCTGCTGATTCATGGATGGTGGCCAATGCCCTGTGGGGGTGGTTACAGCAGTGGAAACGGACCAACTGGCAACGCAGAAGAAAACCCATCTGGGCTGCCCCATTGTGGCAAGATATTGGTGCCCGGCTAGAGAAGATGATTGTAAAAATACATCACATAGATGCCCACATACCCAAGAGTCGGCCCACTGAAGAGCATCAGAACAACCAGCAGCTGGATCAGGCTGCTGAGGTTGAAGAGACTCAGGTAGATCTGGATGTAAGGGACGACGTCTTGAGTGGACCGTCTCAAAGCTTGTTCGCAACCCTGATAGGCTCTTTGCGAGACTACCCGCCAGATTGGCTGAACCCAGTTGCCATGAGCAGACCAACAGGGGTCAAAGAATAGTCATGTTGCTTTGGGGGTGTGGTGGTGGTGTGCCTAGACAGGGGCAACCACCCCAGCCTGTCAAGACCATGTGCAGGGATGCAGTATGTGCCGTCATCTAGGGAACAACCTCCCGCATATCCTATAAAAGACTGTTCAGTGAAACGGTGAGGGGGACTCTCACCGCCAGAATACATGAAGACTATGGACCAACGGGACGCCGCTGGATCCATGGTGGTGACTATCCTTTGCAACTCTATCCTGACTGCTTGCTAAATTTCCTCCTTTTCTATTCTCTCTTTTGCTTTCCTATCGCTACTTTCTTGATAAATACTTTGTTCAATAAAGTCCTCCGGTTAGCGGCACATGACCTTGTTTGTGTCTTAATCTCACTCTGAATGAATCTTCCCAGCCTGGGCCTTCCTAGATCAGAACACTGGGCTGGCAACATAAGGATGAATTATTTATAGCTTGGTGGGCCCATGCCACCTCAGGTCGTCAAGGAAGAGATCCAACATACAGATGGGCTTGTGATCGAGGGGTGGACTTGACCATGGATGCTGTTTCACAGGTCATCCATGAATGTGAAACATGCACTGCAATCAAGCAAGCAAGAGGTTAAAGTTTCTGTGGTGTGGAAGATGATGGCTGACACATAAATATGGTGAGGCCTGGCAGATCGATTCTATCACACTCCCACAAACCTACCAAAGCAAGTGCTATGTACTTACAACGGTGGAAGGAACAACCGGATGGCTGGAAACATATCCTGTGTCCCATGCCACTGCCCAAAACACTATTCTGGGTCTTGAAAAGCAAGTCCTGTGGCGACATGGCACCCCAGAGAGAACTGAGTCAGACAACGGGACTCATTTTCAGAACAACCTCATAGACACCTGGGCCAAAGAGCATGGCATTGAGTGGGTGTATCACATCCCCTACCATGCACCAGCCTCTGGGAAAATTGAAAGGTACAATGGACTGCTAAAAACTACCCTGAGAGCAGTGGGTGGTGGGACCCTCAAACACTGGGACACACATTTAGTAAAGGCCACCTAGTTAGTTAACTCAAGGACATCTACCAATCAAGCTGGCCCTGCCCAATCAAAAATTCCATGCCCTGTAGAAGGAGATAAATCCCCATAGTATGGATGAAGAATATGTTGGGGAAGACAGTCTGGGTTAGCCCTACTTCAGACAAAAGCAAACCCATCCGTGGTATTGCTTCTGCTCAGGGACCTGGGTGCACTTGGTGGATGATACGGAAGAATGGAGAAGTCTGAAGTGTACCTCAAGGGGATCTTATTTTGAGTGACAATAGCCGTTAAATTAAATTGTATGATGTTAATTGCTAAATAATCCTGCCATTATATATCATTACTACTACAATTGCTATATACTGTATCAATGGTATTACAGTAGGAATCAACCAAATTAATGAGTGATGAACTTTGATGAAACAAAGCAAAGTGCAGCAATGATGGAACTAGAACTGTCTTTAACAACTGGTGCCCAGCAACTTCCTCAGAAGTCACCATCTTCAACCTGCAGACCATGAGCATGGACCATGCCAGATCCACCAGCCATGAGGTCTGAATGTAGCATGCAACCCAACAGCACACACCATCTCTCCTGCCCTGAGATACTGCTATGACAGATGAAGCCCAAAGTCATGGACTAAAGGAACTCTATGGATATTTTAGAGGAATAGCCCATAGACTATCTGCATGTGTGTGTGTATACATATACATATACATCTCAGAGACAGGGAAAGAGGTGATGATTAATTGGGAGTGTAGAATCTGGGCATGACATACATAGTATAGAATAAAGTGTGGATAATGTCCTGCTTTTCAGCTAGGATAGAGTTAATTTTCACAAGAAGCGGGGAGGGGACATAGCCAGGACAGGTGACCCAAACTAGCCAAAAGGTTATTCTGTATCATATGATGTCATGCTCAGGGTAAAAAGGGGCTGGCTAGGGTGAAGTGGTGGCTCAGGGATGGGCTGGGTGTCCTGATGGGCAAGCAACTTGCATTGTGTATCATCCACTTTCTATATTCTAAGCACTGTTGTTATTTTCGTCTTCCTTTGCTGTCCTAGCAAACTGTCCTTATCCCAAACCTTTTTCTTTTTTACCCTTTTCTCCTGATTCTGCTCACCGTTCCACCAGGAGGAGAAGTGAGTTGCCACTTAGTGCTTAGCTGCTTGCTGGGGCTAAACCAAGACAAAAGTTCACTATGTTGTATTTCCAATGAATCAAGAGAAAAATGCAGGTATCACTGTGTGCCTAGAGCACTAAGAATAGAGCAGAATTATCTGTGGTTTGCAGTAATAATGATGCCTACACAGTAATCATTAGAGAGCACTTTTAATCTCTGCAGGGGGGCAAGGTAAAGAACAACTATAATATTAACAACAAACCTTAATCTGTTGCATGATCACAACATGGTAGCAAAAGACAAAAATGAGAAAAGACACTGTCATTTTTCACTTTTAATGAAATGCACATTACATTTAGAAGAATATTATGGTTTAAATGTACTCAGTATCTCTTGATATAATAATTGACATCTATGGACATAAATGTAATAATGAATTATAAGATAATACATGGATATATTGTTATGGTGATGAAAGTGATGATGATGAAGATAATGATGATGAAGACAATGACGACGACGAAGAAGAAGGGAAACTAATAAACAATAACAATATAATAAAAATGGATGTTGACCATTAATAGCTCTAAGAGCAATAGTAACATAATTAATTGGAAAGTACTAATCAGAATTACCATGATATCAAGAAAGCTGAACAAAAGCCAAAGGTGTGTCCTGTAAAGCTGCCATTTTCCTGGCTGTATGAATGGGCCTATAGCCAATATGTGGAGGGAGATGGTTATCCCCCTCTATTCAGCATTCATTGGAGCACACCTGTTCGACTGCACCCAGTTTTGGACCTCCCAATAGAAAAAAGATGTTGATCAACTGGAGGAAGTTCAGCAGAGAGCCATAACAATGGTCAGGGCTGAGAGGGTGATAGATAGATAGATAGATAGATAGAGGGGGATAGATAATCTAAAATGGCAGTAAGCACCTGAATATGAATATTTGAATTTCATCCTTTAAATGGGATTCAGTTCCAGATCAATTTCCCTAAGTTTAGGTAACCTGTATAGAGGGAGCTGCGTATTTTTTTCTTCAGGGCTCAGATGTTCAGCTTGTTGTCAATATATTGCTTGGGATAAGCTGAATCACTTTCTCTGCATTTACTTTAAATATTTCAGACATAGACACGTCTGACAGTTCTATGTGTGCTGCACTGTATTTGTTTATACGACTGGAACAGACTTCCTAGAGAGGTGGTCAATGCCCCAAGCTTGTCAGTGTTTAAAAGCATTTGGACAATGCCCTTAATAACATGCTTTAACTTTTGGTCAGCCCTGAAGTAGTCAGGCAGTTGGACTACATGATAATTGCAGGTTCCTTCCAGCTGAGCTATTCTATTCTATTCTATTCTATTCTATTCTATTCTATTCTATTCTATTCTATTCTATTCTATTCTATTCTATTCTATACGCTGTCAGAGGGGCCAGAGTTTTGTATTCCACAGAAAGAAACAAATTTGCAAGGTATGTGATTTGTCCTTCTCTGCAAGTCAACCTGAGGACAGAAAAATTGAGCCCTGGAAGTACTAGTATCTTTCCTAAAATAAAGGGTAAAACAAAATCTCCAAAAAGTACAGTTTTTTTCCCACATGGAAAATCATAGGGTAGCTTTAAAAACCAAGACTTTAGACGTATATTAGCCCTGGAACAATGGAACTTGCTATGGTATGATCATCTGACCTTCCTTAAAGCAGGAAAAGGAAAGGGGATTTCCCACTACTATAATTTACCCACCTGTTGCAGTTGAACCCTGGTAAGCAGCTAAGTACCACACAGCCGCTCACTCATTCCCCCCACCCAGTGGGGTAGAGGAGAGAACTGGAAGGGTAAAAGTGTAAAAATTTGTGGGTTCAGTTAAAGACAGTTTAATAGGTAAAGCAAAACCATGCAAGCAAAGCAAAATAAGGAATACATTCACTACTTCCCACCAGTAGGCAGATGTTTAGCGATTTCCAGGAAAACAGAGCTCCATCACATCTGATGGTTACTTAGGAAGAAAAACACTGTGACTCCAAATGTCCGCTCCCCCTTCTTTCTACTTTCCCTGAGATTTTATTGCTGAGTGTGATGTCATATGGTAGGGAATGTCCCTTTGGTCACTTGGAGTCCTCTGTCCCAGCTGTATCCCCTCCCAACTCCTTGTGCACCCTGAGCCGGCAGGGCAGTGTGAGAAGTAGAAAAAATATTGATGCTGTGGAAGCACTGTTCAGCAATAGCTAAAATATCACTGTGTTATCAACACTGTTTGCATCATAAATCCAAAACATAGCCTCATACAAGCCATTATGAAGAAATTTAAAACTATCTCAACCAAAACTAGTACATAACCATACACAATCACAGTTTACAAGTCATTATCAACAACAAGAGAACACAAACAAAAACAATAAAAAAAAGGGAGTGTTCCTTTGAGTTCAAGAGATCTGACAAGAGCAGCTGCATGCCTAAATAGCAATTGTGGAAGTAGCATAGGTGGTGGGTGGATCTTTTGTGGAAGCCTAAAGACATGGTTATAGAAAGCATAGCTTGATAGAGAGCTCGTGTCTGGGGATCTAAGAATAGTTAAGGAACAAAGAGGCAGTGAGAACAGAATGTGCAGTGGTGATGTGTTGGAGGATGGCTGAGGTATGTAATATAACAAATAGATTCAGAGGCAAATTGAGATAAAGATCGTTCCCATAGTAGAGGTTATTTAAGTGTGTCAAATAGAATCATACAGAAATTCTTGCTGCTGCATTGTTCTAGATGCTTTCACATTTTTTTACCTCTCCTCATTTTGCTAATCAACTGCAGTAATGTGTTGATCATTTGGACTTCTTCAGTCATCATGATTATTTCTGCCAGTGTTTTGAACTGTGATGTGAAATATAAACATATTGGGCTGGCAAAATAACTGTGATAAAAGCTGTCATTTTCTTCTATTCTACACAGACAAGCAGATACTGGACACTTAGTAAAATTTTTAAGCTAAATAGTCTGTAGCCTTCTGATTGCTTCTGTCTTCTAGGTGCTGGATGTCAGTATTGATGATAATGTTGATTGTATGTTTCTAAAATACATAAGATCACAACTGAAGCATATATTCAGGTGCTGAAGAAACTGCATTTAAAATACAATCTAAAATTTACAATGTGCGCTGATTTTAGGAGCCATCAGCCCAACACTGTCCCTAATGTAAGAAAACAAAGGAAATTCTTCTAGTGAAATTTGCACAATCCGTTTTGGAGACGCTGGATGGGAGAACTGCTGAAGGTAGGACACCTATTTGAAAATGCTTGTTGTGAATACATATAGCAAATCCAAGGAAGAACTAAGACCAAAACTTAAAGGTTCTCATAACCACTGAACAAGAATTACACAAAGTGAGAGTTGTTGCTGAGAGGTGTTCCGCATTAGGTAATAAAACACTAACCTATGAGTAAAACAATGACTGCTGTGAATTTTATTGACTTTAATTAACAGCTAATGACCAAAGCAATAATATAAAACTTTCATAACAGATCAAAGAGCAGAGTTAGGTAGATTCTACTTCAGCTACACGGATCTAACAAGTCAAGAAAACTAGTGTGAATGTGTGGCATTACAAACTGCAGGAAATTTTAAATGTCATTTTCCATTCTGTTATGCACAGATTATATTGAGGTCTCGCTCAAAATCTGGAGCTTCAAATAACATAGTGTTCTTTCATTTCTATGTTAATGGAAACAACCAAACCCAGAAAGGTTCCTTTAAATACATCAGACATTTAAATGCCTGAGAATGTTAAGGTTTCTTTATTGTGCATGTAAGTTAGAATCACCTGTGGCTCCCAGTTCCACAGCTTTCACTTTCATGTTCATGTTAGAAAACCTACAGCCAAAAGACATCTCGTGCGAGTGAAGTTATAGCAGAAAGAGAAATTGGATGGAGTCAGTACAAGGAGTGATTGAATCATGATAGAGTTGTATGCAGTGCTCTTACTCTGATCACGTGTCCTTCTCTATGTGCTGTGGTCTGTTAACCAGGTCCATGTGTGTACAGTCGAAAAGGTGCTTCCCTCCTCTGTCCCCATATATGGATACATTTCTGCTGCCAATGTGCATTCTGTGCTTTGAGATTTACCAGTGTAGTTTAATGGTTGGTTGACCCTTTGGTAAGAGATGATGAGTCTGAAGAACGCAGAATTAGTGACCACTTTCTCCTGTGTCAGGCTAATTCCTTCTCTTTCGGTAAGAAAACACAAAGCTGCCACAGTGCTGCATGAATATCCCATCGGCACCACGCACACAGCAGTGCTCATCAGGGTAATAAGGCAATGTGACTAATGAAGCAGATAGATAGTACTGAGCTTCTCCCTCTACACTTAGCATTCTCCATAGATATCTTTCCCTCTAATTATTCCTTCTTCCTTTTCCTGTCTGTAGACAAAGGGTATTTGGGTGTGTTTTGTTTTGGTTTTGCTTTCTTTGGACTGTGAGTGTTTCAGTTGCCGGTTGGGCTTTCCTCCAGTGGTAAGAGTTGGCTTAGGTCTTCCCTCCCGGCTTCTGCTTGCTCCATTTAGGTGTGCTTTCCCTGGAGCTGGGCTCTGTGAAGTCTTTCTATCCCACTGGCAGCTGGGGAAGGCTGTGAATATGAGTCAAAGCCTCCCACAGCCTGAGCTTCCCTGGCTTTCATCTAAAGTTGGGTTCCTCTAAGGTAGCTTCAGATGTCTTGGAGGAAGGCTGTCTGCCCTGCCAGTCTGCTCAGTAAAAAAACTGTGTCCTGGCAGAGTACAAGCATGTTCTAAGAGGAGCTGTGCTCACTGCTCCACAAGGCAGCAAAATGCTTTTGCTCTCTTTGGACTGTGAGTGTTTTCGTTGTCAGTTGGGCTTTCCCTTCAGTGCAGAAAGCACCTATGGAACCAGTTGACACCACAGACCTGACATTTGAGGGGAAAAGTTGTTCTTGACAATTAACCCTACATCCATAATGGAGCTGAACCCTTCAATACCAACTCCTCATAGTTGCATGCTTGGTCACTATCCCAAACTATGAAACTTAGAGAGCACTAACATCACGCGCTTTCAGCACATGCTGCTGTTGCCTTCTTACTTTGTTCAGATAAGTCAGCTCTAGAGTTGTACCCTTCAATCCAGTGGGTCTCCAGGGATTCCCAAGGGACTCCTCACTTCAGCAACCAGCTGAAGCACCATGATCTTGGTGCAGTGACTGACAGTGTGTCGGTTTGATTCCTCCCAGATGAAGCCAACAGAGGGACCAGAATCAGGAAACCACACTCTGATGACTGAATTTGTCCTCTATGGATTGTCCAACCACCCAGAACTGCAGCGCTTGCTGTTCTTCACATTCTGCTTGATTTACACCATCACCATCATTGGGAATCTTCTCATCTTCATGGTCACAGTACACCCCACCCTCCGCACACCCATGTACTTTTTCCTCCGCGTCCTGTCCTTCCTGGATATTTCCACAGCATCAATCGTTGTTCCCAAGATGCTGGTAAACTTCCTGTCACAGGACAGGAGCATTTCCTACATGGGGTGTGGCACACAGCTCTATGGTGTGATTTTCTTAGCAGCCACTGAATGCTACATTTTGGCAGCCATGGCCTATGACCGTTACGTGGCCATATGCAACCCCCTTAGATATGCAATCATCATGAACAGCAGAGTTTGTTATCCCTTGGTCCTGCTCTTGTGTAACGTCTCTGTGGTGCAGACAGCTTGGGTGTTCACATTGCCATTTTGTGGGCCCAAGAATATTAACTACTTCTTCTGTGATATTCTCCCCCTCATCAGGCTCTCCTGCACTGACACCTCTTTGTATGAAAAGCAGATCATTATAGCCACAGCGCTGGTCATCTTTACACCATTTTGTCTCATCTTGGTATCCTATGCCTGCATCATCTCCAGCATCCTGAAGATTTCTTCTGTAGAGGGCAGATGCAAGACCTTCTCCACCTGTTCCTCACACCTAATTGTTGTAACATTGTACTGTGGAAGTGGGACCTTGATTTACTTACGGCCCAAAGCCATTTTCTCTCAAGATGCTAAGAAATTTCTGCCTCTTATATACACATCCTATGTTAAACCCCCTGGTTTACAGCCTGAGGAATAAAGATGTGAAAGAAGTACTAATCAGAATGATGGCTGAGCTGATGAAGAAATAAATCTTTTCTTGTCCATGAATGTGTAGTTTCAAAATGTTATTTCCCTTTTCGATGAGTGTGTAAGATTTACTAGCTCACTGGAAACACCAGAAGCAAAGAGATATTTCATACTTGAGAATATTTTGTCCCTATTCTTGGCTTCAGAAGCAAATTATTTAGAATTTCCATTTCCGTTTCTTCCTTAGGAGTACGAAATGTATACCAGACATTTCTTCTAAAACAGAGCAGCCAAAAACCACCCCACTTCCCACATCTTCTTCAGATATTCAGGCTGGAAGTTCTCACTTTCATTGCAAGAATTTAGCTGCCCCTCTCACTTAAGAAATATTCTTGTACAGTGAAATTTTTAGGATAAGCATACACAAATTGATAGTGAGTAGGCAGGTTGCTTTGGCTTTTTTTTCCTTGTTATATGATTTCCATTCCTTTCAGCAGAAAAGAGATCCACTGAATGGAAGTGATAAAGAAATTACTTCACTTCTTTAAGCCTCTTCTTTAGGAGACTCATGTTTTTTATTGAAGGTGTCGGGAAGGTAAAGGAAATGAAGAGAAACTAATGCTCATTTCTTGTTTCCAGCAAGAACTAAGCATTTTATATAGTGCAGTGCCCACAAGCATCTTGGAGTCTGTGTCATGGGATAATTAGTATTCTGCACCTCTCAGCTGGAGAAATTCATTGGCATGATAACATGACAGTTCCAAGAAGAGTAGCTGAGATCTCCACAAGCACACAAAGGGATGCTATGACCTTGGAGTATTCATTTGGGAGGGGGAAGAAAACCATCGCTAGCTTTCCCTGAGAAAGAAAGAAACTGAAACTAGTCTCTTGCATGGCCAAAGTTCTGGGTCCATAAGTGACTGTGTGAAAATGTGGCATCATTCTGTATGTGCCATTTCACCTGGTAATGTGAGCACTGGGTCAGATTTCCCAAGTAGCTCCTATATTCTGTTTCTTCTCCAGTGCAGCACAGGGGAAACTTCCACTCCCATGGCCAGGCTCCAGAAATGTCGTTTTGGTTTCCAAGACTGACAGAATTTGCAGTTCAGGAATGAGGGGGAAAAAAAAAAACCAAAAACAAAACCTAAAAGACCTCCATGAGTGTGCATCTACAGATTTAGTCTAGTGACCTGTTTATAAACACACAGAGGAGGGAAAAAAAATAAAAAGGCCACAAGGATCAAGAAAAAATCTGTCTTTGGATTCATCTCCACTAGGCCTTCTGCTGTCAGAAATGAACATACACCTTAAGAAATCTAAACACTGTTTTAATGCAGCTGTACCCACTAGGGCTAAACTTCAGCCTTAGAAGTTCACTGATACCTCACCCTGCGTGGAAGCACTCGAGATGCCATCAGGTCTTAATTTTGAATTTTGCCCTCTCCAAGCTGTCTAGCCACCTTCAGAAGAAAAGTTGGCCCAGGTTTGTGTTTGGACGTAATGCATCTCCCTGTGAATACATTCTAATGTCAGTAGTTATAAAAGCATCCAAGACAGCTTACTCCTGGTTCAGTCCAGGCACTCTTACATTCAAATTGGATCACTTAATGTGGGATAATGTCGTTTCTGGATAGGGTAAATAGTTAGGAAACGAGGAAGGGAAAATAAGAGTAGAATCTACTAAGAAGTAGAAACGACACATCTGTGAATCCCATGAGAATAAAGTCTGTCACCCTGGCTTGGTTGTGCAAATGAGACAGTCTTTAATCATCTAGTTATTATAAACAAGATTTAGGAGCAGGCTTCTGGCAGGAACTTTGGCCTGTCGCAGACTGATGCTGGAGCAGTCTGTTCCTGAGGGACTGTGCCCTGTGGAAAGGACCCATGCTGGAACAGTTCTTGAACTGCAGCCTGTGGGAAGGACCCACGTTGGAGAAGTTAATGAAGGACTGTATCCTGTGGGAAGGACCCCATGCTGGAGTGAGGGAAGAGGGTGACGAGGAAGGAGCGGCGGAGAAAACATGTTATAAACTGACTGCAATCCCCATTCCCCATCCTCCCTGGGCTGCTCAGCAGGGAGGAGTGAAGTTGAGCCTAGGAAGAAGAGAGGTGGTGAGAAGGTATTTTTACTTTTGTTTTTATTTCTCAGTATCCTACTCTGTTATTAATTGGCAATAAATGAAATAAATTTTCCCAAGACTAGTATCTTTTGCCATTGATGGTATCTGGTGAGTGATCGCTGTGTCCTTATTTTCTTCCCCTGGTCCTGCTGAGGAAAGGGAGTGATAGAGTGATTCCTCCCTAGGTGCATGACCCTACACTTGCCTTTGTTGACCTTTGTTAGGTTCCTCTCTGCCCAGCTCTCCAGCCTGTCCAGGTCTCGCTGAATGGCAGCACAGCATTCTGGTGTATCAGCCACTCCTCCCAGTTTAGTATCGTCAGCAAATTTGCTGAGGGGACACTCTGCCCCTTCATCAAGGTCATTGATGAATATATTGAATAAGACTGGACCCAGTGCTGACTCCTGGGAAGCACCACTAGCTACAGGCCCCCAGCTAGACTCTGCACCGCTTATCACAACACTCTGAGCTCTGCCATTCAGCCAGTTCTCAATCCACCTCACTGTCCACTCATCTAACTCACATTTCCTAAGCTTGCCTATGAGGATGTTATGGGAGGCAGTGTCAAAAGCCTTGCTGAAGTCGAGATAGACAACATCTACTGTTCTGCCTTCATCCACCCAGCAAGACATGCCATCATAGAAGGCTCTCGGATTGGTCAGGCATGATTTCCCCTTGGTGAATCCATGTTGATGACTCCCAATAAACTTCTTTTCCTCCACATGCTTATTGATGATCCCCAGATCAGCTGTTCCATCACCTTTCCAGTGATGGAGGTGAGGTTGACTGGCCTGTAGTTTTCTGGGTCCTCCTTCTTGCCCTTTTTGAAGGTCAGAGTGACATTGGCTTTTCTCCAGTACTCAAGCATCTCTCCTGTTCTCCATGATCTTTCAAAGATGACGGAGAGTGGCATAGCAATAACATCTCTCAGCTCCTTTGTGGGTGCATCGCATCAGGGCCCATGGATTTGTGGATGTTGAGTTTGCCTAGGTGTTCTCTAACCCTGTCCTCCTCAACCAAAGGTCTTCCTTTCTCCAGACTTTCTCTCCTGTCTCCAGGGGCTGGGATTCCTAAGAGATTCCTGAGGACCAGCCTGAGCAGTAAAGACTGAAGCAAAGGTGGCATTCAGAAACTCCATCTTCTCTGTATCCTCCATCACCAGGGCACCCACCTCATTCAGCAATGGGCCCACATTGTTCTACTATGGTATAAGGTCAAGCTCTACTGTCAAGCTCAAACTCCACCTGTGTGAAGTTAAACTCTCTATTACAGTTACCTACAGTCCTGCTGGTCTCTTGAGCCCCTCTCTGCTCAGTGAAGAGAACCTGGCACATGTAGGGCATGAGCCCTCAGGCCAAAACTTGCTGTCTGTTTCAAGGTAAGAGACTCTTGCCCTTGACTGCTACATAGATCTCTGTCACCTTTTAAAGGATACCTTGATAGGATTTGTGTTGCCTTCCATGTGGATGTCTTGTCATGGAGGTTTTAACACAACAGCTAGCTGAGTGAGGCTCCATGGACTGATGGAAATCTTGACAAGTGAGTCATTGCTGAGCATAAGGTTAGCCAAATTGTCCTCTAGACTTCACTGAGTTATCAGTGAGATCTCCTCTGACTACAGTGGAAACCAAGAAACCTAGATTGCTTGCAGATACCTATGCAGCAGGCACCTAAACTTACATGATGGGGACCTCTCCCTAATATATGGCAGGTGCATTTCACCTACTGACCCATCCATTAACACACACATCCATAACTTTACATACATTTATAGCTTCTTTTCTTTCCCTCTGCCATTAAAACCTAAAGGCTTTTCATGAATATTAATGGCAACCTATTATTTTTTCTCAAAATATAGTTACAAAGAAAACACATTCTATTCCCTTCGGTTCTTTTACTCAGCTGTATCTGTGCTATAAATTGGTCTCACATTCACATGGGTATATAAGATACTTCTGTGAGAATGCTAAACTGTGTAGCTTTCCATTAGGCTAGATTGTGATTGTCTCAACAGGGCCAGTTGGGGAAATTATAAAGCATTTCACAGCTGTTTGGGCTTTGGAATGACCACATACCGAATCAAATACTGGCATTGAGAGAAATGTCACTGTAGCTGTTTAGAAAGTCCACTCTGTTCATTAGGATTAAATAAAATCCATTAAGATTAGATGAAATCCACTGCAAGCAAAAAAAAAAAAAAGTACAGAACAAAAATACTCATCAATTCGCACCCAGTTCTACCAGCTGTAGAATTCCACTATAGTGTAATCCACACTCGATCTTTTGCAAATTGCAATTAGCAACAATTCCATTTGGTCTCTTTTAGGCCTGCATTAAAAAGCTTCACATTTACTGGAAGATGCATCCCTTGTTTATGAACTACAAGTGAATCCTTCATCCAAAAGACTTATTTCACACACAGACACACCAGCCGCCCCATGGGCTTCCTATCAACAACCATTTATCAATTATCACAGTCCTTACACATTGCACTGCTAGTCAGAAAGACAGAGCACTTAATATCTGGGGAATGGTGAAAATACACCATCACCATCATTGGGAACCTTCTCATCTTCATGGTCACAGTACACCCCACCCTCCACATGGCCACGTACTTCTCCCTCTGGGTCCTGTCCTTCCTGGATATTTCCACAGCATCGATTGTTGTTCCTAAGCTTTCTACTGGGCTGGATGGTGATTGTCCCAACAAGTCCAGTTAGGGAAACTATAAAATACCTTGGGCTTTGGAATGACCACACACCGAAACAAACACTGGCATTGCGAGGAATGTCACTGTGGCTGTTCAAAAAGTCCACTCTATTTTCTACACAATTAGATAAAATCCACTGCAAGCAAGGAAAAGAGACCAGATGAATTTCCATGGCACTTACAGCTGTGTGCATGAAGCTCCCCCATCCCCTGTTCTTAGGCACCTGCAGTGTAGGCATCCAAATGTGATGTGGTGAGACCCCTTTACAGTCAATGTGGAGCAGGGGAGAGAGGGGCGTACTGGGATATGGTCTTTCCAGAGGGCATTTTTTTGCCCCCATGTGAGAGGATTCTCTTCTTTGACTGACCATGCCTCTGGAGGAGGCTGTTAATTTGTGCTGTCTCTAGGAAGAGCACAGTTTGCAAGCTTCTCAATCTCTACCGCTAAGGGTGCTGAAGCCCCTCCATGGTTTCCAGATGCTTGAGAAGAGACTCAGACTTACAGGCAGAAGGTCCACAGGAAGTGTAAAGACGACCCTAATGACTCTGCCTCTGGCATGCCATAGTTGCTTATAGCTGCCACATCTGTTTGGTTCCCTTGTGCTAGTTCTCTCATCAACTTCCGGGCCAAGTCACCTGCCCTCCAGGAAAGCAAAGAGAGCCTGAAGGCCTACCTCACACAGGAGTTGTTGGCTTTTAGGCACAAATGGTTGAACTAGCAGGCTCTGGGAACATCAGCCTGAATCAAGCACCACTCCTGAAAGCATCAGGGATTGAGGAGTTAGAATATAGAGATACATACACATAGATGTACACATATGTACAGCATGAAAGAAACTCCCAAGTGAGGTAGTTGGGGACTTCAGAGTCCCTGCTGCATTTTCCACTATAAAATTTTAGGCACTGAAACTGATCTGATAGAAAAAGAAGAATATCTACAAAACCAAAGTTATTGAATGATAACACAAATATATAGATAGCACAATACAAACCATTAAGTGCACTCAGGTCATCCTGAAAACCTCAAAGTTCCTTTTCATTCAGGCAGACATGCATAGAAAGAAACAACTGTTGGAAAAAATTTGATAAAAACCTAAGTATCCTCTTGGTGGACTTTTAAGGGTCTACCTTACAATGAGGAATTATCTGGGAGACATCACAAAGGCCTATCAGACGCTGATGGCAAAAACTAAGGCAAAGACAACATTGAGTACCTCTGCCCTTTCTTCATATTCTCTCTCTAAATCACAAGCCCCATTCAGCAATGAGTCCATAGTTTCCATCTTTTTTTCCTCTTAATGTAGCAATAGAAGTTCCTCTTGTTGCCCTTGACATCTCTTGAAACTCTCAGCTCCAGCTGAGCTTTGTTTTTCCTAACATCATCCTTACATGCCAGGCGAATGTTTCTGTATTCCTCCTCTGCATTTTGTTCCTGCTTATACCTCTTTTATATGCTTTATTTTGAATTAGAGCTCAGTTGTTTGGCCAAGCTGATCTCCTGATATGTCTGCATACTTTCCTGAGTATCCAGATGGACCATTTTTGTATTTGAAGGAGATTTTCCTCTGAAGACTTACGAGCTCTCTCGAGCTCCTTTGCCCTTTACAGTAGATGCCTATGATATCCCACCTACTATGTCCTTGGCAGCAAGGATCCACAATGACAGGATGGGAGGCTGACAGGATCCTGGGCTCTATTAGAAGGAGTGCAGCCAAGAAATCTAGCGAAGTGATTAGTCCACTTTACTCAATACTCATCTGATCACATCTAGAATACCAGAATGAACCCAGAGGAGGGTCAATGAACCCACCCCAGAGATGTGTCAACACAGCCAGAGAACCTAAACGCATGGTTTGCAACCATTTCCTTGTATTCTGAGGTTCTGTAGTGTATGACTGTGAGGTCAGTCTCAAGTTGTCCTTTGGAACAAAACAGCATGAATGGTAACAGTTCAGTCTACACAAGGCTGTATGGAGGAAATCAGGCTTGAGTCCCTCTTCTCCACACAACTTTCTGATACTTCCAGCTCTATGCCAGCACGCATTACAACCCCAAACATCCACACACTACCCACCATAGACTCCACTCGTACATGATATGCAGCCTCAGTATCATGCAAAACAATTTCTACCTTCGCTGTTTGCACTATGACCTTCTTATTTCATGCACTTTGAAATGAAAAAAATCATTGTATCTAAAAATTATGGGCAAAAGGGTCACTGTATGACACCTACAGGAGACGTTGGAAAATGCTACACAGGGTGGCCATGGTGATCTCTATGGGTTGCTAGGCCGAAGTATGGAGCAAACCTGCTTTGCAACCCCTTGGCCTGAGCATCAGGGAGCAATCACTGTAACAGTTTCTTTTAGAACTGCACATATAGCCTACATCTTCCTTTCTAGCCAGAGCACAAGGCAAGTCTCCTTTATAAATCCCTTAGCTAACGAGCCAAGATGGAGGTTTTATCTTTTCTGTCTTTGTGGAAGACACCAGGAAGAGTTTTCAGGCCACCAAAGATAGGCATATGGACAGGCTTTGTTCAGAACTTGCAGTCCCTGTTGCGAGCAAGCCTACATGCGCTGTGCATAGCATACTGCCAAGGTCTCCTCTGAGCCACCAGTGATGGTGTGATAAAATGGTGTTTTCTCTTGAAGGAAATGTCCAGTTTAAAGGGGCTGGAACTAAGACGCAGTCATGCTGCAAGGTACCAGAGGGTCTGTTTTTGTTTTTCTTTATGTTTACTTTTTACGCACATCACAGGGTGTGTGCTGCAGGATTGGAGGGGCACTGTGAATTAACATTTTAAAATGCAGGGACTGCTGGGGCACTGATGGAAACATACTCAGTGGCTATACTGTCTCTCTGCAGTCATAGGGTTTCCTCATGAATGGGAAAAGGTGGTTCTGTTCAGTAGGGAGGCCAGGATCAAATTAATCTGTTCACCCGTTCAAGCACTGAACACAGTTTGTATCCAGAAGTAGACCACCAAGTTCTCAGTATTCAGCAGAAATCTCAGTGACACTTTGAAAGTATTCTGAGATTTTTCAAGGCACATTTTTAATAATCAGCATTGGAGAAAACAATTCCTGAAAAGCAACACTGATGAAACCAACAACTGAAATGTTGCAAGGCAAGGAAAAGAATATTTCACTGTTCCAGAAGCAAATCAGGATTTGACCGTGCCTGTTACTTCACAGTCATGCACATGGGCATCAGACTACCCCGTAGCTTCTCCTCTGACAAGATTGGGCACAAGCTACCTAGTGCGCTTTGGTGACTTCAGCTCTCAACCTAAACTCTGTCCTCCGGGGAACAAGGAGGTCTCAGTGTCCCTCAAGAAAATGAGACCCTGTCTTCGGATGTAGGCTTCCAGAGGTTATCCATAGCAGTGCCCTTTCCAGGTCTGGAGCTTTGGTGTTCACTGTTCTGCAAGTGTATGACTCCGAGCAAGCTCAGCAATGTCTAGACTAAAGAACCAAGATGCCCATCTCTTCTTCCAAGGTTTCCTTGCCCGTGCAAAGCTGGCTTCCTGCATGTATCCTCTTGGACCAGATGAGGCCCGTTGCAAAAAGGAAAAGTCAGGAGAGGGTGTCTGGAAAGCAGGCTGAAGTGCAGGAGTGGGTGCACTTTGGCTGTAGGAATGGGATGGCTCCCTGCCCAGCAGCCACTTTTGCTTGTTTTTTATTAGTGCCCCTCCCTTCCCTCCCAGCCTGGCCCCCAAATTTGTGCCCAAAAAAGCACTATCCCTGTGGGTTGCCCATCGCTTCTGCTTTCCTTATGGCTCCACTGACCTCCCAAGCTGCCCAGAGACCTGGAGCACCTCTACAACTAGTGCTTCCACCCACTCCAGCAGGAAGGGCTGGCAGCACCCCTGGTTCCCAAGCATATATCGCAGAGTGCACATTTGGCAGTATTCCCTTTCCTGGAATCTGCCCAGGCACTGCAGCAATGACCACAGCTCCCATCCGTCCCTGCCACTTCCTACAAAGACTAGCCCTCCTCCTTCTCCTCCTCCTCTGAGAACATCCTTTCATGCTGCAGCTGACAGGTTTCAGTCCTGGGGCCGTTTCTGCACCTGTCTGCTCATTGTTCCTGCTCCAGTCTGCTGTTCCATGGTGAGTGTGTTTGTCTATGCATCCATCTCTCCTTCCCTCCATGTGGAAGTATTGCAGAGCTGTTCTGCATGCATGTGTGCATTTGTCTGTCTGTGCCTGCCATACCCTGCCAAAGGCTTGGAGGCTTCTGTGTTTTGCTGCCCTGTCCTGCTAGACCACTTAGCTCAAATGGTACCTACATATTTGAGATCTCTAAGGTCGAGGATAGCAGGCTAAGGTACAAATTCACAATGAGGCACAGGCACAAATTACAATATTTGTAAATTCAGTCTTTTACCTGACAGAAAATAAAATGCAGGAACATGGTTGTGCAAGCACATGTATTCTGTTATTGGGATCCTTAAAAGCAGTTTCTGGTAAACCAGGATTTCCACTACAAATAAAGAATCATATCTTTAATCTTTTATCAATTTAGCAGCTCTCAATTTCATCAAACAGGGGCTATCTCCCTGGAAATTCCTCTGGTGAAGGAGTCCTCCAGAATCTGGAGGATTATCCAAGTAGGGTTTAAAGAAACTGACAGCAAGGATGGCTGACTAATGATAGAAGTCTCTGAGAGCACCAGAGAGAGAGTGAGCATGCTTTCTCATATGAGTAAAGCAAGGAGAATTATACCTCTCCTTACGTTAGTGGTGAGGTCCAAGCCCCTGGTGTCTGGTTGGAACCTGCTGACTTTTCTTCTTTTCTTTTTTTTTTTTCTTTGACTTTTCTCATTCTCCGCTTTTGCTCTGCACAGATCCCAGACTTACACGAAAAACTTACGTTGATTCTTGTGAAGTCATTTGGGAATTACCCCTGTTAAGAAAAAGGGACCATTAACTCAGAAGGTCTACCTGGGGCAGCGCTGACATAGGATAAAAGAATGCAGGGCTGAGTCAGGGGAGCGGGAGAGCTGCTTCGCCTGGGAACAAAAGGGAGGTTCTTGAAAGCCATTCCCTTGGAAATCACACCCCGAGCGGGATCATCAAGAGCTGACAGCTCCTCCCAGCTCTCTCGGTGCTCTTACTACCATGGCTGGGAGGGAACTGCATAATCATGCATCGCAAGCTCCCGGCTGCAAGGTTAGAAAGACTTTTCGAGACGGTTCTTACGCCCTCCGGCTTGCTATGCCGGCTCAGCAACGTTACAAGTAGAGCATAAGGTCGATGATAGTTCGCCCCCCTCCCACCCCCGCCTCAGCCTCCCTGGTGAGCCGCGCTGGAGAGGGCCTGCCCCTTCCCTGGGCTGTTTGCAGGGAGGAGGACGCATTGAAGAAGGCGCCTCTTCCCTGTGACCGAGGGAGGGGCGGCGGGGGCCGATGCCCCGGGGCTCCGCGCTCCCCCTCACGCCCCTCCATGGCCAGCGGCCGCACAGAGATGCTGTTGCTGCACTCGTGCCCCATCCCCACCGGGGTCCCTGAGGTCTCCCACCCCTGTTCTCCCTCTCACATGCGGCTCGTCACTCAGCGGTGCCCGGGACCCGCCGTCCGCTGCCCGGGACCCTTTGCGCTGCTGTGCCCACTGCTCCGGCGGGGCCGCTGCCTCAGCTCCAAACGTCCCCGTGTCTGCTCCAGGCACGTTAGTAACAAAAACTGCACAAGTTTTCCTTGCCTTTTCCTTGCCCCACCCCGTGTTTCTTGGGACATGTTAATACTTCAGCTGGACTGGAACATTCAGGTAATTCCTCCTCACTTTCCCAATTCACCAGGAAAACAACCTGCGACAAGTTTCTTGTGACTGCCTCCCATGGCTGTGTGCAGGGCCAGCCAGCTCTCGGTCTGTATCTTCCTCACTATTCTTTTCCCAGAAAAGTATTTCTCACTGGGACCCACTGACTGCACCAAATATTTTGTCCCAGGAGGTAGGTGCTGGTTTGCTGTGATCCCAGTAAGAAAGGCACTCAGATTTTGCAAAGTATCATTTGAAATGTCATTTCTTAAAGCTGACACTATGAAGAAGGAGAGAATAGGATAGGTAATCTTACATCCCCTCAGATCCTAAGAACCCCAGATTGTGCAGCATCAAACGGGCCTCCAGTCAGCATGCAGCATATTACAATGCACATGTTCCAGAGCTGGCTCTGTTACAATGAGCTGGCTGAGGTGATCATGCGGCCAAGGGATTTGTGCAGCCCAGCAAAGGCTTGAAGGCCAAGCTGTATGTGCAGCACAGCACAATCCTGTCCTGTGAGACAGAGGGTTAACTGCTACATGGACCACTAACTTCTTGATGTACAATGGTCCTCCTATCGGGATCACTACAGCAGAAAATGCACATCCCTCCTTCCCTTTCTCATTCTATCCTCCCTCGCATCCCCCTCACTCCTCATTCATTCCTTTGCCCCATTCTCACCCCTTCTTTCTGTGCCTTCTGGCAAACCCCCTTGCAGGGATTTAGAAGTTAATCTGAATGTATCTATTTTAAATACCTAGATTTATACATAATAATCTTGAAATGAATCCTACTCTTGTGCTAAGAGGAAGAGGTTCTTCCTCTCTTTTAAATTTAGGGGTGAGATTTAGTTGAAACATGGGTGTCTAGTATAATTTCAGATGTCCTGTCATTTCCAAGATAGATACATGATGCCAATATGTATAGCACAGGACCTATGGGAGACAGCTAGATTGGATTTCCTCACCTTTGCAAAGACCACTCACTCACGCTAGGGCTCCTCACTGCATATGACCCTCCTGTCCAATGTTTTGAGAACTGAGTTAAGTCTCTATTCTGTATTGGAAGAGTTCAGACCACTGACCTGTACACAGACCTGGTGGTTTTGGGTGCCTATTTGACAGATCACTCACAAACCAGGCACTTTTAATCATCCTCTCCCTCACATTCCACACAACTGCATTTGTTCATTAATTCCTCCAACACCTCCCTGGATGTGCATGTATGCATCTCAACTACAAATTCCTTCATCCTTTCCCCTCCTCAGTTCCCCATACGGTCACTTTTTTCTGCCCTTCACTCCTCCTGCCACTAAATACAGCCGTCTCCAACTATCCAACTACACCACTCTCCTCACACAAATCCATGCATTCCTCCACCCATCCTCCCAGATTGTGCTTCACCTGCTCTCTCTGTCCACCTTTCTGCCCATTTCTTCCTCTGGCAACACTGGAACTGGTGTTCGCTAGGTGCAATTATCACTGCTCAGGCCCAAATTCATGCTGTGCCTTGTGTCTCATGCTGTGACCTGTCATTGCTCCCACCTTCCCTGTGCTCTAATGTGAATCAAACACCACCACCCTATTGAACTGTCCTGGTTTTCCCTGAGATAGTTAATTTTCACAAGAAGCTGGGAGGGGACACAGCCAGAATAGCTGACCTAAACTAGCCAAAGGGATATTCAAATCCATGATGTCATGCTCAGTATATAAGGGGGGAGCTGGCTGGGGAGGAGAGGTCGCAGCTCTGGGCTGGGCTGGGAATCGGGTTCCTGCTGGTGAACACATTGCATTGTGTATTACGCGCTCTGTATATTCTAAGTACTGTTCTTGTAATTTTCCTCTCTCTTTGCCATCCCAGTAAACTGTCCTTATCCACGAGTTTTACCTTTGTCTTCCAATTATCCTCCCCATCCCACAAGGGGGAGGAGTGAGAAAGCTCCAGTGTGGTGCTTAGCTGCCGGCTGGGGCTAAACCATGACACAAGGTCCTCATAGCTCACTTTATGCTCTTTTCCTTGTAGAAGCTGTCTTCAAACAGAAAGTCAAGATGAGGAGAAGTGGCATTCTGATAAAACAGTATATGTGTAGAGGTGAGTTGGGGCCAGAAGGGTGGCATCTGTGAGCATTGGGGAAAATTTCAGCTGGGATAGCAATGTGGGAAGGAACTGATTTCTTGGGTGGTTGACAGGCACATGTCACCATGTTCTGGGAACTCAAGCAAAAGTCTTCACTTTTTCTGGCTGGCATAGCAGGAGATGTTTTTGTAAGTGTGGTTCATCTTACCCATAGTGCTGAAGACTTTTCCAGGGCAACCACCACAAAGTGGGAGAAGGATGCAGAAGAGATATCTACTACTGTGGGATGGAGGGCAAACACTCAGTGCTATAATATTGCATCACCTATACTGTGGTGCTAAATCATCCTCTCCTGAATTGTGTTGTGATACCTAGGTATATCACTTGATTGGTGAGTTGCATCATCCCCTCCAGGTGAACTACACCATCTTCTGTACACCATCCCCTTCCAAGACATTACAGCAACCCCTATGATAGTATTATACCTTTCTTTGCTAAGTGTCACTCCATTCCTACTACAGTGCTACGCCACTCTTGACTAAGGCAGTAGTCCAACACAATTTACCATCAGGTTTGATGCACCACTGATGCCCAATTTTGACCTAATACAAGATGGTCTTCATCTCAAACCAAGAGCAAAGGTACGGAGAAGGTTGCCTTTCCATGGGCTGCTGTCACAGCAGGCAGAGAGGTCACCAAAGTCATCTTCCAATCAAATTCAGATCTATGCATTGTTAGCCTCAGATAAACCATATGCTACAAGTATGACAGGTGAGAAAGGGAGGTCAGCAAGAAACATCTCGACTGCTGACAATGAGAAGGAGATGAGGTTACTTCATGTGACTCTACCTTTGATGCCATGCTAAGTGCCCTTGGTGTGGTCCCCCCTTCCCTTCCAGTAGTCCAAAATGAGTAGTATATCTCCTTAAGTTGAAATCAAGCTCATGTCTTTGGACCATTATTCTCAAAGCAAGTGGTGAGATCTGCTCCTATCTCTGAGATATGGTCTGAAGGTTTGAGGACTTGCAGGGCACTTGCTGCCAATTGCACGAAGCTCAATTGTGGGACTGTCTCATGCTACATGGTGGGGGACAGACAGACTCCTCTCAATGCCATGGTAGGCCTGCACTAAGACGAAGCATGGCACATTTAGACAATGTGAGGACACAGCTGCCTGGAGAAAAGGAGGCTCGGGGGAGTAATTATTGCTCTCTACGTATACCTGAAAGAAGGTTGTACTGAGGTGGGTGTCGGTCTCTTCTCCCAAATAACAAGTGATAGGACAAGAGGAAATGGCCTCAGGTTGTGCCAGGGGAGGTTTAAATTGGAGACTGGGAAAGATATCTTGACGTGGTTTAGGCCCAGCCGGCAGCTGAGTGACACACGCCGCTCGCTCACCCCTCCCCCGGCAGGACGGGGAGGAGAATGGAAAAACAACCGCAAAGCCTCGAGGGTTGGGATAAGGGCAGTTTACTGGGACAACAAGGGAGAGGGAAAACAATCAACAGTACTGATTACAGATATTAACAATGGGTGAGAACAGAGAACAACTTACCGAACCAAGGACCGACCTAGGAGGCTCAGCCTGTCCTGGAACCACGCCAAAACCACGCCCCCCTCCCCTGCCTGACTAGCCCCCCTTTTATGGTGAGCATGACTTCACATGGCATGGAATAGCCCCCGGCCAGCCCGGCTCACCTGTCCTGGCTCCTTGTGAAATTAGCTCTATCCTTGCCAGAACCAGGATATTATCCACCCCTTATTCCATACCATCTACATCATGCCCAGATTATTTCACTGACACCATTCTCTTACTCCATGGGCCATCGCTCTAAAATGTCCATTGAGTTTATTTAGTCCATGGCTTTGGGTTCCATCTGCCATTACAGTCTCTTGGAGCAGGAACAATGGTGCGTGCTGCTGGATTGTTGCACACTGCATCCAGAGTATTTTTTCCATGGCTGGTGTATCTGGTATGGTCCATGCTCGCAGTCTGGACATCACAGATGTAATTTTCGATGAAGTTCCTGGGCACCAGTTGAAGTCAGTTCTAGTTCCAAAGTCCATCCTTCATTAGTTTTGGGTGATTCTTATGGTTATACTATTAATACAGTGTATAGCTATTGACATCATACAATTTAATTTATTGGCTATTTTCACCCAAAATCAAATCCCCTTGGGGTACACACCGGACTTCCCCATCCTTTCTCATCACCCACCAAGTGCACCCTGGTCCCTGAGCAAAAGCAATCCCGCAGATGGGCTCGCCTTTGCCTGAAGCAGGGATAACCCAAACTGTTTTACCCAACATATTCTTCATGTGCACTACAGGAACTTTATCCCCTTCTACTGGGCGTGGAAATTTTGATTGGGCAGGGCCAGCTCGATTGGCAGATCCCCCTCGTGTTAACTAACCAGGTGGCCTTTGCCAAATGCATGTCCCAGTGTTTGAGGGTCCCACCACCCATTGCTCTCAGGGTAGTTTTTAGCAGTCCATTGTACCTTTCAATTTTCCCAGAGGCTGGTGCATGGTAGGGGATGTGCTAGACCCACTCAATACCATGCTCTTTGGCCCAGGTGTCTATGAGGTTGTTCCGAAAATGAGTCCCATTGTCTGACTCAGTTCTCTCTGGGGTGCCATGTCGCCACAGGACTTGCTTTTCAAGACCCAGAATAGTGTTCCGGGCAGTGGCATGGGGCACAGGATATGTTTCCAGCCACCCAGTGGTTGCTTCCACCATTGTAAGAACATAAGGCTTGCCTTGGCGGGTTTGTGGGAGCGTGATGTAGTCGATTTGCCATGCTTCCCCATATTTATATTTCAACCACCGTCCTCCATACCACAGAGGCTTTACCCGCTTGGCTTGCTTGATTATGGTGCACGTTTCACATTGATGGATGACCTGTGAGATGGCGTCCATGCTCAAGTCCACCCCTCGATCACGGGCCCATCTATATGTCGCATCTCTTCCTTGATGGCCTGAGGTGTCATGGGCCCACCGAGCTAGAAATAATTCACCCTTACGCTGCCAGTCCAAATCCACCTGAGCCACTTCAATCTTGGCAGCCTGGTCCACCTGCTGGATCCTCAGTGGCCCGACTCTAGGGTATGTGGGCCTCTACATGACATACCTTTACAACCAGCTTCTCTAGCCGGGCAGCAATATCTTGCCACAATGGGGCAGCCCAGATGGGTCTGCCTCTGCGTTGCCAGTTGCTCCGCTTCCACTGCTGTAACCACTCCCACAGGGCATTGGCCACCATCCATGAGTCAGTAGAGAGGTACAGCATTGGCCACTTTTCTCTTTCAGCAATATCTAAGGCCAGCTGGATGTCTTTCACCTCTGCAAACTGGCTCGATTCACCTTCTCTTTCAGCAGCTTCCGCAACTCGCCGTGCAGGACTCCATAGAGCGGCCTTCCACCTTCGATGCTTTCCCATGATGCGACAGGACCCAGCAGTGAAGAAGGCATATGGCTTCTCATCTTCTGTTAGTTTATTATACGGTGGGGCTTCTTCAGCACGTGTCACCTCCTCCTCTGGCGACATTCGGAAATCTTTCCCTTCTGGCCAGTCTGTGATCACTTCCAGAATTCCTGGGCGATTGGGGCTTGCTATTCGAGCCCGCTGTGTGATCAGTGCAACCCAGTTACTCCACGTAGGATCGGTTGCGTAATGTGTAGAAGGAGCCCTCTCTTTGAACATCCAGCCCAGCACTGGCAGTCGGGGTGCCAAGAGGAGCTCTGCTTCAGTGCCAAGCACCTCTGAAGCAGCTCGAACCCCTTCATAGGCTGCCAATGTCTCCTTTTCCGTTGGAGTGTAGCGGGCCTCGGATCCTCTGTATCCCCGATTCCAAAACCCCAGGGGTCCACCTCGAGTCTCCCCTGGTGCTTTCTGCCAGAGACTCCAGGTAGGGCCGTTCTCCCCGGCTGCGGTGTACAGCACATTTTTTACATCTGGTCCTGCCCGGACTGGCCCAAGAGCTACGGCATGAACTATTTCTTGTTTCATTTGTTCAAAAGCTTGTCGTTGGTCAGGGCCCCATTTGAAATCATTCTTCTTCCGGGTTACATGGTAGAGAGGCCTTACGATCAGACTGTAATTCGGAATGTGCATTTGCCAGAAACCCACAACACCTAAGAAGGCCTGTGTCTCCTTTTTGTTGGTTGGTGGAGACATGGCTGCTATTTTGTTCATAATATCCATTGGGATCTGGCGCCGCCCATCATGCCACCTTATTCCTAAAAATAGGATTTCCGGCGCAGGCCCCTTCACCTTCCTTCGTTTTATGGCAAAGCCAGCCTGCAGCAGGATTTGGATTATTTTCTTCCCTTTCTCAGAAACTTCCTCTGCTGAGTTGCCCCATACAATGATGTCATCAATGTATTGCAGGTGCTCTGGGGCTTCACCCTTTTCCAGTGCAGTCTGGATCAGTCCCTGGCAAACGGTGGGGCTGTGTTTCCACCCCTGGGGCAGTCGATTCCAGGTGTACTGGACGCCCCTTCAAGTGAAGGCAAACTGTGGCCTGCACTCTGCTCCCAAAGGGATCGAGAAAAATGCATTAGCGATATCAGTTGTGGCATACTATTTGGCTGCCTTTGACTCCAGTTCATATTGAAGTTCCAGCATATCCGGCACAGCAGCACTCATTGGCGGTGTGACTTCATTCAGGCCACGACAGTCTACCGTCAGCCTCCACTCGCCATTGCACTTCTGCACTGGCCATATGGGACTGTTAAAGGGTGAGTGGGTTCTGCTGATCACTCCCTGACCCTCCAGTTGACGAATTAGCTTGTGGATGGGAACCAGGGAGTCTCGGTTGGTGCGCTATTGCCACCGGTGCACAGTTGTAGTAGCAATTGGCACCTGTTGCTCTTCAACCCTCAGCAACCCTACAACAGAAGGGTCCTCCGAGAGACCAGGCAAACTAGACAATGGTTCAATTTCTTCCTGCTTCCAAGGCAGCTATTCCAAAAGCCCACCTGTAACCTTTTGGGTCTTTGAAATACCCTTTCTGGAGCTAGTCTATGCCCAGGATGCATGGAGCCTCTGGCCCAGTCACAAAGGGGTGCTTTTGCCACTCATTCCCCGTTAGACTTACTTCAGCCTCCAACAGAGTCAACTCTTGGGATCCCCCCGTCACACCAGAAATAGAGATCGGTTCCACCCCTTCATAGTTCGATGGCATTAGGGTACACTGTGCACCAGTGTCCACTAGGGCCTTGTACTCCTGTGGGTCTGATGTGCCAGGCCATCGGATCCACACAGTCCAATACACTCTATTGTCCCTTTCCTCCACCTGGCTGGAGGCAGGGCCCCTCTAATCCTGCTCATCATAGTCACTACTCATCTCTTGCAGAAAGGACTTAGAAGTCCCTTCAAGAGGATCAGAAGTGCAATCAGGACTTCCACTTGATCTGGGGGGCTGCCCGGGGGAAACTGGAGCAGCATCCTTCCTGGAATGGATGGATGGTCCATCCAAAGGAAGGGATGGAAAGTCCCTTTGTACAGCTGTCTTGCCTTGTAGCTCATGTACGCGTGCCCGCAGGGTTGAGGTAGGCTTCCCATCCCATTTCTTCATGTCTTCTCCATGGTCACGCAGATAAAACCACAGGAGACCTCGTGGTGTGTATGCTCCATATCCCCTCTCCGGAGCAGAAAAACGCTTACTCCTAACAGCTGAAATATGGGTCTGTGCAGGTGGGGAGTACGATATATCCTCTTTGAGTTGCCGGACGTCCTGGGACAGTTTCTCCACAGCCGAGACAAGGGAGGAAGTGTCGTGATTTAGGCCCAGCCTGCAGCAAGGTACCACACATCCACTCGCTCACCCCTCCCCCAGTACGATGGGGAGGAGAAGTATAACAAAAGGCTTGGGTTGAGATAAGGACAGGGAGAGCTCACTCACTAATTATCATCACGAGCAAAACAGACTGAACTTAGAAAAGAGATTTATCTAATTTATTACTAAACAAAACAGAATAGAGCAATGAGAAAATAACATCAAGTCTTAAAACATCTCCCCCACCCCTGCCATCTTCCCGGGCTCAACTTCACTCCCGGCTTCAACCTCCTCCCCCCTCAGCAGCACGAGATGGGGAGAGGATGGGGAATGGGGGTTGTGGTCAGTGCAGCGCACGTTGTTTCTGCTGCTTCTTTGTCCTCAGGGGGAGGACTCCTCTCAGTGTTCCCCTGCTCCAAAATGGAGTCTGTCCCATGGGCTACAGTCCTTCACGAACTGCTCCAGCGTGGTCTCTTCCATGGGGTGCAGACCTTCAGGAGAAAACTGCTCCAGCGTGGGTCCCCCACAGGGTCACAAGTCCTGCCAGCAAACCTGCCCTGGCGTGGGCTCCCTTCTCCACGGGTCTACCGGTCCGGCCAGGGACTTGCTTCAGCCTGGGTTTCCCACGGTCCACAGCCTCCTTCAGGTGCCTCCACCTGCTCCAGCATGGTGTCCTCCACGGGCTGCAGGTGGAATTTCTACACCCCCTCATCCTTCCTCCACGGGCTGCAGGGGGACAGCCTGCTTCACCATGATTTTCACCACGGGCTGCAGGGGGATCTCTGCTCCGGTGCCTGGAGCACCTCCTTCCCCCTCCTCCTGCACTGACCTTGGTGTTACATCTTCGCACTTCTCTCTCCGGCTGCAAAATCTTCCCCCAACTGTTTTTTTTTTTTCCCTTCTTAAATATGTTATAACAGAGGCGCTGATTGGCTTGGCCTTGGCTAGGGGCGGGCCCATCTTGGAGCTGGCTGGCATTGGCTCTGTCAGACACAGTGGAAGCTTCTAGAAGCTCCTCACAGGAGCCACCCCTATAGCCCCCACCTGCTACCAAAACCTTGCCACTCAAACCCAACACATTGTCGGCCAGCCACTTCATCCACTGTGGGTGCCTCTTCACTTTTCCAGTCGATTACTGCCAGCGAGTTGGCGTATGATGATGGTGCACTTTGCACAAATTTTCGCCACATGGGTCGGGTACATTGGACTTCATCGGGGTCTGTGGGCAACTGTGCGTTGTCCGGATCATAATAAACCATTTCCCGCACAGCTAATTCCCTCAGATATTGGATACCTCTCTCCATGGTGGTCCACTTGCCCGCCCGACATACGACATCTTCGATGAAAGGATACCTTTCCCTCACACTTGACAGGAGTCGCCTCCAGAGGCTGAGGGCCTGAGCCTTCTTCCCAATTGCCTTGTCAATGCCCCCTTCCCTAGACAAGGATCCTAGCTGCTTGGCCTCCCTGCCCTCCAGTTCCAGGCTACTGGACCCGTTATCCCAGCAGCGGAGCAGCCAGGTAATGATGTGCTCCCCTGGAAGGCAGCTGAAGTCTTTTCCCATATCTCGCAACTCACTCAGGGACAGAGATCGGGTGATCACTTCTGGTTCTGGCTCTTCTTCTTGTTCTTGTGATCGTCCTGGTTCATCATCATCTCTCATTAAGCGAACCAATTTCCTTGTGTATTTCTTTTTGTGTATAGGGGCGACTGATACTGGTATGGGTTGATCTTTTAGCTCGGCTACAGTGCCTATTGCGGGGGCTTGGGCAGGGGCAGTGCCTGTGGGTCCGCTCTCTCCCTCTGGATGGTGCTGTCTACTATCAAGCAGTGTTTGATCGATTGTGGCCAGGGCCCAGCACAACGCAGTAAGTTGTGTCTCCTTAGAATCCCCACAGCACTTTTCTTTCAAATATTCTACCATTTTATCAGGGTCTTGCAATTGTTCAGGAGTAAAGCTCCAAACCATTGGGGGTGAAAAGGTCTCTAGATACCCGCCCATACTCTCCCACATGCCATGCCAGCCCTGACCATTCAGCCTTGGGGAAGATCCCTGGGTGGTACTCCTGAAAAAATTTTTGCTAACCCTGAACAGGACTTGGAAACATTCAGGAGACCTAGCAATAGGAATATACTGGCCTGAACATTCCAAGGGTATTCAAAATTCTCAAAAATTGTTGTAGCCAACCAAAAGGGAAAAGGGGAGGTGAAAGAGTGGGAGAAGGTATCCCCCCCGTCTTCCCCATAGATCGGGTGCAATTATTAATCAATTCTGAAAGATACTGACCGAGGTACGGGCCTGACCGAAATGCTACATACACATACCAGCTCAGACCCATGACTGTCAATGGTATCTTATCATAAGTCATTATCACACAATACAACAATATGAGAACACAAACCCCTCTCCAGAGGTGATAAACAGCACCGCAGGGATTGCATAGAGTAACCACGGGTTTACAAACCAGAGCCATGTGACCAAACAGAACTTCATTATGACCAGTGACTGTTTCAATAACATTATAAATGCTTATAACAATTTTGTTTTAACACACTTGGGTCAGACTTGTTATCACAACCCCTCGTGCCCCATGTTGGGCGCCAAAAAAGGACTGACGTGGTTTAGCCCCAGCCGGTAGCTGAGCGCCATGTGCCGCTCGCTCACCCCTCCCCCGGCGGGATGGGGAGGAGAACGGAAAAACAATGGCAAAGCCTCAAGGGTTGGGATAAGGGCAGTTTACTGGGACAACAAGGGAGAGGGAAAACAATCAGCAACAGTGCTGATAACAGATAGTAACAACGGGTGATAACAGAGAACAATTTACTGATCCAATGACCGACCTACCGGACACTCAGCCTGTCCCGGAACCTCACCGAAACCCACGCCACACCCTCCCCTGCCTGACTAGCCCCCCTTTTATGGTGAGCATGACTTCACATGGCATGGAATAGCCCCCAGCCAGCCCGGCTCACCTGTCCTGGCTCCTTGTGAAATTAACTCTATCCTTGCCAGAACCAGGACATATCTTCACTGAAAGGGTTATCAATTGTTGGAACAGGCTGCCCAGGGAAGAGGTTGAGTCACCATCCTTGGAGGTATTTAAAAGAGGTGTAGATGTGGTGCTCAGGGACATGGTTTAGTGGTGGACTTGGCAGTGCTAGGTTAGCAGCTGGACTTGATGATCTTAAAGGTCTTTTCCAACCTAAACGATTTTATGATTCTACGATTCTATGTCCGTTGTACAGAAAGGGGCTTAGAGACATGGGGAATTGTGGTCTAAGGGAAACATGTTGATAGCCTCAGGGACCTTTCATTGCTATTTGTCAGCTTCTGCAACTGACATTTTTGTGGCAAGTTTGGACACACAATTTTTTTCCCACTATAAGCAGACACCTAAATTTAAAGTTTCCTACGTGCAACCGGGGACTCTGACAGCTGTTGTGTTTTCCTCAGGCTTATTCCAGAGGGGAATATGGTTATTTTCTTCCTGTCCTGAAATGGAGCTGGAAACCATGACAGTAAAAGTAACCATCCAGGACTTTGTTGCCGATGTGGTGTCTGAGCTATTTTTCCGAAATACGCAGCAAGTCTCTAAGGAGATCATGTTCATCTTTCCTGTGGACTCTGACACTGTTGTACACACCTTCTATGCTACCATGGGGGACACTCGTATTGAAGCAATGCTCTGGGAGAAGGAGGAGGTACTGAGATTGTGGTGGGAGGGGATGGTCCGCAGATTGGGATGAAGAGTGAAGGTGAGAGAATGGAATGTTGTGGAGACCCCAGTGACACATTTTTCTCCCTCTGTGACAGGCCCAGCATCTGTGCAAAGCCACTTCAGGCATGGAGAATTTAAGATACCTGCAGGATCAGTGGGATCTTTGGGGTCCTGTCTTTGCTTGCTACTTGGGGACCCTGCCTCCTAAGAGGGAGGTCGCCATCAGCCTGTGCTATGTTCAGGAGCTACCAATGCATCCTGATGGAGCTGCCCTGTTTTGCTGGCCACATGAGCTGTTCCCCCGGAGAAACTACCTTAGTGAGTGTTCCCCTAGGTGTATCCCCCAAGGAGGAACACATCACTCCACAGCTTCCCTCCTGGGGGGGACCCCATATATGCACACATGCCTCAGTGAGAGAATCTGAATATTCCCCATTGCACCTCACAGTCAGGAACCCCACAGGTCTTCCCAGACATCCCACAGCAAGATTTCCCCACAGATCCCTATACAAACCACAGTGCGAGTCTACAGATTCACCACCACCACCATTCCACTAAGCATCACAGTGAGGGATGTCTCAGATGCCACATTTCCTCCCTACCAATGTCACACAGTGCCCCACCATAGCTGTCTGCTGCTCTAGGGTGTCTTCTTTTTCCTTCTCACACCTCTTTCTCACTGCAGGCTGTATCTCTTCTGAGGAGGGGATGTTCGAAAACCTGCACTTCAGCATCTGTCTGAAGTCAGCCCATGGTGTGTCTCATGTAGCCATTAACAGCAGCTACACCCCTCTGCAATACATGGCTCCAGATCAGACATCTGCTGAGGTACAGCCCTGCCAGATGCTAGAGTCCTAAAGGGAGAGAGGAGGGAAGGGTCTGCATCCTGCTGATGCTTCTTAGGACTCCTCAACCCTTTTATTTGGTTCTCTTTCCTCCTCACATGCTACGTGTCCTCAGGTCTCCTTGAAATTGCCACCCTGGATGCAGGATGATCTGAACTTGCTGGTGTATTACAGAGGGTCTCACACTCTCAGTGCTGTTGTGGAGAGGAGAGATCCCAAAGCCCCACCTGGTGAGTGAGAAGGGTGGAAGTGGGCATTAGGGACTGTGTGTCAGTGAGACTGGGGAGATCTGAGGGGCTTTTCAGGCAGTAGGTCAGAACCGAAGGCTATGTGGAGGACAAAAGCAAAGAGGCAGGGAAGGGGGCTCCAACCCTCCTTGTTTCCCAACACACTCCAGGCTCTCTGCTGGGAGACCCTGTGGTGATGGTGACACTGACACCCAACATTCCTGAGGTGGTGCCCAATTCAGGCCAGCTTGGAGAATTCCTCTTTCTCATGGACCGCAGCCTCTTCCTGGATGCACAGGTACCACCGGAGGAGGTCTTCAGGGGCGATTTTCCACACCAGTTATGCCCAGCTGGTGGGGATGGAGGCAAGCTGCTTCATGTGGGCAGATGTTCTGCCTAGCTTCCTTGTCTGAGCTCTGCCCATCCCTCCATCTGTCCCCAGAACACACTGCTCTTCCTCCTCAAGAGTTTGCCTCTGGGCTGTTACTTCAACATCTACAGTTTTGGGGCCACTTTCAAAGCCTTCTACCCGTGAGTTGGGGGTGATGATGAGGCAAGACTAAGGGGTAAGTAGAGTATGACTTTTCTACGTGAAACTACAGGAAAAGCTCTTGCTGGAGGGCAGTTATGGGGCAGGATATGCTGGACGCAGTGAGGTGGTAAGTCCTCTCACTTTTGAGGTAGAGCTTTTCTAGGGAGTGGCCATGGGAGGGTAGCTGTGGGCCAGGTTCTTCCCCCCTCTGACACTCTGTGTGCCCTCCTACAGGCAGAGTGTGGAATACACACAGGAAAGCATGGACAATGCAGTTGGGTGCCTCTCCTCCATCTGCCCTGATCTGGGGGGCTGTGACCTGTTGGGCCTCCTAAAGTCTATATACAGCACTCCTCTCCTTCATGGGAACCTCCGTCAGGTATCAGGGGCCAAAGGGTTATAGGGAGGGGAATAGGTAGGTGTAAACAATGGGGTAAAGGTAGACTTCAGGGCTCAGGGTAAGATATTCTGCTGCTGTTTGCACCAGGAGTTGGCATATGGAAGGCGCCCTCATGGCAGAAAGTGACACCATCTTTGGGGTGGGCAGCTTGGGAGGACTTCTGTGGAATTTGCCTGCACTTGGGGAAGGCGGATCTTCCTTGTGGGGTGTCCCTTTGTGCTAAGAGGAGTTCTGGTGTTCATGAAAGGAGACACACAATGTCTTTTCCTGTTTCAAGGCCAGTGGGCATGAGAGGGCAAGGGAGAAAACTGGGAAGGCTGACTGCATTTTAGGAGGGTGTCTTTCCTCTAAAAGGGTGCCCCGGCAAACTTTGTTTCCCCTGCTCTCTTCCTCAGCTTTTCATCTTCATCCAAAGGAAGATCTCCAGTGAAGAGGAAGCTGTCATGGCTGAGGTCTACCGTTACCGGGACCACCACCGGTAATGGGGGAGCCCTGTTCCTGTCCCCCAACATGCTAACTCACAACCTTCCTCTCCTCCTGACTGTCAGAGTCCTTCAAACATTCTCCCAGATCCTAGTCTTCCCCAGACCTTCTCTTTACCACAATGGAACTTCAGCAGCAACCCCCCCACAACACACACTTTCCTTACCTCACTAAGACTGCCTACACTCTTCATCTAGTGGACTTCCTCTCCCAATCTTTTCCTGCTCTTCTCAAGCACTTTTTATCTTCCCTCTCATCCTGCAATATTTCAAAGTGCTCTGGGGGCCCAAAACCCATTCCATGATCTCCCTGCCTAGCAGGCAGTGTCTCTCACATCAGAGTGAATGTGAAAACTCTCAGCCACAGTTTCATTTCTATGATTAGAAGCATCCTTACCTCTCCAGACTTAGTCTTTTGTACCACTCTTGACCTTCATGCCTCTCACCTTTGTCCCATCTCTAACCTCCCCCTCTTTTCCTGTACAGGTGTTTCTGTTTTCCTACTAACAGATGTGACAGCTTCAACCTTTCCCAAGCCATGGCCCTGGAGACCAAAGGTGAATGTGTGTGCATCCACTCTAGGATGGACATGGCATCTGAGGTAATGACCCAGTTGCCTGGGCTTCCAGCACCTCCCCTGCTCTATTCAATACCTCAAAATGCAAGGAAATCCAAATACCACCACCAACTCCAAATCAGAGACCCCCTTCAACTCCTACCCTTCCCCCCCCCCCCCCCCCCCCCCCCCCCGCAAAATGGTAGGGAATGCAAGTGGTCTGTGCTCTCTGCTTCCCCCTCATCAGGCAGTGAACTGCCTACGGCGGGCTCTGCAGCCTATGGCTAGTGGGATCTCACTACATTGGGACCTTCCACCTGGCCTGGAGGTGTCAATGATCAGAAAACCTCCTGAGATGATCTTCCAGGGACATCAGAGCTCCATCTATGCCCAGATCCATGGACAAGCACAGGTGAGAGTGATCCAGGATCCATATGCACTGCAGTAGGGCTGTCTGGAATGTAAAGAACCCACTCCCTGTTTCACCTTCCCATCACTGGGAGTCCTTCATGTCTGCTAGACTCGGGAGAGACTGCTATCAGGGCATGTGAACCCTCTTCTTTCCCCCAGAGATACCATTGCCTCTGCTCCAACCATGGACATCTACCTTAGTAGAGCAGGGAGGGAGTCTAGGTATCCAGGCTGCCTGTGCATGCAGATGAACTTTTCTATCATCTGACTCTTTCCTTTGTGTCAGCAGGATGTAGAGTTGGGTGAGGGAGCCGTGTCCCTTCAGTACCACGTGGGCAGCCAGTCCTTCAACTACACACTCAGGTTCTCACTGGTCCCATCAGCAGATGACAGGTGAGAGGGTAACACACTTGCCCATGAGGCAGAGCGGCAAGTTCTGGAGGAGGGACAGCAGGTGTCCTTTGCTTGAATCCTTCCCACTCTAGCCTGAGGTGGAAAAAAATCTGGGCTTCCAGTGCTCCACCCTTGTCCCCTCTGCCCTGACCTTGGCAGAGGACCTGGGTGGCCATTACCCCACTGCCCCCTCCTCTTTACTCCACATATCCCATGCCCTTCCCTGAGGTGGCCATTACCCCACTGCCCCCTCCTCTTTACTCCACATATCCCATGCCCTTCCCTGAGGTGGCCATTACCCCACTGCCCCCTCCTCTTTACTCCACATATCCCATGCCCTTCCCTGAGGTGGAATCAAAGAATAACTCCCTGCCTCTGCAGGCTGCCTGTGCACCGCATGGCCATGATGCACCTACTGTGGAAACTGGCATGGGAGGGGAGAAGCGGGGCAGAGAAGGACATCCAGCACAGTGCAGTTAAATCCAGCATCAGCCTGGGGGTTCCATCCCCCTTCACATCCAGTGTGGCAGTACTCATGAAACAGAGAGATGCTTGGCACCATGGTAAGGACAGAAACAGTGAAGACAGGACTGGGAGGGGAAAGCAGGACTTGGTCTGATGGCTGCTCACCATCTGCAGCCCCGTATTGTGTGGGCCAGACCACCTTTTTGCCTATCTGTAATACTTATGATTCTAACCCCTATGTCCCTGTCTCTCTCCCCAGATTCTTTGCCTCCAGACTCCTCCACGTTGTTCTCTTCCTCTTGCAACCTGGTTCCCTGTCAGCTGCTCTGGTTGCGTGGCTTTAGGCCTGTGTGGTTCAAGTCCACCAAGTTTTGGATAGTCCAGAAGTGCCAGTTCTGCCTTGAGATGCTTGATCGCAAAGCCCCTGACAGTGAAGCACTCACCCAGCTTTCAACATCTTGTAAAGGTAAGGAGAAACTTTTTAGCTGAGCATTCTCAAAATGTGTTGGACTAGCATTGAACTCCCCTTTCAGCATTTATCTTCTCACCAGACTTCCTGATTGTCATTGTGCTGGTGATGGATGGAGTGACAGACAAAGCAAACTCCTACATCTCAAATCTAGGCTGCAAACTAAGTATCAAATGCCTTAATACTTCCCTGAAGTAACCTTATCCTTGTCTCCAACTGTCCTTAACTCTATACAGAAACACTAAGTTTGTCACAAAGTATCTGCATGAATCTTTAGCTTTATCCTCATACAGTTCAACAAAAAAAGCCAGCTAGCAGAGACATAGCTGTTTGCACAGGAGTTTCCAGGCTTCCTCTCCTTCCAGCCTTCTGCTTGTCCAGGGCTCATCTTCTCATCTCCAAGGATTGTCTGCTGGGAGCTTGTTGTGATTGCTGTTGACAAGGAGAAGTCAACTTCTCTTGACTTGTGCTTCAGTCATCTCTAATGGTCAGCTTCTGTTGGCTGTTTCCTAATTAGGAAGTTTCTACTGTCTTCAAGAGACTTCTAATGGAGGGAGAAGGTGTCAAGCACTTTTTCAGCTTGTGTTTGGGAAGCAGCTGTGTATCAGGTAGGCAAGAACATAGAGATAGCTAACAGAGACATAGCAGTTGTCTCAACAGCTAGTCCAGCAGTGGTGCAGAGGGGTCCAGCAACTGTTCAGGCCTGCATGGGGCTGAGTGAAGGTTGTGCAGCACCGTCTCCAGCAGTAACTGGTGCATTTTCCCTTGGTACATTGGAAGCCTCAGTCCAAATAAAGCATAAAAGGAAGATAGTGCTGTCTAGGTCTTGAGTTGAAGAGAGAGGCTGGTGCTTCATCCTGGGGCTGGGGCAGAAGTGCCCTCCTCTGTGAGAGGTATGTTCTGGTCAAGGCTCGGACTTGCTAACTGAAGGAGCTAAAAGGAAGAAGTGAGCACACTGCACACCATCAGGATGAATGAAGCAGCGGTTGTCCTGGTCTTTATGGAAAGTCTGCAGAGAAAAAAGCCTGAGTTATGTGAAGCAAGGAGGATGGGACATCTGGAGGCCATAGTCAAAAAGGGAGAAGGTGGCTTGTGGCTTCTAACAGTAGGGGGAAGGCTCCTGCTCAACCTGCAGATCTGCAACTTCAGACTAGGTATAGTGCCTGGGCACTGGTAAGGACAAAGAAGCCTGTCAGGAGAGGCATCCAGAGCCAGCTAGGCCTGAACCTAGTGTGATGTGATGGTTACTAGAAATTCTCTCCCACAGAGGATGGAGGCACCCAGCTGCCCACCCAACTTTATGCTTCAGGAGAGGTGTGTTGCTTATCAGAGGCCAGGACTGAAGAAGCTGAAGAGACTACCAAGGCTTGTCTGGCCCTTGGACTATTACCCATTGCTGCTCTTCCATGTGGGCAGCAATGACACTACCAGGGATAACCTGGAGCGAAAATGCAATTATGGAGCCCTGTGGGAGAGGCTGAAGGGTGTGGGAGCCCACATGGTGTTCTTCAGTCCTTCCAGTGAAAGGATCAGTAGAAATAAACTCATCTTGCAGGTCAACAACTGGCTGCATGGCTGGTGTCAAAGGCAGGACTTTTACCACTATGACTGCAGGACTCTCTCTGAGGGACGAGGGTTACTGAAAAGGAACAGGATTTATCTGACCAAGTGGGACAAAAGTGCCTTTGCAAATAGACTTGCAAATCTAGCAAAGAGGGCTATAAAGTAGGTGTGTTGAGGAAGGGCTACAGTAATCTGAAGAAAAGTGGGGGCACAAGGGGTTGAGCAGATGTGTTTAGGGGAAAGGATGACAGGGAAGGCTTTCACACTTCCCCTGGAAAAGCTACATGACTTGGTGCCCATCTCAAATGCCTGTACAGAAATGGAGAGCATGAGGAACAGAAAGGAGGAAATCTGCCCGGTTACAGAACCGTGATCTCTTTAGGATGATATAGACCTGGTGGGGTAATTCTTAAGACTGGAGTCCTGCACTGGATGGATACAGGCTTTTCAAGAAAGATATGGTGGCAAGCTAAGAAGGATGTGTTGCATTTGATGCAAAGGAATGGCTTGAGTGCACCTGTCCAAGGAAGAGAGCTTGTGAGTAAGGATCAGATGACAGGTCAGCACAGGTGATGATCCTCTGGATCAAGAAGAGGAGGTAGATGAAGCCATCTTCAGGCAGCTGGAGAACACCTCACAGTCACAGGTCTTGATATTCCTGGACAGTTTTAACAAATGCCAATATCTGCTTGAAAGGCAATTTAGATGGGTGCAAGAAATCCAGGAGGCTGCTGTTATGTACAGAAGCCTATTTTGTAATGCAGGTGCTTGATGAACCAGCTAGGAGAGAGGTTCTGTTTCACCTGCTACTCACAAACAAGGAGGAACTTGTTGAAGATGTGAAGGTCAAGGGCAGCCTTAGCTGCAGCAATCATGAGAATGGAGTTTACAATCCTGAGAGACAAACAATAGAATTACAACTCATGGACTTCAGAAGAACAGATTTTGCCTTGCTCAGGATCCTATGTGAAACTGTTGTGGAGGGTAAAGAGTCCAACAGCTGGTTGATCTTCCAGGACCCAGTGCTCTGAGATCAAGAATGGTCTGGTCAAGTGGCAGAAATTCAAGAAAATGTGCCAGAAGGCCAGAATGGATGGACATGGAGTTCCTCAGTCAGATCAAACACAAAAATGAAGTATGCAAAGATAGAAGTGGAGACAGGCTACTTGAGAGCAATACAAAGACACTACCCAGACATGTAGAAATGGAGTTATGAAAGTCAAAGCTTGGCTGGAGTTGAAATTTGCAAGGGAGGTGAAGGACAGCAGGAAAGGCATCTGTAAGCACATTGACAGCAAAAGGATGCCTAAGGCAAGCATGGGCATCTTGCTCAGTGATGCAGGGTAGTCAGTGACAAAGGACGTGGAAAAGGCTGTCATAGTTTGGACTCAGTTTTAACTGAGTAAGGTTTTCCCTCAGGTCTACTATATCACTGAGTATCCCAGAAGTCTGTATGAGTGAAGCAGTACCCACAGTAGAAGAAGACAGGAATTACGTAGGCTGATTAGACTTACACAAGTCCATGGGATCGGGTGCATCCAAGGCAGTGACTCTATCATCTTCAAACGATCATGGCAATTGGGAGAGGTTCCTGATGACTGAAAAAACGTCAGGCATCTCATCCATTTTCAAGAAGGGGAAGAAGATGTCAGGGACCTACCAGCTGGTCAGCCTCCCCTAAGTCCCTAGGAAGCATATGGAGCAAATCATCTTAGAAGCACTACCCCATATGGGTTTATCAAAAGTAAATAATGCCTGACCAACCTCACTGCTTTCTTGGATCAGGTAACTGGCACTATGGACAAGGGAAAGGCAGTGGATTCTGTATACTTTGACTTTAGCACAGACTTTGACAATATCCCAAAGTCTCCTTATCATGAGATTGATGATATATTGGTTTTGAACAATAAGGGTGGTGGAAAATTGGCTAGACTGTTGGGCTTAAAGACCAGTTATCAGAAGTTCAGAGTCCAGCTGGTGGCCAATAACCAGTGCAATTCCAGAGTGATCTCTCATGGTGACATCTTCATTAATGACCTGGACATTAATGGACAGAGTGCACTCCTAGCAAGTTTATGAACAGCACCAAATTGGAGCAGTAGGTGCGTGGTCAGCACAGTGGAAGGCAGTGGTAGGCTGGAGAATTCGCTTGACAGGAACCGCATGACAGTCAATAAAAATAAATGCAAAGTCTTGCATCAGGAATGGATCAGGAATGGAATAACCCTATGCAACAATACAGGCCCAGGGCACACACTCAAGGAAGCAGCCCTACAGAAAAGGATCTTGGGGTCCTGGTGGACAACTAGTTGAACAGAAGTCAGCAGCGTGCCCTTGCAACAAAGAAAGCCAACAGCATCCTGGGCTGTGTTAGCAAGAGTGTAGCCACTAGATGCAGGGACATTGAACGTTCCTCCCTGTTCAGCACTGTTTGCTAGCCTGAATCCTGGGGTATTGTATTCAGCTTCTGCTTCCATTACAAGAAAGGCATTGACATACTGGAATGAGTCTAGTGGAGGGCCACTAAACTGAGGGACCTGAAGCACTTGGCGTGTGAGGAGAGGCTGAGAGCGCTGGGTTTGTTCATCTTTAAGAAGAGGATAGCTTATTTCTGTCTACAACGGGCTGACTGAAGGAAAATACAAAGAAGCCAGAAGCAGACTCTTCTTGGAAGTGCACAGCATTAGGATAAGAGGCAACAGGCACAAGTTAGAACATGGGAAATGCTGAATGGGTATGAGAATTTTTATTTTTTTTTAAATCATAAGGATCATAAAAAACTGGTGAAATCTCCATCCTTAGTGCTATTCACGACTCAACTAGACAGGTATCTGAGTGAACTGTTCTAATGAGATCTGTTTTGAGTAGGGGTTTGGACAAGATGATTTCCAGAGGTCCCTTCCAACCTCTGTATACTTTTAGGCCAGCCTTAAATGGCCCCTAGTTCTGCCCCAACTGCTCTGTGCCCAAGTGCTTCTTTTTCTGCCCATAAAAGCTCTTAAATCTGTTCTAGAACTGTGCCATGCCTGGATTATAATGCTCCATGGGCTGCACTTGACCCTCCTCACCTTCACTTTCTTGTGATCCAGTGCTGCTGTAGCTCTAAAGAAGTCTTATATCCTGGAATGTGGAAAGGAAGAGCTTATGCTGAGGCTGGTGGGTTCAAGAGTGGATGATGAAGAAGGACCCCTGTGTGGCCCTTATCAGTTAATATGAGCCATAATAGGGAAAGTGGCAGGAAGGAGTAACTTTAGTAATGCTCATGGGTAGAATTAAAAGTGTTCAGAGATAATTATGTTGAGTAAATTAGAGCATATAGGAAAGATTTTAGTATACTTGTGAGGGACTGGGAAGATTTGAGGATGCTCTAGGAGGTCTGGAAAATGTTCAAGATGCTTGTGGAGGACTGGTAAAAATTAGGAAAGCCCAATGGAGGATGGAGGACAGTTGAGTATACCCGGAGAAGGGAGAATTTAAGGTTACTAGCCACTGCCTATCTCCTATAAGCTGTGTGAATGTTTCTGTCTTTCAGAGCGGGAACCTTCTTCTGAAGAGCAGGTGATGGAAGAACCAGTAGCATCTAACATCAGTTGGGACTGGAAAATATCACCGCTGTCAACAAGACTGTGCGACTTCTCCAGCCTCAGGGTAGTGGTGGCACTTCAGAAAGCAAATGGCTCCTGGGCCTTCACCGCAGCCCTGGCCTCTGCCTTAGGACTCAGCAATGCTGATGTTGATGGGCAAAGACCCACTGAGGTAAGCAGATCAGGAGCAGGAGTGGGGCATTATCATGAGCTGAACCTTCCTTTGCTCCAAGTTTCCAGTCTGAGCTGAACTGAGAGAAAGAGATCAAAGCAGTTGGGGTACAGAGCCTCTCTGCTTGTGGGAGTGTGGGGGGTTGTGGGGTAGAATCAGCAGAGGTACCTGGGAAGTTTCCAATTTTGAGGATTTCGGTAACTTTGTGTGTATATGTGGAGGTCTTACTTTTTCCATGTGCTGATTTAAGTCTCATCTTTCTTTGCCCTGATTGTTCTGTTTTCCCCCACCGGATATGCAGCCAACTGCATGGGCCACAGTTTTAGCCTTAGTCTGGTTGCACCAGTATAAATGGAAGGTACCTTGGTCAGAGCTTCTGGAGGCCAAAGCTTGTAGGTGGCTGCGGGACCAAGCTGGTAAGAAGATTTTGCTGGGATGAGTCATGTGCTGGGCTTTTCCCACCAAATCCACAGCTGACACCCATTGACTGATGTCCCTTTTTCCCAGTGCTCCTGTATGGCAGTCTATGAGACTGTCAATACACACTGTCTTCCCTTACTGAGTTATGGTCCCTCTCTACTTTTTCTCTCTGCTTGCAGAGGTCCAGCTGGATGAATGTCTGGAGGCAGCAAATTCCCTGCTAGGCTGCTTTGTGGAGCCCACTGTCTTCAGGATTTGAACTTACCCTGTTGCTGGGGGTGGGCAAGAAGCTGGGTGGGAACACGGCCAGGACAGCTGACCCAAACTGGCCAAAAGGATATTCCATACCATTAACATCATGCCCTTGTGGGAGTGAGTGAGTGAGTGGCTGGATTCTTAGTTGCCATCCAGGGCCAACTTACCGCAAGCTGACTTGTTCACACGTTTGCTCTCTGCCATAGTATGAGTTTCCCCTGAGTTCTGAAAAATAACCCTAAATACATATGCTAAACTTTGCTTCTTTTTTCTACACTTTGTTTTTCTCTAAGGTTTACCCAAATAGTCATCTGTTCAAAATACCAGATCTCAAGGAGAAAAATCCAGTTCAGATACTACAGAAAAACACCTTCTTCATGAATCTCTCTCTCTCTCTCTCTTTCTACCTACCTACCTACGTACACTTCTTTCTGTTTTTTTAGTTGGGTATTTTTCTGGGTTTTGTTTTGTTTTGTTTTGTTTTTGTTTGTTTGTTTGCTTTTTGGGGTTTATATATATATGTGTGTGTGTATATATATATATGAGGGTTTGTCAAATAAAGGGGTGGATTTCATTGTATCACTGCAGTGCCTACCGTAGGTGCCCTGTGCCATTTCAGCTGTTCTGAGGTATCTAAAACACCTGCCATATAGAAGGCAGGATGAAAAGGACTGATTTTCTGAGGTGACAGATGGAAAGTGAATGGAATCCCATGTGGCATGGGATTCAGTTGCCTAAATGTGGATTTCTAATGCCATTTATGATGTTCTAGGATTTTCAAGTATATTGGGTTTACATGGCAAGGTTTTGGTAGTGGGGAGGCTGCAGGGGTGACCTCTGTGGGAAAAGGCTGCCCCGTGCCAGTCACAGATGGTTCTAAAACAGCTGCTGGCCAAAGCTGAGTCAATCAGCAAAGCTGGTGGCATCTCTGTAAAACCTTATTTAAGAAAAGGTAAAAAATGCCACACAGGCAGAGCAGGAGGGAAAAAAAAAGAATGACAACAGCAGTGCAAACAGCAAGGTAAGAGGAGGAGGAGGAGGAGGTATTTCCCTGCAACCCACGATGGAGCAAATATTCATGCTGCAGCCCATGGAGGACCCTATGCTGGAGCAGATGGATGTTTGCTAAAGGAATTGCAACCCATGGAGAGGACTCACGCTGGAGCAGAAGAAAAGTCTGAGGAGGAAGGAGCACTACAGAGGAACTGCTATGTATTGATCATAGCCCCCTATCCTCTGTCCCACCTGTACAGATGATGGGTGTGGGGGTAGAGGAAGAGTCAGGAGTGAAGGAGTGAGGTTGAGCCTGGGAATAAGGGGACATGGGGTATTTTAGGTTTTGTCTTTGTTTCTCACCATCCCACTCTATTTTTAATTGTCAATAAATTAAAATAATCTTCCACAAGTCAAATCTGTTTTGCCTGTGATGGTAATTGCTAAGCAATCTCCCTTTTTCTTGACTCACGAGCTCTTTCATCTTATTTTTCTCCCCCTATCTTACTAAGGAAGAGGAGTGCAAAAGCAGCTGTGTGAGCATCTGGCAGCTAGCCAAGGTCAAACTCTGGGAAAAATTAATCACATTTTATCAGTGATTACTTTTTTACTTCTATACTTTTTATGGTGAGGTTTTTGGGCAGCTGCATCTCACACTTAAGATTAGATCAAATTTACCTTATATGTAAGGTTGGTTACGACATCTCAGAAATCCCCCAAAATATTAACACAAAGTTGATTTTCTACCCCAGAACCTGTTAATAGTTTCCTGGACCTCCTTTTTTCTCAAGCTGTGTATGAGGGGATTGACCATTGGGATCACAGTTGTATAGCAAGTGGAGAAAATTTATTCAGATTGAGGGAATTACTGGCAAGTGGTAATACATACATGATAACAAGGACCCCATAGAATTGATCACATTGAGGGGAGATGAATGAGCAGAAATTACTTTCTGCAGCTCCATTGAGGCCACAGAAAGTAAAATTCAACATCAATACAATGATCACCAATGTGACTGCAAAGCCAGTAATTCAGAAAAGAGCTGCCAACCCTGGAAAAATATTCTGGTTCATTATAGCTGTGTAATGAAGAGGATTACAGATAGGTAAATAGTGATCATATGGCATCATGGCTAGTAGAAGACATTCAGTTCCTTTGAAGGAGCCAAAACTACAACTGTGCAGTACAGTCCCTAAAGGGAGAGTGGTAAGACTACCACTAAACTCAAAGGTCGTATTCCTGAAACTACCCTATTGAGGCTTGCTTGCATTTCATCTTCCCTTTCTCCCTCCCTTTGATATCAACAAGCAAACTAAACAGGGGTTTGCCTCAGGATAGACATCAATATCTGATTTTCCATCACTACAGACTTTTTAGGATTTGGAAATTTGGCTTAAAAGAGTTCAAATGCAATGATTCTGACAGTAGATACTGATGTTTTCATTTGCAACCACGTAGAGTTTTCAGAACTGCTGAAAAAAATCTTTTTTTTTTTTTTTTTTCCATTTCCATTCAGGACAAAGTAAGTATAATTTGAGAATGTTTTGATAAAGAAGAAATGAGTCACTCTGAAAATGATGCTGGAAGTCAAACCCACAAACACACTTTTTTCCACCTTGTAGAACTGACTTAATATACAATATACCTAGGTTCATGTCTTAGGTGGTGAACAGGAGCAGAGTTCACAGTAAATACCAGGTTTCACTCCTCTTTAGTCAAGAAAGTTACATTTTACTTCAGCTCATTGGGTTTTTTTTATTTTGAAAGGACATCACTCCCTGAATGTCCCACCCTAGCAACTTTAGAATGGTGTGGTCATGTGCATGCTAAGATCACCCATCACTGTTTGCAATTTCCCTCCAAACAGTAGAAAGCATTGCAGATGGGAATTTGGATGTCAGAGCTATCATAACCTGATGAAGAGAATATGACTATAAAATACGCCCCCACTCCCGGCTAGGAGGGCAATGATATCAGGGGAGACATGAAGGATACAAGAGATATCTTACATCACCAGGAAGTCCCTTGGACTTTCAGAAAAGAATAGCCAGAACTACTTAAACATGTGATTTCCAATCCTAGAGCACACATGGAAGTATATGGGGTGCTGTTACAGCATAAAGAAATCAAAAATTGGAAGTTATCAGGGAAGGCAGAGCTGACTTGTGATAGTGGTTTGGCATTTATTTAAGGAATCGTCCTGCAGTCCTTTGGCAGCTGGTAATCTTCTTGACATTCAGAGAGATTTCTCAGGCTTCCATGGAAAAAACTTTGTTTCTGAAAGACCCTGGCTTCTTTTTATTCCAGATTTTGAAAAAAGTTGTAGCTCAGAAGTCCTCATCAGAGAAGTAGACACATCTTCAGTAAAACTGGAAGTAGTTGAGGTACTGAGGAATCTTTCTTGCTTTCCTCCTTCCCTCCTTCTCAATGCACATTTCACGTCTGAACTCCTGGTTCAGCTGATAGGCAAAAACACCAGAAGGGAATCAAGGAGTTCTACGTTCAAGAATGAAAGCAAAGATGTTTGGTGATAATGGAAAGTATTTCTTATTCATTCTTACTGCCTAGATAAGACTGAGTGCAGAAATCAACCCATGGACTCTATCCTCCTTGAATTTGAGTATCTTCCTGAACAATGGGTTTTCTTTTCCTGTATTTCCTTGTCATTTACAGGGTTACTGTGAATGGAAACATCCTTATAACTGCTCTGGTTGTAACTGATTTTTACACTTTTACACACTGATGTACCTTTTTTCTAGGGAAGCTGTCATCCTTGGAGACTGATTATACCTCCACCATGCTGCCTAGGATGCTGGTCAGCATCCTAACAGGGGGCATAAAAAAGTCTGCTAGTGGCTGCTTTGCACAAATTTCTTTGGTTCCTTGGGACCTGCTGAATGTTATCTTCTGGCAGCAATGTCTTATGATTGATATTTGGCAATAGGTAAGCCATAATATTATATTGACCAGATGAACCACAAATCATGCCTCTGGCTTGAATCTCTTTCCTGGTTACATGTTTTATGGCTCTTGCTATAATAACACCATTGGTGTTTGCACTAACTCTACTCTTCTGAGACCCCACCAGGAGTATTGCGTCCAGCTTTGAGGTCCCCAGTAAAAGAAAGACACGGACCTGTTAGAGCAGGTCCAGAAGAGGGACACAAAAATTAACTGAGGTGTGGAAAACCTTTCCTGTAAAGAAAAGCTGAGACAGTTGGGGTTGTTCAGCCTGGAGGAAAGAATGATCTGGGGACACCTTATTGCAGCCATTCAAGATATAAAGGGGGCTTATAAAAAAGATGGAGAGTGACTTTTTATCAGGGCCTGTAGTGACAGGATAAGGGGCAACAGTTTTAAACTGAAAAAGAGTAGATTTAGAGTGGATATAAGAAAGACATTTTTTACAATGAAGGGTGGTGAGGCACTGGAACTGGTTGCTCAGACAACTTGTGGATGCTTCATCATTGGAAAGGTTCAAGGTCAGGTTGGATGGGGCTTTGAGCAACCTCATCAAGTAAAGGGTGTCCCTGCCCAAGGCAGGGAGGTTGGACCAGATGTTCTTTCAAGGTCCTTTCCAACCTAAACCATTCTCTGATTCTATGATCCTATGAACCTTCTGTGGTCCCAATGAAAGGGAGGACTTCTCTGATTTCAGTCTCGTGGCAAAACTTTCCTGTAGTGACACATACTCACTGGCTAGTCCAGCTTTTTCTTCACTGGCAATCACAGTCACTTATACAACCTCACGTCCAGTTGCTGGCACCACAGACTGCTGTACACACATGTGCACACAGAATAATGAGCCCCTTACCGTAAAATAGTTGAAGGTGGATTTTATGAAGGAAACAAGACAGACTGCAGTATCAGGGACTGGGCATGATCAGACAAATGTACCAAGCAAGCAACCCCTGCTTACCTGTGAATGGACCCTTCTATTCCCTTATGCATCTATTTCCCACACTTGTTGCTCCCCAAGTCACTAAATGCTTCCATTTTCGCACGTTTGGTTTCTCCTCTAAACATCCCATAGTAAGGTCCGTTTAATTCCAAAATGCTTTTCCCTTGCAGGGGGCAGGAAGGTGTTCTTCCCCCATAATGTGTCCCACACCCCTGTGTACCAACCCCCCCTTAGTTAGAAAAGTGATCTGGAGAACTCCTCCTGGTGACTCATCTTGATGGGTTTCATGCCTGGACAATGGACCCGATGACTCTTCTGGGACAGACCTCCTCAGCAGTCTGAGTTCCTCTGCCTACCATTGTGCCTCTGTGCTCTTCTGGGTTTGTGGAGATGAGCCCTTGATGGGCTGGTGGCTCTCCTGTGGTGGGACTGGGAGCAGCCAGGACAGGTTATTAATCAAGTTACTCCTCCTGACGCTGTTTGTCTGTGCCTTCTTTGTGTGTGCAGATGAGACAGAAACCTGCAATGACTTTCTTTGTTAAAGGCAAACAGTAGGCATTCGAGAAGGAAACATATCTCACACACCTTTCATATCTGAACTGGAATGAAAGGCACCACACTCTGGAAATTCTCATTTCCTTCTGTTGTTCGTAAAGTAGACCTAGGGAACTGTATTTAGAAATTCATATATAAGTATAGTTCATTTCAGCTAACTTGAGTCTTCTGTAAGGTATATATTTGTACCTGAACTGGTCATAGAATTGTAGAATTATTGAATATCCTGAGTTGGAAGGGACCCATGAGGATCATCGAGTCCAAATTGTGACTCCACATAGGGCAACCTAAAAGTTAAACCATATCTCTAAGAGTGTTTTCCAAGTGTTTCTTGAATACCAACAGGCTTGTGGTCATGCCTACTTCCTTGTGCAGTTTATCTCAGTGCGTGGACACTCTCTCAGTGAAGAACTTTTCCCTAACATCCACTCTGAACTTCCCCTGATACACCTTTAAGCCATTCCCTCATGTCCCATCACCAGATACCAGAGAAAAGAGATCAGCATCACTGTGCTCCCCTTGATGAGGTAGTTGCAATGAGATCACCCCTCAGTCACCTCTTCTCTAAGCTGAACAAACCTAGTATCCTCAGCTGCTCCTCATAAGTCCTGCCTTCTAGTCCTTTCACCATCTTTTTTGCCCTCCTTTGGACATATTCTAATATTTTCATATTCTTCTTATATTGTGAAGCCCAAAACTGCACACAGTACTTGAGGTGAGGTCACCTCAAGGCTGAGTAGAGTCAAGTCACTCCTTCACCTGTGTGCGAATAGAACACAACAGAAAGCCAACATGAGAGCCACGCTCTTCAGAAACACCAACTGCAAGCCTAATACAGCACCCTGCAGAGTTCAAAACATAGCTATTTAGTTGCTTGAATCACTCTTCCACACTCCCTGCATAGTCAAAGACAATAAATAGGTATTTCTTCTCATGGAGTTATCTGATCTGAAAGCAAAAGTAGGATTCAGTGTTTAGAATCACACACAAACCTTTTGGAATTTCCAGCTGTACTGGATCTGACTGGGACGGAGTTAATTTTCCCCAGAGCAGCCCTCATAGTTCTGTGCTTTGTATTGGTAGCTAGAAAGGTGTTGATAACACATCAGTTTTAACTTCTGCTGAGCAGTCCTGGCACAGCATCAGTGCTATCTCTCCAACATTTCTCCCCTGCCTCATCAGTAGGCTGGGGGTGGGCAAGATAGCCAGGAGAGCTGACCCAAACTGACCAAAGGGATATTCCATACCATATGACATCTGCTCAGCAATAAAAGCTAAGAGAAAGGAAAAGGAAGGGGAGGGCATTCGTTATTTATGCCATTTGTCTTCCAGAGCAACCACTACATGTACTGAGGTCCTGCTTCCCAGGAAGTGGTCAGACATTGCGTGCTGAGGGGTAGTAGAGAATATATTTTTTGTTTTCCTTTACTTCCACATGCGACCTTTGCTTTTGCTTTATTAAACTGCCTTTAGCTCAACTCATGAGGGTTTTTTTCATCTTATTTTCTCCCTCCATGTCCTGCTAAGTAGAGGAGTGATAGAGCGGCTTGGTGGGCAGCTGGCGAAGGTCAGCCCACCACACCAACAGATTAAAATGATTCAGCTGCTCAAAATTAGGCCACAGTGATTCCATTCTGTGAGGGTTTGAAGGTGAGGGTGACAGAAGATGGAAGGGAGTGATAATTTGCTTTGAGAAAGGAAGATGTGCAATTATACAGGTAGTTTAGATGAGTTACAGAGCAGACCTTGTGAACAGTCATTTATTTAGATTTAAAGTGATGAGAAAACAGATGCGCATCTTGCAGTCTAGTCACAGTAGTACTTTATGTATCTGACACAATAAAGAAACAGCAAACATTCCAGTGGTGTTATAACCAAATGGGCACCACCAAAATACCTCTCTGGGTTTCACATCATGTTTCCAAATAAATGTTCTGACCTCTTGTGCAGTCTGTCTCTCAGACATGCACTTAGATGTGTTCCTTTTCCAGAATAGCTTGATTATAAATTATACTCCATAAGCATATATAAAGCAGAGGGAAGGTGAGATAGAGCTGTAGGCAAGTAGGCATACATAAAGCATTTGCAAACATTACCCTGGGTTTGTTACTGATATATCATTCTGCAAAAGCTGCTGCCATCAGCAAGTCAAAATTACATGTGTAATGAAATCTTTAACCAATCTTCTTTAAAAAAGGTCAGTATCTTCCTCTAATCCCAATTATATAAATTGTCTGTTATTGGAAAATTAAGTGCTTATTACCAAGAACACACAGAAAGTCTAATAAAGAAAGACTGATTATTTATTTCTGCATAATAATCTGTCGTCAATTAATTTCCGCATGGCAGCTTTGATGTCATTGTTCCTCATGGTGTAGATGACTGGATTTATCACTGACGGCAATACGGAATAGAGGAGAGAAGCTGTGAGATCCAGAGCTGATGGGGAGTTGGAAACAGGCTTAAGATAGGCGAAAGAACCAGTGCTAACAAATAAGGAGACCACAATGAGATGAGGAATGCAGGTTGAAAGAGCTTTACGCTGTTTTTCTCTGGCAGGAATTCTCAAGACCACAGTGAAAATCTGAATGTAGGACATACTTATAAAAGCAAAGCAGATGACAACTAAAAGGAAACTAAATGCAAGAACTCCAGCTTCACTGAAGTATGAATCAGAGCAGGAAAGCTTGAGAAGCTGTGGAACTTCACAAAAGAACTGGTTTATGATGTTGGACTTGCAGAAGGATAAATGAAGGATGTTCCCAGTGTGGAGAGCAGCATAAGGGACACAGCTGAGCCATGCACCGGCTGCCATGTGGATGCAAGTAGTCCTCTTCATGATTGTCTTGTAGTAAAGAGGTTTGCAGATGGCAATATAACGATCATATGCCATGACAGTGAGTAAAGCAAGATCAGCAGCACCAAAGACATGGAAAAAAAATACTTGGGCAGCACAGTCAGAATAGGAGATGGCTGTGGTATTTAATAGAAAATTGGCCATGGACTTAGGGAGAGTGACAGAGATGGTTGAAAGGTCTAAGATGGACAAATTAATCAAGAAGAAGTACATGGGGGTGTGAAGGTGGTTACTGACAGCTATGACCACAATGATGAGCAAGTTTTCCACCATGGCAACCAGATAAATCCCCAGAAATACCATAAAGTGGAGCATCTGCAGTTTTCGAGTATCAGAGAATCCCAGGAGAAGAAACTCTGTCACAGTGCTTTGGTTAGTCATTTTCTTTCTAGAGTGCTGGTGAAAGCTGTGAAGGGAAAGTTAAGGATTTTGGTTGAGACTTGATCGTCTGCTCCATAGTCTCTTCATTGTCTGAATTTCACAGTTGCCCTAAACACATTTTACTCACTGAAGACAAAATGCGTGAATCCCACATGATGGACCAAACTGTAACTCAGAAACAAATCCGCCAGTAAGCATAGTTCCATATATAAAATACATGTGTATGTACATATATATAAACTGTATGTAGGTATGTATACATATATAATATATACACCTGTAGTTTACATATGTTTTTTATATATACCTGTTTATCATTATTTCAATATATATTTGTGCTCATATATAAACATACATACCTATTTATATATATGCATGAGATCCCATAATCTCCATTATGAAAACCTGGTGCAACATATTTTTTCCCCCAGCAATATGTCCAGATAGAACCATGAGTTCCAACATGTCTGCAGTGATTCAACATGGAACCTTCAGAGTATTTCTCCTAGCTAGAGCTGCTAATATTATCTTTTATGGTGTGTGACTCATCAGGCTTTGCTGGTGGGATCCTGGTGCCTAAATGGAGTCAGAAAGTGCCAGTTGAGATGTCCTGTTATTGCCCCTCTTGGACTCCACTTTTCAGAATGTGGCAGGTAACCTACAACCTCATGCAAACATACCAGCAACCTTAGGGCATTTCAAAACACACTAAACACACACGTTTAAGCATCTGACTCCCACTGTAGGATGTTTTTAGCAAAAGGCAATCTCCTTTGATTAGTGGGAAGAAAAAAATCAGAATGGATTCCTGAGAGGTTTTGTAAATGTCCCTGCTTAGGATGAACTGCAAAACCCTTTCTCATTGCCCAACCTTTCCTCTGCTAATAAAAGGAGGGAAATATGATTAATCTGGATCTAAATGGGCAAATTTAGATGTCAAAGTTGAGTTAGCTAGGTCCATACTTACACCTTCTAGGCCCTCACTATTCTTCTCAGTCAGTGATTCACCCATCTCCAGAAGATGATTCATCCTAGTGCTGTGGTGCACATCCAGTCTCAGAGAAAGAAATGATTTATTGTCTCTCATTATTTTTTCCAAAATGTTGAAAATGCCTGCAAAATTAACTTTTTTATTGAACTTTTTGCAGTAGGAATAAATACAGAGCAAAATGCTCAAACTTTACTGAATTCATATGGTATATCTTCTATTTTACATTAATAGTTTTACTATCATTACCTTGAATTGAAATAGCAAACCTAACATATTGCTCCTTTTGGATGAGTTTCCAAGATGTGAAGCCTATGTTCCTCTCAAACACAGCTTCTTGTGAACAAGTCAGTCATGAATCATTTGAAACACTAGAAATGCTGCTGTTCTGTCTAGGTATGAAAGATGCAGTCACCTCAGTCTCCTTCTACCTTAATGTCAGGATAAACTTAAAGAAATAGATACAAACCAATTTACCTTAGAAAGAGCTGTGTATGCCTGCCTCACAGCTCCACTGTAAGGATATGATCAATGCAGTGAGAAAACAGTCTACTAATGTCTCTCTCCAGACTCATGGGAGCAGCACTCTGGAGGCCTGCACAGAACCTCAGAAGTACAGGTGCAAAGCTAGTCTGGTGCATTCTTCAACTGCAAAGTAAAAATGGACAACTTGCCACGGGAATACTTTTCGTATAATGAAATCCAGCTATGGTCTCATGTAGAAATCTAGATGTACCTGCGCACATAGTGGGATGTGGATTCATAGTACACCAGCTGGCAACCACCGTTGACTGTCTTGTCATTGTAAGAAAAGGAAGAATTGTTTCTTGACATGTTAATATTATCAGATCATGGCTAAATCATGAAATTATTGGAGGATTTGTTTTGGGTTTGTTTTGTTTGGTCTGTTTTTTTTGTCTTAGATCACGGAATTTACATATTTTTTTCTCTTTGTTTTAAAAATTCTGTTTGATGCTGGATTGTAAAGAAGTGTCTGTCATTTTCTGCAACTCCCTAGCGTAATTTAGACATAAAACCAGAAGTGGTAGACATACCAAAGCCTGTCCCTTCCTGGGGAAGGTATTTGGATGTGCAAGCTCTATGATATGTTTAGATATGATAGATACTTTTGTTAAGCAACAGAATATCATGTTTACCTCAAGTCAGCTCTACAGCTCTCCAAGATTCCTGCACTGGAAAACACGCGAGCTCAGATATCTATGTACTTTGTAACCCTATATGTTTCAGAGAATTCAGTGAAGGTATCTAAAGATGAGGCTAAATCCTTGTTCTCTTTCCCTTCCCCTCATTCCCAACAGTTGTCTACTCCCTTTGAGACAATAGACTTACCACACTTGTCTCTGTAGATTTTACTTTTCAGTTTATGCAGCACTTTTGATTCAGTAGTTGTAGCTCTTTATCACATTGACTCAATTCTTTTCCTCTGTCTTTGTTTACCAAAGCCACAGATCTCTGTAATCTGTTGCTCCCCTTAGCTTCTTAGTATTAAAGTCACAGATTCACAGAGTGGTAGGGGTTGGAAGGGACCTCTAGAGATCATCTCGTCCACCCCCCCTGCTAGAGCAGGATCACCCAGAGCAGGTTGCACAGGATTCCATCCAGGTAGGTTCTGAATACCTCCAGAAAAGGAGACTCCACAACCTCTCTGGGCAATCTGTTCCAGTGCTCTGTCATCCTCAGAGTGAAGAAGTTTGTCCTCATATTCAGATGGAACTTCCTGTGTTCCAGTTTGCACCCATTGCCCCTTGTCCTGTCACTGGGTACCATTGAGAAGAGTCTGGTCCCTTCCTCTAAACATCCACCCTTTAGATATTTATAACCATTGATCAGATCCCCTTTCAGTCTTCACTTCTCCAGGCTAAACAGACCCAGCTCTCTCAGCCTTTCCTCATAAGAGAGATGCTCCAGTTGTAAAACAATATAAGAAATTTACCAGACGTGTTACCCTAGGTTTGCTTTATTACAGCGCTGGATGCACAGGGAAAACAGTTCCACCAAACATGCATACAGGTGATTACCAACACACAGGTTATATAGAATCAAAACATACATATTCATCATTTTTCTCAGAAAAGGCAGTCCTATGATAATCATTTCTTGGAATTCATTTACATATTGTCCTCCCTGCATGCTCAGTGATGTGAGTCCGTGGTCCTCAAGGGGTATCTGGGGGTCGTCAGTGGTCACGCACCCGTGTTTGCTGGATGACCCTCTTCTTGCAGTATCCTCGCTGTGGATATACCTGTCCGTAACAACTTACTTCATAAGATTAATATTCCTGGGTCCATTGTCTGGTTGGGTAGGGACTGTACATGGAACATAGCAGCATTGTACCTTGCCATGGTCAGTTAGCTTCATTAGGTATTACCTTGGTTACAAACTAATTATCTCAAGCTGATTCTATAGTTTCTGTCTCATGGCCTCTATCCCACAATTACATTTTCCCCTTTTTGGAAGTTTTCCTTCCAGGCCTTGAGTAGCTTTCTGATTAGCATAAGTTTTCTTACAGCTAAGCTTTTATTTTTTCTACACCAGTCCCATAATCATCCTCACAGCCCTCTGCTGGTCTCTCTCCAGTAGTTCCCTGTCTGTCTTGAACTGGGGAGCCCAGCACCAGACACAGAACGCCAGACGTGGCCTCACTGGGGCAGAGTAGAGGGGAAGGATAACCTCCTTTGACCTGCTGGCCACACTCTTCTTAAAGCACCCCAGGATACCATGGGCCTTCTTGGCCATGAGGGCACATTGCTGGCTCATGGAGAGCTTGTTGTCCACCAGGACTCCCAGGTCCTTCTCTGCAGAGCTGCTTCCCAGCAGGTCAACCCCTGACCTGTGCTGGTGTTTGGGGTTATTCCTCCCTAGGTGCAGGACCCCACACTTGCCTTTATTGAATTTCATAAGGTTCCTCTCCACCCAACTCTCCAGCCTGTCCAGGTCTTGCTGAATGGCAGCACAGCCTTCTGGTGTATCAGCCACTCCTCCCAGTTTTGTATCATCAGAAAACTTGCTCAGGGTACACTCTGACCCCTCATCCAGGTCATTGATGAATTTGTTGAATAAAACCAGACCAAGCACTGACCCTTGGGGCACACCACAAGCTACAGACCTCCAACTAGACTCTGCGCCACTTACCACAATCCTGTGAGCTCTGCCATTCAGCCAGTACTCAACCCACCTCACTGTCCACTATGACAACACTACTACTCACACAGAATAGACTACTGTGTAGAGAAAGAGTTGATCTACCTTGTAGGCAGACCATTGTATCAATCCTGACTGGGAGACAATTGCATGGTTAGGAGTTAATGATTTACACAAGAGTTAGTTATCCTGAAGAGGGTCTGTGCTATGCTGTGGTGGCTTTAAGGTCTGTCTTGTGCTGCAGACAGATGTCCCTTGGCTGCAGGATAAACTTGGGAGCTCACTGCTGCAGAGGAGCCTGCAGGCAGCTCCCACTTGGCACTGGCCATTGTGCCACCTGCACATCCTTGCCTGTATATGACAGAGCAGCAAGAAGTTCTCATGTGAACATCCCTTAGGAATAGAGCTACTTTCTTGTACAGCATTCATATAACAGCTTGAATGACCAAAAGGGAGAGCTGTCTCTACCGATAGGATCTGCTCTGTGGGATCTCCTTCTGCATTGTGGGAAAATCTATCCAAGCTCCATCTGATGCTGCATGAAGGCAGGTGCCTGGCTTCTGAAGGGACGTAAGATTTACTCTTTATCTATATGCCTCTTCTTACTTTGCCTTACTAAACCAGTTATCTTATTAGGACATTTCTTGTTGGGCCTTTCTTATCGACATCCAGAAAGAGCCCTGCACCGTCTCTCTCGCTAACCTCACCCCACCCCTCAGTGCAAAACAGCCATCCAGGCCCCAACTTTGTGATCTCCTTGTAAACCACATTCGTTCGCACCTTATTTAGCTGTAAAGAAGGTAAACACACTGGTCAGCGAAAGTGTGTAAAAGTCAGTGCACTCAGCAGTTTCTCATCTTCATTGGCAAATAAGTATTTTTCACTGATTAGTTGTTTGACTTGACCAATTCATATGAAGATACACTACAGTGTGGACTCATGCGCTGATGGTGTGGTTGCCTTGAATTGCGTCTGTAGGTAAAAGACGAAGTTAAATGAGAAGGTTTTCTTTGCTTCGCAGCACTTCCCAAAAACTGAGTCCTGAGCTGTCCTTGCTGGTATGTGTGGGAGAGGCACGAGTCCCTTTTCTTCTTGGCCCAACAAAATCAGTGCACATGCAGTAGAGCACAAAATCAGTGAACATGTAGTGGTGTGCAGTTCCTTTGGAAAACAGCACAGAGCATGTTTAGCACCCTAGTTATCAAATGCAAAAACATTTGCAAAATGTTTCTATCTTCTGGTGGCAAGCTGCACGGCTCTCCCAGGCTGTGTGTGTAGTGACAGCTCTTTGCCAACAACACTTTTTTTTTCACGGTGCTTTGGCATGCCACACCGCAGATATGGCACACATGCTAGAGTCAGGGTCCATAAAGTAGTAGCTTCAGCACATCCACCACCCATAACCAAGGTCCCTGAATTCCAGCTGGACTTCTAACACGAGTATCAGCATTCAGTAGACATTATTCTGGGTTTCAGGAAAAAGCATTTTCCACATAATGCTATTGCTCAGTTGGCAGTTTAGTAGTACATAATCACACAGAATCATTGAGGTTTGAAGGGACCTCTTGTGATCGTCTAGTCCAACCCCTACCTGCTCAAGCAGGGTGTTGCGGGTTAACCCTGACAGGCAGCTAAGCACCACACAGCTGCTCACTGACTTCCCCTTCAGGGGGACATGGGAGAGAATCGAAAGAGTAAAAGGGCAAAAACCTGTGGGTTGGGATAAAGACAGTTTAATAGGTAAATCAAAATCTACATACACAAGCAAAGCAAAATAAGGAATTCTTTCACCACTTCCCATTGGTAAGAAGATGTTTAGACCTTTCCAGGAAAGCAGGGCTTCATCACGCGTAATGGTTACTTGGGAAGACAAAAAACGTAACTCCAAACATCCTCCTCTTCCTCTTTCTTCCCCCTAGCTTTTATTGCGGAGCACAATGTCATAAAGTATGGAATATCCTTTTAGTCAGCTGAAGTCAGCTGTCCCAGCTGTGTTATATGTCCCAGCTTCTTGTGCGCCCCCAGCCTACTCTCTGTTGGGGCGGTGTGAGAAAAAGAAAAGGCCTTGACTCTGTGTGAGCACTGCTCAGCAACAGTTAAAACATCCCTGTGTTATCAACACTGACTTGGTCACAAATCCAAAAGGCAGCACCATATGAGCTACCATGAAAAAAATTAACTCCATCCCAGCCAGACCAACTACAGTCTCCACCCCTTATTCCATACCATTTACATCATGCTCAGGACCCACACTATCCAATACACCCTCATTAACCATCACACCCCCTGCCCCCTGTGGACTTATCCACAGCCACAGATGCTTTGAGGTGTACTTGCTCCAACATGGACTTAGCTACAGGTCACAGTCCTTTTGACTCAAGTTCACACTGGAGTTCCAGCCTATCCAGCAGCACAGGACCAGCAGCGATGCCCTGGCTATCTGCCACCCCAGGCGCATGGCCGTTGCTGTTAGCAAAATGTTCCCAGGCACAGCAGAGTAAGATGATAAGCACTACAGCAAACAGCGAAAGAATCCACTGACGAGCATGAGCCTCTAAGATACACTAAGGCACGCTAGCCCCGTGGCAAGCACAGGAGCCTGCCAATCAATAGCTGAATAGCTGTAACAGCTATCAATTTTGTCGACCACATTCCAATGAAATACATCGTTATCTTGAAGCCTCTGAGCTCAATGCTGGGCAGCAGAAATTATTTCTGTGGGTTAACCCCAGCAGGCAGCTAAGCACCACACAGCGTTCACTCAGCGCTTCCCCCCTGCCCCGCTCCCCCCAGCCGCCCCCCGCCAGTGGAATGAGGGAAAGAATTGGAAGGGTAAAATTGAAAATACTCGTGGGCTGAGACAGAGACAGTTTAATAGGTAAAACAAAACCTGATCATGCAAGCAAAGCAAAATAAGGAATTCTTGACACTGTACAAGCGGTGTTCTGTGACAATTGAGCCATCGTTGTGTTATCAACGCTGTTTTGGCCACAAATCCACAACAGCACCATGCAAGCTACTATGAAGAAAATTAACTCTCATCTAGACAAAAGCAGTACACAGGGTCAGCTCAAACAAGTCGCCCAGGACCTTGTCCAAGTGGGGTTTGAATATCTCCACAGATGCAGACTCCATAGCTTCTCTGGGTGACCTGTTCTAGTGTCTGACCACTGTCACAGTAAAAACAGAAAGTGTTTTCCTGTCTTTACACTGAATTTCCTGGTTTCAATTCAGTCTGAACATAAGAAAACACAAGAAAACACTTGCAAGCTAAAGATTTCCAGTATAGCTCAGAGGAGGCTGTTGGTTTGGCGGGTTTTTTTTCAATATCAGAGATATTCTTTTTCAATGCCAAGTTATTACAGATAAATTCTTTGACTGGGATTGTGCAGTACACATTGGGACAAAGCCAAATATGGCTGCTATTAGGAACAGGCTATAGCTCATATATTTAATATACAGTTAGGTTTAAGTACGATACACGGAAAATGCAGACAAATGAACAAGTGACAAATACAGAAAAAGAAAGAAGGTTGAAAAGCCAGTATCATGAGCAAGCCAGAGTCTAGCATTAGCTTGCATTTGGTTCATGTGGACAGACATCCTCTCCTTGTGCAGAGACACTCCAGTTTTACCGGCATTATTTGTCAGTCTCTGACCATTGGACTTCTCTTTATCTCTTTCATGGCTCCTCTATTGTGCCTCTTCTATTGTCAAAAGCAAAAATTATAGTGGTTCTTTTTTCCCTTTTAAAATGTTTACTTAGTATTTATCTGTCTAATTCTTTATTACCTGTCATGCTGCCTGGTTAGGTATTCTCCTATGGAAAGCCTCCTCTCTCTCTTTCTCCTTCTTCCCTTATTTTTCCTCTTTGTTGGTTTAAGACCTCTTTGCAAACACCAAAGCCTCCGTCTCAGCCAATTTTAAAGACAGCCTCTTCAGCCCTTCAGAAACACAGGCCGTCTTAGTCTCACAAATATGTTTCAAATGTGCCAAGTGTTCACTGCTTAAGAGCACCTTTTTGGTTCTTTTGGCTATAGAGGAGAGGTAGCTGAGATGGAGAAATCTCCATTATGGTTGCCCAGGGCACACTATGAAGACTAATACACCAAATGGCCAAGACAAAACGTGCAGTGGGGTAAAGTATACCATTTATAGCAATTCGTAAATTCATTGTCTTGTACTGAAGGAAAAAACGCTTCACATTCAGAACTTGTTTGCACGAGAGGAAGGCACAAGCCGTTTTATCTCTTGCAAAATCTTCTCACTATTGTTGGATACATTCAACCCCGCTTTCTGAAGGAGGTCTTTGATGTCTTCCCTGGGGAAGGACATGCAAAAGGTGGGAAACCTTTTTCTGTATTCTTCTATTTTATCTAGGAAAAAAGTAGACAAAATATGTAAGTAATTGCCTAACAGAAAACTAGAAGATCATTCAAGAAAAGCATGGCATTGAGGAAAACATTAATCCTTGAAGATGTGCAAGTTTCCCACACAAGTTCTTTATCACATTAAGATCCTGCGGGAGCTAGCGAAGAGAAAGGAGTCAAGAGTCTGGAGGTGCCTCTTTCATCACCGGCTTCATCAGTTGTCTGAGAGAGGGGGATAAATCTCCGCCTGGACCTGCCTGATCCTCACCAATAACTGTAAAGGAAAGCAGTGGTAAATATCCCGGACGCGGACACTCTGGCTTCTAAATGTGATGCCTCCCCAACTCCTCTTTAGTAGGAGGACCACAATTTAATTACACTGATTTACACAACAAACCAAGGAGAGTGTAAAATCCTTATAGTTCAGGACATATGTCGCCTGTCTGAGAGGGTGAGTACATTAATGCACATGCAAGCTTCTATCCATTCGACATTGAGCCTGCCCTGTTCCTTTTCTTCTGTGTGCATTTGTGGCAGCAGCGCTGGGTAAAGAAGGACTCTGCAATGCTTGACACTGGAAGTTGAGAATATGAAATGAAAATATGCAGAGACAAAATTGCATAGAGTACGTGTTACCAGAACAATTCACGTTGTTGAAGAGTGGAAAGTGCATGACTGTAGGGCATGACTCGTCTCCTCGGAAGATATAGCAATCAGAAGGGTTGTCCACATTCTTTTCCTGGTGCTCTATCTTGGGAAACGGGATATGGTTTTTCTGGCAGTATGTAGCTGTTTTCTTGATAGTCTGAAACACAGAGAAATTGTATGCATTTTTTAGTTCCTCTGCTTCTTTCTGATCTCCTCGAATAAATCAATCCTACCTCTGGTAATGAAATTAATTGCTACAGAACATAGTTTCTTAGACTATACATAATTGTAACATAAAATACATTTAAAAGTCTAAGCTTTCCTCAAGCATTCTCTGAGGAACAGACAAAGTCTGGAATATAAATGAAAATCAAGCACTCACTTCTGGCATCACTTCTAGCAAGAACCTTTGTTTAACAAATTACACCTACGCCCAGAAAGGCCATGTGGCTAACACGGAAAGATGTCAAAATTAAAGGGATCTGGCATCTCTAAAAGAGTCTGAAGACATCACCAGCTTCACAGACTTTCAGAACAAATGTTGCTTTCCACAGCAACCCCTCCTTTTGCTCTACCATTCTAACAAAATTAAAAACTCGCCACGTGCCGCTTCTGTCGATCTGACCATCAAAGGGAGACCCTAACTCACTTCACTCGAGGCACTCTTGAACTTGAATGTTGGCCTGATTTTGCGTGAAAGCATTGACTGGGGTAGGCGTTAAGTTGGGGGCTTGCACAAACTCAGGTTTTCTGTGGTCTCCCTGAGAGATATTACTCCCAGCTGTTCAGGAGCTGAGGAGAAGAAACAACCTGTGAGTCTCTTTCGCTCCTCTGAATGGGTGTGCAATATTCTGCTCTAGATGGCACAAGGGCTGTGAAGAGCAGCCACTTTATGTAAGCTTCCCAGAGTAACTGGGATCTTACACAATTCATTCCAACAACCCCACCACAAGGAATGCACTTCACAACCAAAGATGGGGCCTTAGGCACTAAGAACACTACTGGCCTCTCCCTTAGACAGGCATGCACTGACACCCCGATACTTCTGTCACCCCGCCAAATTGCCTCGGGGTTAGATTCTACAGATCTATCCCTTTTCCTTAATCCCTATTGGGAAAAGATGGAGTTGTAGCTGAAGACGTGATGACTCTTGTGGTCACAAAAGACAATCAGACTTCTCACAAGGTCTTCCTGGAATGATGTGAAATAGTAATGATATTTGGAAAGCCTAGCAAGTTCTTTTTTAACTCAAGCTCCCCAAATTCATCACCTAGGCATCTATGTTTAAATGGAAGCAATTACAGAAACAGCGTTGTGCATTTACCCTCATTTGTTATGAAATTTGTTTATAAAAGGAGAAAGGAAATGGAGTGTATGAGGAGGAAAAAAGCCTACGCAAAGGGAAACTGAGCAAAATTCTTACCAATACTGATATGAGGTCTCCTCAAAGGTAAAAGATCTATTTTGCTGTAAATACTGTCTTTCAAAAAGTGGTCTGCCATCTGACAGGGGCTTCTCTTACCTCTAATAAGGGTTTCTGCTCTTCCTCCCTGGAGAACTACATTTTCCAAACCCCTTTTCCTTCATTCTTGTGGACGTGTGAGTTGGTAAGGACCAGATCCTTCCCATGGGCCCATGAGCTCCATTTAATCTCAGGCCTGGGTCTTCAAGCCCTCCATGAGCTATGTCCTAGGTGCACTGGTCTCCTGCTCAGCCACAGTCATGCCTGTGCCTTCGCCCCCTACATCCGGGCCCTGACCCAAAGGCTGACTTCCCAGCTTGACCTTGGAAGGGTGTCATCACTAGCCATCACTGGACTGGCTACCCTCAGCGGACCTGACCCTCACCTGCCACCAACCTGCCACCAGTCCTGATCCATATGGACTTCCCAAATTGACCTCGGACCTGCCTCATCATAGCAAACTTGCCTGATGATTCCCACCCGTGTTTGAACCTGACTGCTATCTCCAAGCCCTCCCTGTCTGTCTTGCTTGGATCCTGTGAAGCTGGGCACTGGCTGGCAAGGCCCTGCCCTGCCTGCTCTGTTATCACACCTGGCTCCCTTTCCCTCAGGAGCAGCTGGCCCTTGGCAGTTAGCTCAGGCCTTCCTGAGCCCTCTGCCAACCGCATGGAGCCTGGCCCACACCTGTGCAGGACCTTGCCACTATGACTCCTCTTGAGGGGTGAGCCTGGCCCTGGGCTCTGATATCCCCACGCTGCCAACCTCCGACCTTTTCCCAGGCTCCTGAGCAATGTCGTTCCTCAAGCCTGTCAACCTTCCAAAGCTGGCCTCAGAGAACCCCCTGCCCCACCTTCTTCACTCCCAGTCCAGCCTGGACCCCAGCCTGAACACCCCTCCCCAACCCCAAATCTCTCATGCCATGTCCCCTTCCCAGATGGCAGCCCCTGCCCTGGCTCTGTGTCCCCTGAAATAGCCCACTGACAACCACAGCAATGAAATCACTCTACAGCAAGGTCCTTCTGAACCCAGACCTCCCAAGCGTGAGGACACACTTTGCTAGGATGGAAGGCTACTGTCAGGGTCCTGAATGCACTAATAGGCCTTAATGGTCCTGGGGTCTCCACCCGTACCCTTTTCATTGGTACAAGCAGCAGTGTTCAGCTCAGCCACAGATGTGTCTGGACATGGACTCCGTTGATCCATTCCCTGGCACACGGACTGACTTTCCTGCTTGACCCTGGACCTGTCTTTTTGCCATGGACTTGCCTGGATAATCTGGACTACTGATTGACCTTGTCTGCCATCCTTGGACCTGCCCTGCTTGTCCCTCTCAGGTGCTGCAGGGCTGGGCCCTGGCTGGTGAGGCCCCTGCCCTGCAGGTCGTGTTATTGAGCCCGGCTTAAGGAGGAGCTGGCCCTCACTGCTCCCTAACAACCTTATTTGTAGTCAAACGGAAATGGGCGCTTGAAAAGATCACTTAATCGATTTTCAATGCCTACTGTAAGATGCCCATAGGAGCCAGAACCTCCGGGTGCAGCTGCCTCCACTGTCCCTAAAGTGACCGCACTGAAAATATACTGAGAAGCAGCAATTTGAGGTATCCCAGCACATTGTAAGTTCTGATGAGACACTAAACTTCCCCCTCACCTAATTCCCTCCAGCAAGATGGAAGAATTCAGTGTTGAGACCATGTTTCCTCATCCTGCTCACCAGGATGACATTCATCTCTGTGATGAATGTCATCAACTGCCCCTGAGGAAGGAGTAATATCACTTACCATCAGGAAAATTCTAGGCAGCCCTAAGGACAAAAGGGAGGCTAAGACGTTTGTGAGCTTTCCCCCGATGCACCCTTGACAGCCTGACAGCTTGATAACCTTCGTAGGTTACCATACAATACCATGTGAACAAGACAGATAAAATGGCTCATGTTCTACGAATATCTGTTTCTGCCAACCACCTAGAAAAGAAGCCCAAGCAATGTGATGGTCAGCGTCCCAACCTGTCAGAACCCGTTCAGATATTTCTTTGAAAATTGCTTTGACAATGATTGTAATGCATTTCGGAAGTCCCCAACCCAATGACCCCAAAGGAGGTTCTCCAAAGCCATAGCCACACGTGTACCTCAAAAGGGTCTCCAGAGCTGAAATCAAAGGAAATGATCAGATCTGTTCGCCGCTGTGCTCGAAGGACCAGAGGATAGGCAGAATTTATTGCCAGGCCAGCATCAATCAAAGAGATGAGTTTGGTTTTGACCAGGTAGGAGTGCTCAACTTTAGCTAATCCAATGAAAAGAAAAAAAAGAAAAAAAAAAAAAAAGCAATGAGATTTCAGAAAGACATATATGAAAAAAAAAAAATATATATATATACATAGGTGACCAGCACAAAAAGAGTCCATCGGTCTTCACTGACAATGCACCCCAAAAAAGTACTGAAATCTGCCTCTCCTTGCCTCTCCTCCCCAACCAGAAATCCAACCGTATTCTCACAAGAGGAGTCCAAATCCCTCTGACCTACCTCTCTGACTGTGGTCAGCTGCAGATCAGAATTCCTCATGGGCTTTCAGAAAAAGTGAAGAGATCATGCCCCTGGAACTATGCACCCATAGTTTTAGGACATTTTTGAGCAGATAAATGAAGGTGTGAGCCAGCTAACTGCAGTTGTCTAAATGCAGGTTTCTACTTCTGTGCTGGGTGCCAAAGTTTCCATTATCATAAGGGAACATCCAGCTAGGGTAGGCAATGGAATCTAGAGACTCATGTTACTGCCCATGCATCAGGAGCACAGCTCAGTTTCATAAACTTAGTTGTCCAGTTTCACCTCCTTCGGAGGGACTTGTGTCCTTCAGGTTCTCCTCCAAAAGGGCACAAGGGTCCTATAGGTTTTATTTTGGGTCTTCCAACTTAATGCTGTTGACCCTTGTACTCAAGGGCAGTTTGTGTGACATTGGATGCCTGTGTTTACGTGACAGAATTGAGCTTATATATCTGCAGTGATGTTACGGATCTGGATTCCGGTAGTGTGCAATAATTCTGTTTATGACTAGTTTATTTGCTGCCTATAATGGGATGCGGTGAAGAGAGTGTGGATCCTGGAAAGGAAAGCTATCTGACCCACTGTTTTAGGAAGGTAAATAGCAAAGACAGTTTTCTTGGTTTAACATCACACAAGCACAGCATAAAAGCTCTGCTAAACTCCAGGCATTCTGCCTCATAGATCTAGTTGGACAGCATAACCACTCCGTATTTTCTGAATATAAACAAATCATCATTTCATTAGATTTTCTTACGGCAGTTGTAAAGGAAGTTATTAGTCGTTCCCCATTGCCAGGTCAATGCACATTGAATTGTTTTAAGCAGCATCCTAGTGACATTCCACACTGAGCCTGGGGAGAGACAATAAATTCAGAATATAGTTGAATCTAGAGAACTTCACTTTTCCACTGTTGCAACAAAATCTGGGGGAGATGCGTGGTGTTAGAGGAAATATGTGCAGATAGCGTACAAACAGCCTGAGGGCCAAGGGATGAGTGCTTCAGAAGAGAAAGAACCATGCCTTGCCCTACTTCAGATAATTAACATTAAGCAATGGAATCTAAGTACAGCTGAAACAGATTAGAATAAACCACTCAAGGCACCGACTATACAGGATTTGGGCCCTACACCAGCTGGCACATTCACCAAGCTTGAGGCTCGCCGGCTCTGGAGTGGACTGGTTACACCAGTGCTGTACAACAGTGAGGCCTGATCTTTTCTGCGCCTCTTACAGCTTTCTTGTAAGGTTCAGAGGGACTGTTATTTCTCTTCATCTTCTTCCCAGCTGAAAGTGCCCTGAATAAAGTGAGGGCCATGCTACAGCCTGGTAGAATGACCTGTATGAGGTAGGGGATTTTAGCTGAAAGCCATGAGATCATCAAGAGACCGTGTGAGACACTGTGAGAAGACCAGCCCAGTGAAAGAGTTTGGAGGACTGCACTGTGCACACAGAGACAATCCAGGCCTTATCGGTGAACACACTCCTTGGAACAGGCGTTGGAGAGAAAAAAGGCCTGTCTGCAATGTCCAGATTTAATCTCAGAGTGCCAGTTGGCTTACTCCAGAAGGAACTGGCCAAAAGCCACCCATACACTGTGGCTGGTGGAACTAGCAGAGCCCTGGACCTAAACAGGTAACGTACCAGCTAAACATTGCAAATGTATTTGAGGAATTTCAGTGTGAAATTTTACTTTGCAACTTATTTCTGTCTTGCTTAGACCTCTTCCTGCTCTCTCTGATCCAAATCCAAATAATACTCATTTCGCCCACAACTGAGTCTATTAAATATTGCAAATGTAAGCTAAATCAGTTCACTGAAAACAAGCTTCAGTTTAGATAAAAGAGCAGAAATGCTGATTAGCTGGGGGGAAAAAAAAAAACCAACACAGAAAGAATGGAGTGGCTTGTTAAAGAAAAGCCAGTTTTCCTTTAGGATGTCTTTATTTCAAAATTTCTCTAGTGGTGGAAGTTCCAAGCAGCACTTGAGATCATGGCACCCCAGCTGTCCAACAGCAGTCCACTCAGTAATCCACTACCTGCAGCTGCCAAGATCCTATACTTCATCAGTTTGGCATGTCTGAGAAGTCTTGCTGACAATACAGGTTCAGTCAGGAGCAAAGATAGATGGGAAACAGTGATTGTTCAGGATTAGGTCTCTTACTCTTATTTACTTAGGTAGGCAGGTTCTAAGAGCTTTTGTGAGACCTGAAAGCTTTGCGGATATTGGAAACTAGTCCTTGGATGAGGGGTATCAGCACTAGCACGTATTCTTCAATATGGTTTTCACCAGATCTTCCTACTGTGGCTGCACCCAACATTTACACTGGAATTCCAGCTCCCAAAACTCCCAAGCACATGCAATTTTCCAAAGCACGCGCAATTTTCCAAAGCACATACAATACAAAGAGTCATCAAAGAGAGTAAATGAGATAAACTTGCCTAGGAGGTTTTCATGGGATGATGACAACACTCCTTCTATAATACCTTCTTTTCCAAGACACCCTGAGGAAGATCAAGTGGAGAAAAAAGCACAAAACCCAGTCACGTTAAAGAAACAGATAGGTGGCAACCTACAGGGCAACTTTTTACTACAAATGCAGGTGGACATTTCTACCTGGGGTGGAGAGGGCATCATCGTTGTGGTAAGCATTAGTGTAGAATACTTGCCTCCAAACGCCTTTTCTACCTCTTTGCCCAGTTCAGCACAGCTCTTCATTCTTGCCTCCTTCGTTTTCATTGCCCAAGTATTAGACATTTCAAGGCACAGTTGGTAGGATGCACTTTTTCCCTTCTCTTGTTAAAAAGAGAGAAAAGAAGAAAAGGAAAATATGAGAATGCACAACAAAGGAATCACCTTTTGTAAAACTTCTCAGGTTACTGAGAATGCACGTGCTTAGAAATCTCAGCATCATTCACTTGCCTGACAATTTATTCAACAATTTGTCGAAGACTTCCTTAGGATCACTCCCACTTACAGCACACAGCTGAAGGTCTAGTAGAAGAAGAGTGGACTGATAAGCCATGAAGGTATCTGAAATACTCTCTAAGAAAGATAAGAGAAAAGTTACATCAGAATGGAATTTATCGTACCAAACAACTGATGAGGCAGTAACTGACATGGGAATTAGTGAAGATGTAGTCCCGGCATTCAGTGGAATCTGTAGAAACACGCTGACCTCATTCCTCTTATCCTAAAGAAGCTGTTCAAGCGGGTGAGAGGAACTGTGTGCCAGAGTGAGTATTTCTCTCTGTTGACAATAAAAACACCTAACACTGAGCATTCACACCTAGACAGCTGCGCAACCATACCAGGATTCAGATGGCCTTTGTGTTCATCTTGGAAGAAAAGTTCCATGAAACAAAGTTGCAGGAGGAGGAACAGAAACATAAAATTTGGAGTAAATGGGGATTTTCTAATATGCCTCAAATACTTCATTCCCATCTTGAATTAAAAAAAAAAAAAAAGAGTAAGTACAGAAAGGAATAAGAAAAGTGACGACGATTTGAGTCAAGCCTAGTGCGATTTCTTCAAGCGTTAGCAAGAGAGTACTGTGGGAATGCATTTTCTGGTTTACAGTCATTAAAATCTAATTTTTCCAGGTGAACATTTCAATATGGAAGAAGAAAACAAAGAAACAAACAAGCAAACAAACAAAAATTCTGTGGGAAATTTGAATTTTACAAAAGGGGAAAACCCGGAATAACAGGTCCATGAAAGGTGCCATGTTTAATATTCGCTTTCTTTTCCTTAAAGTCTACTGTCAACCAGCCATGATGGTTAGCACAATATGATTTATCTTCTGCTAAAGTAATGTTTGGAAGAACATATGTGCTGACTTGCACTTACTTCAGGAAGTGTAGCTGAGCCATTCCTGATCTGGATTTTTATGTCTAAAGTGTAGGTCTAACTTCTCACATCAAAAGAGCTACGGACACTCGCATACAGTCTGCCTGTAGCGGCAGACATGAAGGTGAGCACGATCTGCTCTTTCACCCCCTCTGCCACCCCTGCTGTCCCCAAATTTCCCAGGTGGAAAGCCATCTGGCGTATTGCAACCTAGAGCCAACGCTAACTCACAGGCAGTGTGGACAAGCAGGAAGTTTGGACCTGAATGTGAGCGTGAGCCTGGAAGCTGCGTGGTGCAGGCTTCTCTTGTACTCCCTGGCCACAGCAGCTACACAAGCGTGCAGTAACATCACCTTCCCAGAAGCCCGTTACTAAAGGGCGTCTGACATGAGTGAATCCCTCCCAAATGTCAGGGTGGCTATTTCAGTTACATGCTCAAGATCTCACAAATCATTACGTAAATGAGAGACAAGAAGGTCTGGATTTCCTTGTGCCTGCTGAGACTCCTGTCAGTCCCCTAAGGAAAACATGGGGCAAGCAGAAAAGAATGTCAAATTGAAAAATTTAAAACAGAACAGAACAAAACAAAACAAAAGAAAACAAAAAGGCAAAGAAGCACAATAACGCACCTGGTCCATATGAGGAGAGGCCTTTCAATGAGTGCAATGGTCCTTGTGAGAACAAGCCGAGACTGTCTGGGAAGAAATAAAAGGATAATTAAAATAAGAATACCCCTTCCAATAAAATAGTCATTGTCTGCCAACGAAAGACATCAGGAAAGCTAGCCATGCACCTAAACATAGATGTACCTGCCTTGTGGCTGACACTCCAAAAGAGTACTAACCTCTTGCTGGTTCTGTTCATCACTCATAGCTCTCTGCTCGCATTCTCAGACACCTCATGGCATCTCACTCACCTCTATTATTCCCCCAGCAGTTTTGATAGCCTCCTGCCTCAGAGTTTAACATATTGTCTCTGAGGATACGGCAGAGGGGCTGGAACTGGATGATCTTTAAGGTCTCTTCCAACCCCAAACATTCTATGATTCTATGATTTTAATTTTGGCTCTTTGAGCTGCACAGTCTTGGCTAAGATCTGGACAAACTCTGTCTGGGCATCTCTGAAGATGACAAATGGAGTGCCAGTGGAGCTTGTGTTAGGCATAGCTGTATTTCTGTTTGGAACTAGAGCACTGCAGGGATTACTTGAGGGTAATGGGAAGTATGTGCTCAATTTCAGCGGGTGCAACAACTGATTTGAGCATACCAGCAACAGGAAACATGTAGTACCTCGTATAAACTTTAGATTTTCTTCCATGCTTCCAATAGCACTCCCCCATAAGCCTGGGAAAGAAGAAAAAAAAAAAAAGGGCTTAGAGTGCTTGCTTTATAAGTTTCGCTAAGAATTCAAGTCTGCCTTTCAGCAGTACACGTCTCTTACTAAACTTTCAAAATCTTTAAGACAGATGTCTAAATTGAAACTCCTTGACTCATCTTCCCTTACTGCCTACTGAAAGGATTATACACCTCCTGAAATTATTTACTCCCTCTTCCTCCTGCTAGGTCTGCCCATGCTTGTGGACCAGCTTTTTATGTTACTTAAGGGCAGAATCCCATGGAAATCCACTGGGTACTCTCACACTGCAGAACTCTTGGGCGAGTGCTTCCTTGGGCCAGCCCCACACATGAGCCTGGAGGCATAAGTACCCTTCATGGATGTGTTGTGTTTATTTGTTTTTCCTTCTGAGTGAATTGAATAGTACGAACTAGAGCGCTGCTTTGTTTTTTTCTTTTTCTCGTCCCCCCCCCGCCCCTCGTCCCCCCATAGCATGGTGTGTTTTGAGGTGTGTTTTGAGGAGACTGGGGCATGAAGTCATTAAACGCAAGATGTGTTTAAGGATTCCAGATATGTTTAGTCATGTCACAGACAAGCAAGATGAGATTAGATTTGCAGCTATACCACTTTGGTAGGGAATGAAAGAACTTTGGACGTGGACTGAAATGGAGTGAAACAAACTAGCAAAATAGGAGCTACCAGTCCTCACAGTAGGATGTCTCTAGTTTGGGAAGCACCTCTCCCTGTAAAGTCAGCATGCTGGGATTATAGAAGATTTAGACATCCAGGTTGGAACTGTGTTATTAACATCCGTAATCTAAAGATTAGGTCTCTCACTTCCCATAGAAACCACAAAAAATTGGTCAATGTAGACAGTGGAGTGTAGAGAGGCATTCAGGTGTACCTGTTTGAATGTTTAAAGTGAGACAAACTGCTCTCCAGAATTCATACACTATTATGCGTGCATTCATGGAATAACAGATGCATCCTTTTTACCTACAGAAAGATCCAGGATAGCTAAAGCTGTATTTTTCCTTCTACAAAGCAGAATTAGGAAGATTCACCTTGCATGTAACAAATGGATTTCTTCTTCCCCTTTTTCTTCAGCTCACCCTCCTCAAATTCACTTCCAAAGTGTTTGGTACTCAGAAAAGCACCCAAGGCAGTATATCCAGCCTCATGTGGGGTGAATTCAAACCAAGTCCCTGAGAAAAATCAAACAGCTTTGTCACTCAATATTCGGAAGCATAGCTGACCTCACTGTCCCAAAGAAGAAGACCTTTAGGTTGGTTTTTTTCCTCTTCTAAAATCACCTGATATTAGCTGACTAAAGACAAATTTGCATATGGGGAACAAACTAAGTTGCAAGCATGCTGCCACCTGCTCTTTGATACGCCCTTGGTGTCCTTCCTATCTTGGCCTCCAGCTGCCACACCAGAAAGGTCTTGGTTTCCCACAGATCATGTGTCACATTGTACAGCTCTGTGCAGATCTCTCAGAAGTGTTAGGTATCTCAAGGGCCTCTCGATGCTTATGCGTAGGTGACAGAGTCTGCCTGCCCTACTATTCTCTAGAGTCAATGAAGAGAAGAGACTGGGCTTGATTCACGTACCCACAGGTATGTAACTGGGAACCTACGGTGCTAGGGACCTATGGTGAACTGAGTCACCTGCATGGGGGCAACAGTTATGACTCAGGACTGAAATAACACTCATAGTCCTTTAGAAAAGTAGGTGAAGCAGGCAGAGTATGGTAAGGCATCTCAAATGGAACCACAGGCCTCTGTGTGGACAACTGAATCAAGTCTATTTGCTCCAGAGGGACATCAATTATTCTAACAGGTATGGAAAATATAATTTGATAGCAATGGTGAAACTTTTTGTTGGTCGTGACTATTATCCCACATGCCTAAACTGCAGAGCCACCTACTCTCCATCTCGTAATCCCTTCCTTGATCACATTTCCTTTCCAGAATGAAGTCCTCAGTTCTCGCTCAGACCTTCCAGGATTATCACAATTCCCGGCCAGCTTGTGCTTTCTAAATCGAATCCCATCACCTGAAGTCAAAGCCTCCCGTTGGTAAGTGGAAGGAGGCAATCTGTCCTCTGTGCAAGTAGGGGTAGGAGAGACAGTCAGAGTTTTAAATTGTAGCGAGGGAAAAGTCAGTTTAATGGGATGGGGTAAGAGTATTTGTTTGAAAGTAAACATCCCCATGTGAAGGCCTTCTCCCTAACTACTGAAAAGGGATCTAGTTGCCTCATTCGGTTCTGGAAGCACTGGATTGTCTTGGGGCTCCACATAGGGCTGACAGACATGATAGAGCATTTGCAAGAGATCTGCACCCTGCTGAAATCAGATGGAGGCCAAGGAGATCGATGATGGCACTAAATGCCTATATTCAGGCTTCTGCATTTTGAAGATCTATTTTATTGACATTTTATTTAATCTGTTTAGCCCATTCTATTCTAGGGGTGCCTCACCATATCCTGTCATGAAAGCCACTTTTACAGAATGTGATTCATCCAGCCTGGAAGTGAACGTTTTTCTCCATTATCTATAAACGAAGACACAGACTGACAAACTGCAATTGGATGTCAGTACAGTTGATGCCTGCCATTGAGATAAAGGAACCTTATGCGTGCTGTTTAAGATACAGTTAGACTAGAGGCCCATATTTTACCTGGAAAGAGCCCATCTTCTTCACTCAGTTTATCCTTATCCACTGCTGCATAAATCGGGTAAGGGTTTATTCCAGTCTCTGAGGCCTCCTTGTGGTCAGCCAGCTCTTTCTCATCGAACTGGAAGGTAAGTATGGACTTCTGAAGGAACATGAAATGCCCCTCCCCTCTGCTATAGCACTGAGGACACCCCCACTTAGGAGACTGCGTGAACCAAGGCGTTGGATTAACCACTTCTGCCTTTCCATATCTAGAGATAAGATGTCATGCTCTGAAATACTGCTTCAATTTATAGAGCTCCACAAAAAAACAGCCACTGAGGTCAAATTTTGTTGCAGCTACTCGGACATCTTCAAGACACTCCCAAGGTGTTTGAAGTTAGCTTCTTACCTGCTGCAGTATTTGGTACACAAGAAAGGAGGCCCAGAAGTCGGTGAGTGAATAAAGTTCATCTTTTGATGACTCCTGTAGGGATTCTCCTGCTTTCGTAATATGCCAGGAGGAATTACTGAGTTGTTCACACAGCTTGTCTTTCAAGGACAACAAATTTTCTGACCATTTCTCATCTCCATACAGGAGGGACATGCACCTTTAAAGGAAAAAGAAAAGTCCTATCTCTAGCACAGGGGGAAGCAAATGGGGCTTTGCTTATTTTGTTTGAATCTGCATGCAGATACAGGAGTGTCTTTAAAAACGTATGGGAAGAGGAAGAAGTCCCAGGCTTCTACAGAAGCAAGGCACTTTACATCATAGAAAGGTGTCACTTACTGCTCAGTTGCATACTGATAATGTCATTTAATTGGTTGCGTGACCTGAAGCTGAGTTTCAGCTGGCTATGTGCCATGTATTAGGGCTAAATTGCTGCAGGAATACAGATTTTGCAGACAGCGTTTGTGGGAAAGATGTGAAATCTGCCAAGACACAGATAGTCCATCAAAGAACTCGGAACAAACTTTAACACATAGAATCACGTCATCATTTTGCACTAGAGACTTGTGACATCTTTTTGTCTGTTACTAACTAGGACCAATAAAGCTGGTACACGTGCAGAGTGACATCTTCTCCTACTGAGCTTACAGCTCCCAGCTCGTGCTAGCTGCCTGCAGAGATGTAAAGACTCACTCTGTTCCAAGACCAACTCCACAGCCTAATTCAGGTATGAATTAAGATGTACAGCATTCCCTTCTTCATCTAGAGCAGCACGTGTCTTGACTCTGTGCAAGGACGGAGGTGTTCTGGATTACTGCAGACACCATATATGGTACCTAACCATAGACAGTGACACTTGAGGTGGCCTAAAATGTCCAAGACTTCCACCCTCATGTGACAGACAATAACACAAGATCTGAGGAAGACTTGTGTCCTCTGGAAACACCTGCTGAAAACCACACAGGATTTCCTCCTAGGGCATCTGAACTGTCACTGGAAGTCTGTCTTTAGAGAACATAAACCTATCCCCTTAAGTAAAATGGAAGGAGAGGTGTGTATGTCACATCTAGATACACATACGGAGATGTCTAAATTTAGACAGAGTTCTGTCCTTACAGAGTAGATGCCTGTACACGACCTATAAGCTAGAGTGCCTTCACAGTCGCTTGAGCGTAACAAACAATCCTGGCACGACATTGACATGCTGCACGTGGGCCTTAAGGTAAAATGGCTCATGTTCCTGAATGTCATTTCTGTTCAGTGAAGTAAGTGAAGTATAAACATTCAGACCATAACCTTACATAGGTAATGCCATTTAACTGCCACAAGGATGAGTGACATCACCACAGATCTTTATCTGAATCACCATTAAGAGGCGCTCATTTCTTCCTCTCTGAGGATGAAAGGTCAGTCTCGCTGAACTGTAGTGCATGTTGCCAATATTCCCTGTGCCTCCCACCATTGCACAGGCAAATATCTCATCTACCACTCAGTTCATCTGTTGAGAGCCCAACAGAGAGTTCTGAACAGTGATGAAATTGTCAAATTACTGTTGAATCTGTGGAGCAGGAAAAACATTCACCATCACACCAGACAACGGGCACCTACCAAGTGGATCCTGACACCCCACACAGATATGTGACAGCATCCAAGAAATTCTGTTTCTTCAGCTCCACCAAGGTTCCTAGCATGGCTATCATGGCACGCAGGCCTCCGCCTGATCCCAGAACAGCAATATTGGGCACTTTATTCTGGGGAGTGGAAGACAGAGAACATACTTCTTTCAGAGCAAAGGCTTAACAAACAGCAAGGATAAAGGCTATTGCAACACTCACCTGACCTGCTTCCTTGCTTTAGGACACATTCCATAATCTGCCTCTTTCCCCCTATTTCTCTTTTTCCTTTACATCACAGTCACAGAATGGGTTCTCTTTTGTATTGTGCTATCACTTGTCTTCCTGGTACTGAAATTTGGTGTGGCCATGTTTTTGTGCTGTAGCTTCAAAATATAAATAAACCTTGAGCCGTACTCATTGTGTTTCTCTAGATGTCATCTCTATTCCCTTTTTGTCACCAAGAACTTTTTTTTTCTCCCAAAAGAGGAAGGTAGACCTATTACAGCCAGCCACAGAAATTTCTCAAGAAACACGTTGCACTGGAACTGGCTGGAGCAGAGTCAACTTTCTTCACAGCAGACCATATGGTGCTGTGGTTTGGATTTGTGGCTAAAAAGGTATTGCTAACACGCTGATGTTTTGAGTGTTGCTGAGCTGTCTTCCACAATATCCAGGCTCTCTCTCTTGCTACTCTGCATTCCACCCCGAGCCAGTAGGCTAGAGTTGGGCACTAGGTTGGAAGAGGGCACTGTTGGGACAGCTGACCCAAACTGACTAAAGTGATATTCCATACCTTATAACATCATGCTCAGCAATAAAAGCTCGAGGAAAGGAAGAAGTAAGGATGTTTGCGCTTATGGCATTTGTCTTCCCACGTAACTGTTACGCGTGCTGAGGCTCTGCTTTGCAGGAAGTGGCTAACATCTCCCTGGTGATGGGAAGGAGTGAATAAATCCCCTTGCCTGTGCACACAACTTTGCAGCTTTTCCTTTCCCTGTTAAACTGGCTTTATTTTGATCCAGAACTCTTCTCACCCTCCCTGTATTTTCTCCCTGTCCCATGGGAGAGGGGAGTCAGCGAGCAGCTCTGCAGGCATTTGGCTGTTGGCCAGCGTGGACCCACCATATGTGCCATGAGGATAAAATGAGCATGGAGTCAAAGAAAGATGTGTGCAGAGTTATACTGTATGCCTGTGTTCACAGCGTATGAAAAAGCATAGCAGCAGGTGTTCCTGTATCATTGTATGCGATGCTGCGCATCTGAGGGTGAAAGGGTTCAAATGCAGAGATGAATGTGTGCACAAGAACGCACAGAGAGATTAGAGACATGCGTGTGTGTGCATGCTTATTAGGATGCAAACACATTCAGGTGGTTAACTCTGTGTGTGTGTTCCGAATGGTGCGCATATATATATATATATATAAAAAAATGTAATGTATACGTATAGATTTATAAAAAAATGCAGGTATATAAATATATGGAAGGTCAAGCTGATTAATTAATTAATTAATTAGCTGATAGATGTGGGAATTGCAGCTGGGAATTCCACTGAAAATTCAGTGTCCTCTTCCTTTTTTTCACCTTGGAAATTCTCAGCCTGAATCTTTTTTCCCAGCAGGGGACAGAAAGCCTGCACTGGGAAACTTGTGATGACAGATGATGCTTCCTAGGGACTGGACCTCACTTCAAACGGCACTCCGTGTGCCATTCACTTCACTGGAGTGTTACCCTTTTTTCCTGAATAGGACTGTCCGTGCTTACCTGGTCACAAGGAATCTGAAGGGTTTTCAGGCACAACAGCACTTTTTCTCTTCTCTGCTGAGTGGCTTTTTTCTCACCTTCTGAGAGGTCATGAGACAGGCGGACTTTGTTGTCATCCTAGCATACAAAGGGAAACACATTCAGGGGAAGACTATTTCTCACTGCAAGAAAATCAATATATGGGATCCATACAGCTTTCTGCAGACTAGCCAATGTCCACTCTGAGTCAAGACCTCACAGCATTGTAAAGAAGATCAGGGAACTCATTTCTGTGTTTATTACACTTTAAATACAGGATGAAAGAGGCAGTATTGATGAACCTGATGGAGAAAGTGAAGAGGAAGGAACACAAACCAAAGTTTCAGTTCTTCCAGATTAAAAGGCCCTCGAGCTCCCGACTGAACAGAACAGTCCATTGTCTCAAAGGAAATATTCTTGTGCTTGTTAGCATTTTTTCACAATAGTAACTGTAAATCTGAAATATTTTTTCTTCTTGCAGCGATTTATCAAATCCAGTGAAATTTGTTAGTTGATTTCCTTGAGCCAATGGTGTATTTTTCAGTTAAAAACAAATGTCTAACTTGAACTAATGTTCACAGTAGCCTGAAGAAATGCAACTTTCCTGGGTTCGTATTATAGATCAGGTATATGCTGGTGGCAGCATTCAACTCATTTATGCTTCAACTTCAGCCTGAAATCTACAGTCCCCTCAACATCCTTAAACATCAGTGGAGAGCAAGCAGCACTTCTAGAGCACCTCCCCGAAACCATATTTCAGACACCCCAGAGGTACCTGTGTACCTCCACTATGAAATGCATCCACGACTAGCTCATATGCAGAAATCTCTAATGCAGGTGTTTAATGCCAGGTGAGATGAATCCTACCCTTATTCTGATTCATGTCCTGGAGGATCCTCTTTAGCTATCATCTAGACAGGAGGGCTCAAATAATTGAAGTTAGTCCTTACAAAGACTTTGTAGAATAATATTAGTATGAAGTACACAGAACATCCATTTTATAAAACAATGTGGACAATGAAGCAACTAGAAGAGGAATTAGGAAATAGAGGGGGAACCCAGGGTAGAAAGAGCATACCTCAAGTAGCCATTGAGTTGTCTGTCTTTGCTTCCTGGAGACCTAGTGAAAAGGGAATGCACAGCAACGTGTCAGTGCAGAGTAACTTTCAAACTACGAAGGAGGTGAATTTATTTTCCCTACTATCCTCTTCCAAGGTTAAAAAAAAAACAAACCCAAAACATGTGTTTAAAAGAAGGACTGAGTAATTATCATCTTGCATCATACCACTCATTACCTAGGATTAATGATTCACAGCCTGATGGCTATGACTGCTCCACCTTGTCAATATTGCCAATATTGCCATAATTTCCACGGAATGCTAGCATATGAATATGAAATAATTGATGCCAAAAGAATTTATAAATATTGTGTATATCCAAAGACAATCAAATGACCATCATTAGCCTAAACAGTTACACTACCTTTGGCTGTTACTGCTTACTTGACTCAGTCTGAATGGTAGCATATATATAATTTGATAATTTGTGTAATGTTGGGGGAAACCTCAATATCAATAGAGACTGGAGGATGAATGGATTGAGAGCAGCCCTGCTGAGAACGACTTAAGGATACTGGTGGATGAGAAACTGGACGCAAGATGGCAATATGTGCTTGCAGCCCAGAAAGCCAACCATATCGTGGGCTGCATCAAAAGAAGCGTGACCAGCAGGTCTCCCCCTCTACTCTGCTCTGATGAGACCCCACCTGGAATACTGCATCCAGCTCTGGGATCTCCAGTACAACAAAGACATGGACCTGTTGGAGCGGGTGCAGAGGAGGGCCATGAAGATGATCAAAGGGCTGGAGCATCTCTCCTATGAAGACAGGCGGAGAGAGCTGGGGTCGTTCAGCCTGGAGAAGAGCAGGCTCCAGTGAGACTATCTTGCATCCATTCAATATATAAAGGGGGCTTCTAAGAAAGACAGAGAGAGACTTTTTTTTCCAAGGCCTGTAGTGACACGAGAAGGGGCATCAGTTTTAAACTGAAAGATGGTTGACCTAGATTGGACATAAGGGAGAAATCTTTTATGATGAGGGTGAGGCACTGGAACAGGTTGCTCAGAGAGGTTATGGATGCCCCATCCTTGGAAGTGTTCAAGGTCAGGTTGGGCGGGGCCTTCAGCAACCTGAGCTAGTAAGAGGTGTCCCTGCCCATGGCAAGAGGGTTGGACTAGACGATCTTTCAAGGTCCCTTCCAACCCAAACCTTTCTGTGATTCTATGACTACTTTGCCAACCAGTGAATATCATATTCACAGACAACTCCTGGGACAGCAGCAGTGTAAAACAACACCTACCTAATTCCTTCTTCCACCATTAGAGATGGGCTTAGGACACAGGTTAACTGCTTACAAGTTGTATTGTCTAAAGCACTAGATTGCTATGCAGGTGCCTCCTGTTTTATGCCCACAGTCTCAGAAAATGCCCATGCAGACTGAATCCTGAGCGCCTGGCACAGTGCTCAGCACAGCCAGTAACTTTCATAAGTGGAAAACAACAGATGCATAATTCAGAGGAATTGGGAGATCTTAAATAAAAACATGCTCATTTTCCTCCGTGACTATGTAAGGAACATCAATATCTCCGTGATTCTATGTGAACAAAATAATTTTCTTGGGGTCAGGCACTTAGTGAAAAAGTAACCAAAATGGATGTATAGGAAGAACAATGAGACCACAGAGTTAATGGTGATGTGAATTCTTATTTCTGTCTACTAAAAATTCTCCCTAAAACTAAGTCTATTTCGTCTTTGCTATTCTTTCAAACTTTGCCAAGCTTTAAATGTTGTGGTATAAATGTTAAATGTTGTGATGGAAATCACCACCTTTCTCAGATTCATGTTGGTTTTCAAAGTTGTTCGCTATTTCCAGAATCTACAACGGTGAGAAATAGGTCGTATGGACAACACAGATAATTTTCCAGTAGGAGGTGAGAGGACTGTCCTAGAGCTATCTAAGAACACAAATATGTGGTATAACCTCTACTGACTGGAAGCTTTTGTTCACATTCTAGGGTGTGGGAAATAATATTAATGTCACCTCAACAGAGTGCCCTTGATGACCTTAGTTAATTGCACAGATTTCAAAGAACGTTGGATGAATCAGCTAATGCCCTTGGAACTGTCCTTGTTGAGCGGGAAGGAGAGAAATTAAACAGTTACGTACGTAGCATTGCTTTTTCCATGGTATCACATATTAAACAGATTTCCCTCACTGGCGTGTATATGCATACCAGACTATTAACAGAGAGCTGGTGAACAGAGATGTATACCCTACTTTTTAAGTAAGTTGTTGATGTTAATTCTTCCACATTGGAACAGTATTGATGCAACAGAAGGGCTGGTGTGCACTTCAGTCTTTGGTGGATTTTTTTTCCTGCCTACGTGAGTTTCCTCAACAAAGTATCTTGTGCCTCACGAGAAAAAAATTTCCTCAAAAATCGCTCTGACCATTTCCAAAACATTAAACATGAACAAGGCCTCAGATATCAGTTGTAAAAAAAGGCCATGCGTCCACTTCTCTATTTCACAAAACCAGGTTCTATTGAATAACACAAACTGTTTGTACCACTGTAACGTGAACCGTGGACCCACTGACAGTTTGTACTGGTTGGGGTCTGGTCAGGTAGAGAAGCCCTGCTTCTTCCAGGCCATGGAATGGACAGTGCCTGAAGTAAAATCTCTGGCCAACGAGGATTACAACCAGAGAATATCTTGTTCAACCCACCTGCCTTTCAGTAATTCGGTGTGACAGCTGTGTGGGAACTGAATGACCCCAGGTTTTCTCTAGGTCTACCGGGAAGAGGAAGGAACCTGCTTAAGAAGCTCACACCAGTTCTCTCAGGCAGGGTGCCAAGCTAGTGATAAGGTGCTTATCTCCCTCCTTTGAATACATATTAACCTACCAGTCCCAAGCAAGCTGGTGTGAATATATCAGAGAACCATGTTGAACAGAGGTACTAGGTGGACCTTATAATCCAAAAAGATACCTCACTGAGACTGCTCAAGGACCAGTAGAGAAGAACAAGGATATGGCTAACACCAAAATATAAATGATAACGCATTGAGGTACAATTGCTCTTAAATTGAGTATTTAAGAGAAAACAATTACAAACTTATTGCGGAAGACATCAGTGAAGTCACCACATATCAGTTAACACACAGCTACTGCCCGGTCTCAGTTCGACTTCTGTTAATGAAGAGCAACATCATAACACTGAGTTGAGTTGCTACCATTTATTCATAAGTGACAGTAGCCCTCTGGCGGGTGCCCATTTTTATTAATTAGCTGTAAAGGAAGTGGCTGCAATGCAGAGAACTGTGAATGGCCAGAGGAGAATGGGGCAAATGAATCCTAAACCAACGCCCTCACAATATGATCCCACCACGGTTTGTTGAGCCAGGACTCCTCCCTCATTTCATGTATCCTCCGAACCAAAGTCTGCGTAACAGCTGGAAAGGCTCCCCTCCTAGTCAATGGAGGCATTTTTGGTGTAATTAACCAGAGCTAGTTCCAGTTCCACCTGAGCCTAACCATTCTGCCACTGCATTGCTCTTGGAATTCCAGGCTTCCACCTGCAATACCAGAGAGGAGTGCATTTCATCTATGGCATGTGTCAGCCGCACGTGAATGGCTCAGATGCCTTAGGGTTCTTAGAAGGACACCGTACACTTGACACACACCCTTAACATTTAGCCAGAAGAACCTCAACCTTTATGCAAGCATCAATAGAATAAATGAGAAACAATTGCTTTTGTTTGCATTGCCAGGGAGATGTTTTTGGTGCAGTTTTTTTTCATTTGCACACTCTGGTGTGTATGTTACCAACCACAATGGTTGTACTGTTATCTTGGTATAGTTAGGTAGACACTGTACAGATATTCAAAACATGAACATTCCCCCCCGCCCCTTTCCCTTTGAAGATTGCTGTCAGTCTCCACAGAGCAAGGCAAGACCTCAACTCTGTTTTGAGAATAGAGGGTTTTATTCATCGCAGTCACTGCAACTGCTTTCTTCAGTGTGATGAATCCTGAGTCAGATATCCCCAAATATGCCACCTGTTAGATCATGAATACTGCTCACTGTCATTTGTAGGTTCATCACCCACAAGTCAAACAAAACCACTTTCAAAGAAAGAAGGTTGTGCCTTCCTAAGACCAGCAGGGATTGATCCTTGTGGGTCTTAGATAGGCACAGGCTTTTTCCTCCCTGCCACAAGCTTTCCATTTTTTTCCTATGTGTTAATCTTTCGTGCATTCCTCTGAGCAGCGCACATTTAAGAGAGAATATTTTTGTCTGTTTTCAGCTCTTCGGTGCACAAAGTTAGGGAAAAAATTTATATGTATTCACAAAGAGAAGAAAAATACTCATTCAATGAAGGATGGCAAATGAGAGAAGTTGTGGAGGCAGATAAGCTATGGCAGGTGGACACTAAATTTATTTGCCTAACGTTTAAAATAGTCACAATAAGTTTCTTCTCTAGGCAGCACAGATACATTAGGTGGTGACTTCAGGAGGAGGCGCAACTCACTCTGGATCTATCTATTTCTCCCCACTGCCTGTAAAAGAACCCCTGCAGGCAAGATTCATCTTTGTTTTGATGCCAGGTTAAGATCCCCAGAGTTCTTGTCCAGGCAACATTTCTATGACTGTAACAATCTCAAATGCAGAGTAATAATTTCTGAATGCTGAAAGTGAGACAAGGCAAATGCCAGAGTAAATACTTCTTATGATTTTTATCCTAGACCCAGCCTTACACTTTTAAGATAGGCCAATTGCTTGGAGATGCTGCAGATTTACACTTGAGTCAACCACAGAATCTTGTGTGGCTCCATCCATTCTTTAGTCCCATCTCCTGCCTTCGTGAAGGGCCATGTATGACAGCCCCTGAAAGGCAGTCATTTGGCTGCTCCTTGAGACCTTTTTGAAGTAGATTCCATATGATCCTCTGACAAACCCTTCTTTCCCCTTTCTCCCTTCATCACCGCACTGCACAATTCTTCCAACTGGAAGGATTTCCTTTCTCTCTCTTACACTGACAACTCAACTTCCTTGGACCATTCCGTCAAAGAGCAGATAAAAGAATTCATGACCATCTACTTTATCTCTCTGCGTATAAAAAGATTGGTGCAGGTATGATATTCCCTCCTCTTCCTTCCTATGGCCACAGTCTTTGACTAAAACTTTCATTCTTCTAATGCTCACTCCGATGGTGTTTCTTCCCTCTTTTTCCTCTCAAAATTTGCAATATATTGCTTTCTACAAATGTGCTTTCCAAGTGAAACTGAGGAACATATAATGGGAACACCAATGTTTTTCCCAGTGACTTAGAAATCCCAATAGGTTCTTGCTGTGACATTTTATTTTACTGTCCAAGTGCAGAAAATTAGTAAGATGATAGAGAACAGGCTCATGATGCCTGTATTTTTATGCCTAAAAATACAGCCATTTGGCTAGGTCCCTGCCGTTTACCTTTCAGGGATGGTAATCCCCTTATCTTCCAGATGGTCGGTGATGCGATAATAAATTCTTTGGACCTCATTGGAGGAATCCTCTTCAATTAAAATGTCATATATTGATATACTATCACCCCTGGTTCCAGTGGGATTTGTGCTAGTTTCTGAGCTAAACCCTGATTTGATAAAGCAGGGCTATGTCTGAATCTTTGATGCAATTGGGTAAAAGCGTACTGAATTTCCCTCTTGACTTTCCAGTTTCAAGGGGACAATGAAAATTCTTTATATTCACAGCAGCCATCCAAGAATGGGTCATTTGCTTTATAGTAAAAGCAAGATATGTGATAGATGAAAAGGCAGCATGTAGCGGTCCACTATTTTTATTCACTACTGTGAAACGCCAGGTGCTGTTATGTTTATGAACAGGCCATATGGGGGAATTACATGGGGAATGAATTTTCTGAATAATATCCCATCATTTTAAATCCTGAATTAGAGTAGTTACACCTAGTATATATTTAGTGCTAATATAATATTGTCATACATGAATCAAGGCACTTTGGGGTAATTTAGGTGCGGTCTGTAATAGGCAGTAGACCTCTCAGTTGGTATTTTATCTTTAGAAACTACAGAATTTTGAATCCAAGCACTCGGCACACAATGCCTAATGCAGTACTAATGCTCTGGAACTTTAATATACCCACACATAATATATTTAAAGTCCCTACTGTCACTGTGAGTCTCAGTGTTCTTCCATTTGGCAGGGTCAGTTTTATTATAGTTACTGGGAACTTTGTCTTTTCCCACTGATCCTTGTTATATAAATCTTTTCTTGAGTTATCTGGATCAATCCAGAGGTTTCCCTAGCTTTAATGATAAGTATTGGGGCTCCTGTGTCCATGAGAAAAGGGAAAGAATATTTATCATTTACCACCAAAGGTATATGATGACTTATACTAATATTAATTCCAAAAATTTCAGCCACTACAGATAGCTCATCAAAACTCCCTGCACTGGAAGTTCGGAGTTCCTCCATTACTCCCCCGAAGGTGGGGACAGGGCAACAGACACAATTTCCTCTAGCACCTTCCCAACATTCAGGCTGCAGCTGTAGTCCCTTTCACCATTATCTTCTGTAAAGTGGGTGTAGGGTTTATGACAGGTTTTGCCTGTCATAAACCCTGTTCCTTGGGAGGAGGCCAAGGATCTCACTCCTGTCTGAAGGGTGTCTTTTTGTGTGAGATTGATTCCTGTTAACAGAGGTCTTACAATATTTTGTCTTGATTCTTACTATTCTGACCTCCCTTTGACATTTGGACCATCCTTACCTGCCCTTCCTTTTGACATACCACCTTCTCGGGGGTTCCCATAAAGATTGTCTAATTCTGCAGCCCTTGAGCCATCATGGTTTTTCAGTCATGTGTTTCACTGTGTAACATTGTCAGGATTTTTGTCCCCCCAGCAGCTGCATTTTGCAATACCTTTGACTTCCGTCCTGTTGTTGCTATCATGGACATTATATTCTGGGATATAGCAACTTGTTCATTAAGGACATCCTGGGCAGCCAACATCAGTATCCACTTAGCTAATCTGTTGGGAGTGTTCTAAAGAGGGGGAGGGTTATAACCTCATGGTCCTTACAGTTCCTTGAGAGCATGTATTATTAAAGATAATAGAGAAAAAGTGTTTTGTCCAGACCCTGGGCTGGGGTTTTGAAGAAATATCCCTGCTCCCAACATTGTTTGACTTGCCTCACTCTGATCGAGAATAATGGCTACAGCAGGGCAGTGCCACCCATCCTAACCAATCCTCAGCTGGCTTCTTCCCACACTGGAACGACATCTGCCTTAGCTTCTTCTGCATTGTATGACACAGTGGTTGTAGTAACCTGAGGCAGGGGTGAAGGATGCCTCCTGCGGCTCTGGCAGGGGCTGGAGGTTGTATTGTGGCAGTGTTAATAAGGTGCAAGAAGGCCACTGGGGTGGCATGTGTTACCTAATCCAGATCAGGGTCAGGTAATGCTGTGGCTGAGGTGGGGACAAAAGTCCCATTGTGATAGTCAATATCGGAATCATCCTCCTCTTTATCAGCTCCCAGTACATAGATCTTTTGAATAATCTCACTCTTTGAGACTGATTGTGTATGCTCTCTCTAGCTTTTGCAAATCAGAGGTCTAAGATTAGTTCCTAACCACTAAAGTTGTTGGCTCTTTCCATGACTACAAGATTCAAAGGCAGCAGCTCATGCCTCTGTATCCTTAGCTCGTTGTTCAGCCTCTTGAACTCACTGCTCAGCACCTTTTAGCAAAGTACCTTTGGCCATTAATGTCCTGTGAGAAGCTCAGTGAAGGGTCCCTTGCCGCCTTTTGCTTTATGTTTGGAAGTTTCCTGCCACTTCTAAAATTCTGTTCACAGCATCTCTCAGTCAAGACAATTTTCAGTGATACATTTCCTGTCCCATCTCAATGTTTTCTGTCCCTTATTCTCTTGCATTTTAGCTGTTCTTCTACAGTGTTCTCCATGACCTGTGTATTTACAGAATCCCTCTTCTGACATCGGTTGATGACATGGTCACAACCTATTGTAATAAACATATAAAGGTTTGTTCATAAAACGAAGGAATAAAGGGGTTAAGTAAAATAACAGGAACTCAGAAGGCAGAACTGAAAAAAAACTGACAATTATGTTCAGACAAAGAACAAAAAGAAACCTGCAAAGTGGCTAATTCCAGAGCAATATAGCTAGCTTGCAGGCCTTTTGTTGAGCACTATAGCTAGCTTGCAGGCCTTTTGTTGAGCAATATAGCTGGCTTAAGTGTAACAAATGTAATGGCCAAATATGGAAGTTTACCTATAGGTCAAGGACTCAGCTGCGAGGAAGAGGAGCACCTCCCCCCCCCCACGACCACCGGAGGGCAGATCACGACCACCTAGCAACAGGCCACGCAGACGCAGAGTACAACAAGCCGGAACTAAGAAGACTATAAGAACTCTGGGGTCTGGGAGGGTAGGTGCGAGCCGTTGGCGGGAGCAAAGACTTCCCCGGCCGCCCAGCGCTGTTTTGCCTGCTGTCGCTTGCTTTAATAAATCAAATTAACTTAATTGGCAAGGACTTTGGCTCTTTATTGCCCCTAACATATAACACCTATGAGGGTTACCTGATCCATGGGTGTGTAAAGATTGAGACAGTGGGTTCATAGGATTCTGTAATACACAAGTATATGGAAGCTTTGTTTCCATTAATTACTTTGTTACAAATTACTACTAGTTAAGCAAGTATATGTTGTAAGTTACTACAATATTACCACTAGTACAGCAAGTATAAACTTATGATCATTTACCTATATGCACACCTATATATATATATTGTTTGAGGTATTACTGGTATGGCACTCACCAAACAACTCCCAGGCGCAGAGAAAAGGCTCACTTCAAAGATGATCGGTGTCACAGAGTCCAGAGTCAGCCAGGCGTTGCAGACGAGGGTCTGGTCTGTTTGGGAGATCTTACACACAGAAGCTCACTCTGGGTAGATAGTGTCCTGGTTCTGGCAAGGATAGAGTTAATTTCCCAAGGAGCCAGGACAGGTGAGCCAAGCTGGCCGGGGGCGATTCCATACCATGTGACATCATGCTCACCATAAAAGGGCTAGTCGGGCAGGGGAGGGTTCGGCGTGTTGGCGTGGCTCCAGGCGTAGCTCCAGGACGGGTCGAGCATCCGGTGGGTCGGTCGTAGGATCGGTAAATCGTTTTGTTATCACCCATTGTTACTATCTGTTATCAGCACTGTTGTTGATTGTTTCCCTCTCCCTTGCTGTCCCAGTAAACTGCCCTTATCCCAACCCTCGAGGCTTTGCCGTTGTTTTTCCGTTCTCCTCCACATCCTGCCGGGGGAGGGGTGAGCGAGCAGCACGTGGCACTCAGCTACCGGCTGGGGCTAAACCACGTCAGTCCTTTTTGGCGCCCAACGTGGGGCTCGAGGGGTTGTGATAACGACAAGTCTGACCCAAGTGTGTTAAAACAAAGTTGTTCTAAGCATTTATAATGTTATTGAAACAGTCACTGGTCATAATGATGTTCTGTTTGGTCACATGGCTCTGGTTTGTAAACCCGTGATTACTCTATGTAATCCCTGTGGTGCTGTTTATCAACTCTGGGAGAGGGGTTCCTGTTCTCATATTGTTGTATTGTGTGATAATGACTTATGATGAGATATCATTGACAGTCATGGGTCTGAGCTGGTATGTGTATGTAGCATTTCGGTCAGGCCCGTACCTCGGTCAGTATCTTTCAGAATTGATTAATAATTGCACCCAATCTATGGGGAAGACGGGGGGGGGATACCTTCTCCCACTCTTTCACCTCCCCTTTTCCCTTTTGGTTGGTTACAACAATTTCTGAGAATTTTGAATACCCTTGGAATGTTCAGGCCAGTATATTCCTATTGCTAGGTCTCCTGAATGCTTTCCCACTTCTGTTCAGGGTTAGCAAAAATCTTTTCAAGAGTACCACCCAGGGATCTTCCCCAAGGCTGAATGGTCAGGGCTGGCATGGCATGTAGGAGAGTATGGGCGGGTATCTAGAGACCTTTTCACCCCCAATGGTTTGGAGCTTCACTCCTAAACAATTGCAAGACCCTGATAAAATGGTAGAATGTTTGAAAGGAAAATGCTGTGGGGATTCTAAGGAGACACATCTTATTGCGCTGTGCTGGGCCCTGGCCACAATCGATCAAACACTGCTTGATAGTAGACAGCACCATCCAGAGGGAGAGAGCGGACCCACAGGCACTGCAGCTACCCAAACCCCCGCAACAGGCACTGTAGTCGAGCCAAAAGATCAACCCACACCAGTATCAGTTGCCCCTATACACAAAAAGAAATACACAAGGAAATCGGTTCACTTAGTGAAAGATGATGATGAACCGGGGCCATCACGAGAACAAGAAGAAGAGCCAGAACCAGAAGTGATTACTCGATCCCTGTCCCTGAGTGAGCTGCAAGATATGCGGAAAGATTTCAGCCGCCTTCAAGGGGAGCATATTATTACCTGGCTGCTCTGCTGCTGGGATAATGGGTCCAGTAGCCTGGAACTGGAGGGCAGGGAGGCCAAGCAGCTGGGATCCTTGTCTAGGGAAGGGGGCATTGACAAAGCAATTGGGAAGAAGGCACAGGCCCTTAGCCTCTGGAGGCGACTCCTGTCAAATGTGCGAGAAAGGTATCCTTTCAGCGAAGATGTCATATGTCGGCCAGGCAAGTGGATCACTATGGAGAGAGGAGTGAGAAGATGTAAGAACATCTGCAGACACCAAGGTCAGTGAAGAAGGAGGGGGAGGAGGTGTTCCAGGCGTCAGAGCAAGATTCCCCTGCAGCCCGTGGTGAAGACCATGGTGAAGCAGGCTGTCCCCCTGCAGCCCATGGAGGAAGGATGCGGGGGTGTAGAGATTCCACCTGCAGCCCATGGAGGACCCCACGCCAGAGCAGGTGGAGGCACCTGAAGGACAATGTGGCCCGTGGGAAGCCCGCGCTGGAGCAAGCTCCTGGCAGGACCTGTGGACCCGTGGAGGGAGGATCCCACGCCAGAGCAGGTTTGCTGACAGGACTTGTGACCCCGTGGGGGACCCACGCTGGAGCAGTCTGCTCCTGAAGGTCTGCACCCTGTGGGAGAGACTCACGTTGGAGAAGTTTGTGAAGGACTGTCTCCTGTGAGAGGGACCCCACGCTGGGGCAGGGGAACGATGAGAGGAGTCCTCCCCCTGAGGATGAAGAGGCGGCAGAAAACACAGTGTGATGAACTGACTGTAACCCCCACTCCCCGTTCCCCTGTGCTGCTGAGGGGGGGTGGAGGTTGAAGCCAGGAGTGAAGTTGAGCCCAGGAAGATGGGAGGGGTGGGGGGAGGTGTTTTAAGATTTGGGTTTATTTCTCATTCCTCTACTCTGTTTTGCTTAGTAATAAATAAGATGAATTCCCTCTAAGTTCGTTCTGTTTTGCTCGTGATGATAATTAGAGAATGATCTCTCCCTGTCCTTATCTCGACCCACAAGCTTTCCATTATACCTTTTCTCCCCTGTCTAGAGAAGGAGGGGAGTGATAGAGCGGCTCTGGTGGGCACCTGGCCCTCAGCCAGGGTCAACCCACCGCAATAGTGAGTTACTTTTATAGCTTTGGTGTAGATACATAATTGGGCATAAGTGGTATAGATACATAATTGGGACACCAGTTCTTGGAACAGTTGTTGCTAACTTCTGCTTTCCTAGAAGGTCAGTTTGTTATTGCGGTTTCTTTGTTTTGTGCTTATCTCAGACTCGGAGCTGTGCATATCAAGGATATCCCAGCCTCCCAGTGAAGGAGATACCCTTCCCTGTCAGTATTTTTCCATTATTACTGAGTTGCCTTTAGGGATGGTCCATCCCTGGACGGGGTTGGTTCATTCCTAAGGAAAGAAGGCTCAAGAGGACCTTATTGCTTTCTACAAGTATGAAACAGAGGAGTATGAAGAATGTAGAACCAAATCTTTTGTTAAAACCAGAATAAGATACAGTAATATAATCATAGAATCACAGAATGGTTTGGTTTGGAAGGGACCTCAAAGACCACCTAGTTCCAACCCCCCTTGCCATGGGCAGGGACACCCTCCACGAGACCAGGTAGCCCAAAGCCCCATCCAGCCTGGTCTTAAACACTTCCAGGGATGGGGCCTCCACAGCCTCTCTGGGCAACCTGTTCCAGTGCCTCACCACTCTCACACTAAAGAATTTCTTCCTAACATCTAATCTAAATCGACCCTCCTTCAGCTTAAACCCATTACCCCTTCTTCTATCACAACACTCCCTGATAAACAGTCCCTCACCATCTGTCCTATAGACTCTCTTTAGGTACTGGAAGGCTGCTATAAGGTCTCCCCGGAGCCTTCTTTTCTCCAGGTTGAACAATCCCAACTCTCTCAGCCTTTCCTCATAGGAGAGGTGCTCCAGCCCTCTCATCAACTTCGTGGCCTGCTCTGGACTCTCTCCAACAGGTCCATGTCTTTCTTGTACAGGTGACCCCAGAGCTGGATGCAGTACTCCAGGTGGAGTCTCACCAGAGCGGAGTAGAGGGGCAGGATCACCTCCCTCGACCTGCTGGTTATGCTGGTTTTGATGCAGCCCAGGACATGGTTGGCTTTCTGGGCTGCAAGCGCACACTGCTGGCTCATGTTGAGCTTCTCATCAATCAACACCTCCAAGCCCTTCTCCTCAGGGCTGCTTTCAATCCATTCTCCGCCCAGCCTATAGCTGTGCTTGGGATTGCACCAACCCACGTGTAGGACCTTGCACCTGGCCTTGTTGAACATCATGCGGTTCACACAGGCCCACCTCTCAAGCCTGTCAAGGTCCCTCTGGATGGCAGAGGAATTATTATTACATTATTATTATTATAAGGAATTTCCTAGATTCCTTATAATAAATCCCTTTATGCTGTATTAAGGTAGCAGTGATTTCTATTCCACATTGTCACATATTGTTACTTATGTTGTCCTTGGTTAGGTTCCTCCATTATGCACCTTGTCTGTAGCTGGCCATGCACTAGTCATGTGTCTGCTTGCAAGGCTGTCCATTAGCCATCATGTCACACAGATTTATTGTGCATGTGTGTTCTCACATAAAAGCTTCACAAGCTCATGCCCACTGTTCCCAGCCATGGGCTGTTGCTCCGTGGTGCCAGGGACCTCCCTGCTTTCTGCTTGCCTCTCGCAGGAAACTACTAGGGAACCCCCACTGGGATATCAAGGTAATAAAAGCCTTTCAATCATCTGTGCATGCATTGTGTTTGTGTATTCAACCCTGCTTGGGTCTGATTTGGTGTCACCACTGGCGGAGGGCAGTCCGGTGCTGCTGTCTGGATCTGACAGACCATCCAGCTAATTCCTTGTCCACGGAGTGGTCCATCCATTTGTAGTGGACTGCTACTGTATGTAGTTTGTCTTGACATTGCCTTTGCACTACCATTTCCCTGCATTGACATCCTGCCTCAGAGGGCACTGGCCCCCCTCATCACGGTCTGCGGATGAGCTCCACCATGCACATGTGCGAGAGCCAGGGTGTGAAAAGGCTTCCTGAGAAGGCAGCATGTACCGCGCGATGGGTGCTGCCATGCGCATGCGCAAGACCCAGGGCGTGAAAAGGCTTCCCAAGGAGGCAACACGTACCGCACGTGCTGCACAAATGGCACGTACGCAGCTGCGATCTGCGCATGAGTGTGGGACCCTATATAAAGGAGCGCACATGCTCTGGTAAGCGGCAGGGCTTTTCTCCTCCTTCTTCTTCTTCTCCTCGTGCATCTTCCGGGACCTGCTTCGACAAAACCTGCGACGCTTGGATGCCATAGAGGGAGCTAATGGAACATCACTGGACTCGGAGTGGTGGTAATTAGACTCGTCCCTGACTTGGTCCCTTCCCCTCTCTATCTCACTCCCCTCTCTATTTCTCTACCTCCCTATCTCTCTCTCTCTTCCTCTTTGCCCTTCCCCGCTCTCCCAGTTATCTCTTCATATACAGTCCTTATCCCCCTGTTCATAAAAAATAAAGCTAAAAGGTTGTATGACATCTGACCTCGTTTGTGTCTTAATCTCACTCTTGGGATTGTATTGAACCCTCCCCGATATCGGATTGGGACACCGTTGAATCCATGTTTCTCCAATTTAGAGACAAGGATGTCATGCAGGACAGTGTCAAATGCTTTACAGAAGTCCAGGTAGATGATGTCAGTCACACTTCCTTTAACCACCAGTGCTGTAACCCCATCATAGAAGGCCACCAAATTTGTTAGGCACAATTTGCCCTTAGTAAAGCTATGTTGGTTGTCACCAATCACTTCCATATTTTTCATGTGCCTGAATACAGTTTCAAGGAGGTTTTTCTCCATGATCTTGCCAGGCACAGAGGTGAGACTGACTGGCCTGTAGTTCTCTGGGTTTTCCTTTTTTCCCTTTTAAAAAATGGGAGTTATGTTTCCCCTTTTCCAGCCAGTGGGAACTTCACCGGATTGCCAGGACTTCTCAAATATGATAGAGAGTGGCTTAGCCACTTTATCAGGCAGTTCCATCAGGACCAGCAGATGCATCTCATCAGGTCCCATGGACTTGTGCACCTTCAGATTGTCTCAAACCTTATCTCCTACAGTGTGCGGTTCTGCATTCTGCCAGTGCCTGCCTTTGCCTTCTGTGACGTGGGTAGTGTGGCTAGAGCCCTTGCTGGGGAAGACTGAGGCAAAAAAAATTGTTGAGTATGTCAGCCTTCTCCGTATCTGGGGTAAGCAGGTGTCCTGTTTCATTCTGGAGGGGGCCCACATTTTGCCTCATCTACCTTTTATCACTGACATACCTATAGAAACTTTTCTTGTTTTCCTTGATGTCCCTGTCCAGATTCAATTCTCTCTGTGCTTTAGCTTTCCTAACCTGATCCCTGGCTGCTCGGACAGTTTCTCTATATTCTTCCCAGGCTACCTGCCCTCGCTTCCACCCTCTGTAGGCTTCCTTTTTTTGTTTGACTTTGTCCAGGAGCTCCTTGTTCATCCATGGGAGCCTGCAGGTGTTTTCGCCTGACTTCTTTGTTGCGATGCATTGCTCCTGATCTTGGAGGAGGTGATCCTTAAATACTAGCCACCTATCTTGGGCCCCTCTTACCTCCAGGGCTTTGTCCCATTGTACTCTACCAAGCAGGTCCCTGAAGAGGCCAAAGTCTGCTCTCCTGAAGTCCAGGGTAGTGAGCTTGCTGTGCGCCCTCCTCACTGCCCTGAGGATCTTGAACTCCACCGTTTCATGGACACAGCAACCAAGACTCCCAGTATAATTTCCCCTGTCCCTGTGCTCCTTTTAATCCTGACCTGTAAGCTCTCGGTTGGCTCCTCATCCATCCCCAGATGGAGCTCCATGCACTCCAGCTGGTCATTGACATAGAGGCATTTCACTTGGGCCCCCAGTGAAGCTGACTTACTAGCTGGAGTGGTTGGAATTCCTTACCATCTCCACTAGACTTCAAGCGTGCTGCAGTGTGTCCAGCGTGTCTCCACACAACAGGCCAAGGGCCCTCGCTGGCACCTCGTGCCTCCAACCTTGGCCTATCATCCCATAACTTGTCACAGGCAAGCCTGATATTATCCCCCTCCTCTTTCATGCCTAGTTTAAAGCTCTGTCCATGAGCACCACTAGCTTCTGGGCTTTCTCTCCATTGAGAAAGGTGAATCCCATCTGACTTGAGCAAGCCTGGTGCCGTGTAGGCCATCCCATTGTCAAAAAACCCAAAATTGTGGCGGTGACACCAGCCACGGAGCCATATATTATTAATGGACTGGGACCATCTGTTCCTGCCAGTGTCGCTGCCTGCAACTGGAAGGAGGGCGGAAAAAATAACTTGTGCTCCAGATTCCCTCAGTAACTGTCACAAGAGCCTGAAGTCCCTTTTGATCGCTTTTGCACTACGCGTTGCAGCTTCATCACCACCCACATGGAAGAGCAGTAGTGGGTAGCAGTCCGAGGGCTGTACCAGGCTGGGCAGTTTCCTAGTGATGTCCTTAACACGGGCCCCAGGGAGGCAGCAGTCTTCCCCAAGAGGAGGGTCTGCCCTGCATATTGGACTCTCTGTACCCCTCAGAAGGGAGTCGCCTACAACTATAACCCACCTTTTCTTCCTCGTGGACGTGGTCACAATACAGGGCGTGGGCCTTTCTGGCCTTGGCGATACCTCTGGTGTAGCTTGACTGGCATCCATGTCCTCCTTTGAGTGGCCTTCCACAGCCAGAGCCTCACACCTGTTGTACAGAGGCACCTGGGAGGGTGAGGTGGGTAAGGAGGAGGTTCCCTGCCCCCCCCCGAGTGTGGACTTGCTTCCATTCCCTCCTTCCTCTTAAGCTACAGCCTTCAACCTGGCCGGGGGAGGATACAGGGTCCCCTTCATCTTGGGTTTTGTCTGGTCCCTGTTTCTGCCTCAGGGAGGGCAGAGCTTGGGTCCACCAGTCTCTCTCTTTCTCAGCCTCCCTGATGCTCCTTAACCTTTCTACTTCCTCCTGTAGCTCTGCCACCAGGCTGAGCAGATCATCCCCCTGCTCACACCGCCGTTCTCACTACCCACCATCCATGCCCAGTGACAGGCTCTGGCACTGCCTGCAGCCTGAGACCTGGGTGGCTGCATGTTTTTGCCACAGCTCTGTCTGGGTACCCACATCCATTCTGGTGAGCACAGAGGACAGAGCTCTCTGCCAGGTGGATACCACAGCTCATCTCCTTCCAAGGGGGTGAAGACCACCAATGGAACTTGACTCCTGAGCTGGTAGGGGGACTAGGCCCTCCCTGCACGAACTGCCGTGCAAACTGCCATGCCATACCTCAGCTGATTGCCACGGTCTCTTTGCCCGCTCTGTTCGCAGTGCTCTGGGTTGCTTGTGCTCCCCGGGCTGCTTTTTATAGGCGTGGGGGTGGGCACCACTGCCGTTCCTGTGAGAACTCCTGGCTTGTGGTGGGTCTCTTCCATTCCCCTGGCATTTCCCTGCCTCAGGAAACTCAGCAAAAGCCCCTGCGCGCCTAGATCTGCCACTCCGCGGTGAGTCAGACCAGCACCAGAGGAGCTCCCTTCAGTGACTCTTCTGAAGTTACTGCTTCAAGAACACTTCCAGTCAGTTATTACTGCAAGCTGAAATTACTTCTGTTGCATTCCATATCCTTAAACTTGCCTCTTTTATTGTCTTTTTTTCTTTAACTCTGCAAAAAACAGCATTTATATTACTTCTTATTCTATTGCAATTATCAATCTTTTTTTTTTTTTTGCTTGTTTTGTTTGTAGCAGGCAGTATAAGGCAAATATCTGTTCATTTTACTAATAAAGTTCACATATTATTTGTTCACTGATGCTGGCCTGGTTTTTTCCTGACTTGGTGAGTTTTGGTGCTGCTGATTTTGAAATAAATACACAATAAATTAGCTAAACCCACTTTGTTCTTTGTGTATCTTATTAAAGCTTGTGGCAAGCAGAACTTTTTTTTTTGTCTTTTGAGGAAAATGTTTCTGAATAACTTACAATAATTTAAAGCTAAGAAAGAACAGTGTGATATAGCTGCTGTCACGGTTGGCATTTTTTTTCACTTTACCTTGGAAGAACAAGCCAGGTGTCTAGAAAGCAGTGTACAGTGTCTTGTTAGTTGACCTCAGGTATCTGACACATCTGCAAGAGACTATCAGGTATTACACAGGGGTTATGGAAAACTGTCATATTTCTGAAGAAGCTGAAATATTTTGAGTCATATCAATCATCCCACAGTCCCAGAAATGTCATTAGAATCCTATGTTTAGTCAACTGAATCCAACCTTGGAACACCAATGACAGTAACTGGACCTTCAACATCTATCCTATACATAGACATCAACCTATGGGTCCCGATATTAGTCCCTTAACCTACAAACTGATTTTTTTTCTCCAGTCTGTACTTCATTCTATCACATAAATCAGTTTAGCAGTCCAAAGCTAGCAGATATGATGATAGAATCTCCATGACTGGAGATAATCAAAGCTTGCTTGGCCAAGGCTTTACGCAATCTGATCTAAGTTGGCCATGTTCCAAGTGGGAGTGAATCAGAGAACATCAAAGGTCCTGTCCAACCTGATTTGTCATACATAGGACTTACAGAAGAACTGCATCCTTCTGGAGTAGCAGTTGGAAGCCAAATGATACATCATAGGTCATTTAAAAGGCACCCGGCACTCAAGATAAATAAATTCCTTCCCCAAGTAAAGAATCAATGGAATCTAGAAAGTTACTGAAATATACAGACTTTACTGGGGTGATTCCTTGCCTTTACATGCCATTATCTTACTATGTACAACCAGAAAGTCAATCATCTTCTAGCAGATAATTCACTGTGATCATACGCATTGTTAACACTCTCATTCTGTCTCTTCTGTGGATTTAATAAAATCGCTCTCAAAGCAAGGGAGTTCTCAGAACTTGCTCAAACTGTCAATTGTTTTGTTTCAGGGCTCTGCTCCTCTGATTGCACTCTTATATTGTTTTTGACTGGTATAGAGTTAATTTTCTTCATAGTAGCTCTGTTTTGGATTTGTGATCAAAACAGTGTTGATTATAACACAGTGATGTTTTAGTTATTGCTGAGCAGTACTTTCACAGAGCCAAGGCCTTTTCTGCTTCTCACACCGCCCTGCCAGCGAGTAGGCTGGGGGTGCACATGAAGTTGGGAGGGAGCAGGGCCAGGACAGCTGACCCCAGTTAACCAAAGGGATATTCCATACATTATGACATCTTGCTCAGCAATAAAAGCTGGGGGAAAGAAGGAGGAAGAGGGATGTGTTCAGAGTTACGGCATTTGTCTTCCCAAATAACTGTTATGTGTGATGAAGCCCTGTTTTCCTGGAAATGGCTAAACACCTTCCTGCCAATGGGAAATGGTGAATGAATTCCTTATTTTCCTTCACTTGCACAGAAAGCTTTTGCTTTACCTATTAAACTGCTTTTACCTCAACCCACGCGTTTTCTCACTTTTCCAATTCTCTCCCCTGGTCTGCTGAAGGGAAAAATGAGCTGTGTGGTGCTTAGCTGCTTATGCAGGTTAGATGTCTAGATGCTATTTGTATCTTGGTTTTCCATTTGGAGAGAGCTTAATAGCTGCCACTAAAGGAAATACCTGGAGAAGAGAACAGTTTACTTTCTAATCCTCATCGTACAGGTAAGATGGATTTGAGCCATTTTGGACTAGAAACTGTGGCCCATTTCCATCTGAGGGCCCCAAAGAAACCACAGGTTTTCTTTTTGTTTAGGTTTTTTTTGTGTGTGTCTGGTGGTTGTTTTTTGTTGGGTTTTTTTTTTTTTCATTTTCAACTCAAAATGGCTAATTTAAGACATTCCAAAGTCTTTTCTTATCAAACCAGGTTACTCAGGCATGATTTTCCCTTGAATGATCGATTCTGGCTGTTCTAAATCACTTTCTTGTCATTTCTGTGCCTAGATAGGGCTTCCAGGAATATTTGCTCCATAATCTTGCTGTAGAATCAGGTAGTTTCCTGTATTCTCCTTCTTGCCCATCTGGAAAATGGGTGTGAAATTTTTCTTTTTCAAGTCATTTAGGAATTTTGCTTATTGCCACTGTCTTTCAAAGATGATATTGTCCTTGCAAAGACATCACTTAACACCCTTGAAAAGAGGCATGAGGGTACTGTGGTTTTCTTATAAGCCTATTTTTCTGAATGACAGTGAGGTCATTGGATTTTGCTGCTATCACCTTTCCCCAAGACAGGATGTTGTCCCTGGCTCATGGTGTGAGTGTTGAGTGTAAACAAAGCCTGATTGCATAGAACCATTGCTCTTCCCTAGCCGAATGGTTCAGAACATCCCTAATGCTTCTGGGGATGCCAAGGAAGGAAACAGTAACAACATTCCCAAAGTTGTGCCACAGCCATGTCCTTTGCCTGTCTAGTCTACAAAATTAAGAAAGAGTAAGGGAGGAGTATGATGTGCAATATGGTTCCCCCTGACATTTCTCCCTATAGCCTTCCATTTACTGCTCTTCCTTTCCTCGACCTCTTCTTACCTTCTCTTTCCTGCTCTATCTCATGGGAGGTCAATTCCTTCTGCTTATTCTATGGTGGCATGTCTTTACGGGAAGTGTTTTTTAGTCAGGGCATCACCATATTCAGGGAGGCTGTGTGTAGCTGTCTTGTCCTAGAGATAAGGTTCTTCTTCATTTTACCTGTTTTGCACACCGACTTGTGTGGAGTTGCTCTATTCCTGGAAGAATGGCTTATACTAACAATGATGACCTGAACTGCTCCTCAAGAAGCCTGAAGGAGAGTTCTTAGAGCTACATGTACTAGCATAGATATATATAGTATATACTATACAGAAAATAGATAACATGAGGCATTTTCTATGGACATGAATGACAAACAGGATCACAGAATCACAAAATCACAGAATCATGGGATCACAGAATCACAGAATGGTAGGGGTTGGAGATCATCTGGTCCAATCCCTCTTGCTAAAGCAGGATCACCTAGAGCAGGTTGCACAGGATCACGTCCATGTGGGGTTTGAATATCTCCAGAGAAGGAGACTCCACAACCTCTCTGGGCAGCCTGTTCCAGTGCTCAGTCATCCTCAGAGTGAAGAAGTTTTTCCTTAGATTGAGATGGAACTTCCTGTGTTCCAGTTTGTGCCGATTGCCCCTTCTCCTGTCACCGGGCACCACTGAAAAGAGTCTGGCCCCATCCTCTTGACATTCAACCTTTAGATATTTATAACCGTTGATCAGATCCCCTCTCAGTCTTCTCTTCTCCAGGCTAAACAGACCCAGCTCTCTCAGCCTTTCCTCATACGAGAGATGTTCAAGTCTCCTACTCACCTTTGTATGCCCCTGCTGGACTTCCTCCAGTAGTTCCCTGTCTTGAACTGGGGAGCCCAGCACTGGACACAGAACTCCAGATGTGGCCTCACCAGGGCAAAGTAGACGGGGAGGCTAACCTCCCTCGACCTGCTGGCCACACTCTTCTTAATTCACCCCAGGATACCATGGGCCTTCTTGGCCATGAGGGCACATTGCTGGCTCATGGAGAGCTTGTTGTCCACCAGCACTCCCAGGTCCTTCTCTGCAGAGCTGCTTCCCAGCAGGTCAACCCCTGTCCTGCGCTGGTGCATAGGATTATTCCTCCCTAGGTGCAGGACCCCACACTTGCCTTTATTGAATTTCATAAGGTTCCTCTCCGCCCAACTCTCCAGCCTGTCCAGATCTCATTGAATGGCAGCACAGCCTTCTGGTATATCAGCCACTCCTCCCAGTTTTGTATCATCAGCAAACTTCCTGAGGGTACTCTCTGTCCTCTCGTACAGGTCATTGATGAATACGTTGAACAAGACTGGAGCCAGTACTGACCCTTGGGGCACAACACTAGCTACAGGCCTCCAACTAGACCCTGCGCTGCTTATCACAGCCCTCTGAGCTCTGCCATTCAGCCCGTTCTCAATCCACCTCACTGTCCACTCATCTGACTTACACTTCCTAAGCCCACCTATGAGGATGTTATGCAAGATAGTGTGAAAAGCCTTGCTGAAGTTGAGGTAGACAATATCTACTGCTCTCCCCTCATTCATCCAGCCAGTCATGCCATTACAGAAAGCTATCAGATTGGTCAAGTATTGGGTTTGTGTGGCAAGGTTTTGGTAGTGGGAGGGCTACAGAGGTGGCTTCTGTAAGAAGCTGCTAGAAGCTTCCCCTAGATCCAATAGAGCCAATGCCAGCTGGCTACAAGATGGACCCACTGCTGGCCAAGGCAGAGCCAATCAATGATGGTGGAAGCATGTGGCCGATGCACCCACCCTCAACAAAGCCTGCGGGAAAAACTTCACACTGCAGTTTGAATTATGCCCACAGGGCAGTGGCAGTTTCAGCTGATGGGAGACAAAGCTGAGGTCTTCAGCCAATAGGAGACCTATGTGACCATATATGACCACAGGTCAGGTTTGAATTGAGTATAAATGGCGTTCCACGAAGGGGCCATCTTGAGTCGATCTCTCTCAGAGCAACGGGTCTGCGGTGAGAGGCTCTCCCCATGAGAGAGAGACCACCTAAGGTTCATCTTCTGCACAGATTGAGAGACTTCATCTTACATAGGTGAGTGATTTTGCGCATTTTGGGTCATCAACCATAAACCTTAGGAGCCCTTAAGTCAGCAATGTAGTACTAATATCCCTACCGACATCCTGAACCTGTGTCTTATTAATGTCTGTTGGAGGCAGTTAGAACAAAACTTGTTTTTTCCCCTTCCATCTTGTAAAATAATTATTTTTGATTGATTGTTTGTTAACTGGACTGGCATAGCTTGTGTGATTCTGTGACAAAGCACCTCTGTGTTAACATATTTAAGAAGGAAATTAAAAAAAAAAAACAACAAACAAATCCAAACCAAAACCAAACAAACTAGGAGCACTTTTGCAGTCAGCGAGAGGAGTGAGAAGATGTGAGGGCAACAACTTTGCAGACACCAAGGTCAATGCAGGAGGAGGGGGAGGAGGTGCTCCAGGCACCGGAGCAGAGATTCCCCTGCAGCCCATGAAGACTATGGTAAAGCAAGCTGTCCCCCTGCAGCCTGTGGAGGACCCCATGCCAGAGTAGGTGTAGGCACCTGAAGGAGGCTGTGACCCCATGGGAAGCCCACACTGGAGCAAGCTCATGGCAGGACCTATAGCCCTGCGGAGAGAGGAGCCCACGCTGGACCAGGTTTGCTGGCAGGACTTGTGACCCTGTAGGGGACCCATGCTGGAGCAGTCTGCTCCTGAAGGTCTGCACCCTGTGGAAGAGACCCACACTGGAGTAATTTGTGAAGAACTGCAGCCTGTGGGAAGGACTCACTTTGGAGAAGTTCATGGAGGACTCTCTCCTGTGAGAGGGACTCCACGCTGGAGCAGAGGAAGAATGTGAGGAGTCCTCCCACTGAGGAGGAAGTAGCAGCAGAGACAACATGTGATGAACTGACCACAAACCCCATTCCTCATCCTCCTATGGCACTGGGAGGAGAAGGGAGAGAAAATGGGGAGTAAAGTTAAGCCCTGGAAGAAGGGAGAGGTGTGGAGAAGGTGTTTTAAGACTTGGTTTTAGTTCTTATTACTCTACTCTGTTTTGCTTGGTAATAATACAGATTAATTTTTTCTAAGTTGAGTCTGTTTTGCCCATGATGGTAACTGCTGAATGATCTCTCCCTGTCCTTATCTCAACCCATGAGCCTCTCATTACACTCTGTTACTTCAATAACTCTGCCTTCTCTGTATCCTCTGTCACCAGGTCACCCACCTCATTCAGCAGCCCCACATTTTCCCTAGTCTTTCTTTTGCTGCTGATGTATTTGAAAAAGCCTTTCTTGTTGTCCTTGACATCCCTTGCCAGATTTAATTCCATGTGGGCCTTAGCCTTTCCATTGCATCCTAAATTCTCTGACAACATTCCTATATTCCTCTCAAGTGGCCAGGCTCTTTTTCCACATTCTATAAACTTCTTTCTTCCCTTTGAGTTTTTCCAGGAGCTCCTTGCTCATCCATGCAGGTGTCCTGCCTCCTTTGCTTGATTCCCTGTTCTTCGGGATGCACCAATATTGAGCTTGGAGGAAGTAGTACCTGAATACTGACCAGCTCTCTTGGACCCCCCTACCTTCTAGGGCCCAAACTCATGGGATCCTCCCAAGCAGGTCTTTGAAGAGGCCAAAGATAGCTCTCCTCAAGTCCAGGGTTGTAATCCTACTTATTGTCCTGCTCCTTCCACGTAGGATCCTGAACTCCACCATCTCATGGTCACTGCAGCCAAGGCTGCCCCAACCTTCACATCCTCAACCAATCCTTCTTTGTTTGTTAGTACAAGGTCCAGCAGCGCTCCTCTCCTCCACCTGCGTCAAAAAGTTATCATCAACGCTCTGCAGGAACCTCCTGGGCTGTGTGTGGCTGGCTGTGTTGCCTTTCCAGCAAATATCAGGGTGGTTGAAGTCTCCCATGACAACCAGGGCCTGTGATCATGAGGCTACTTCCAGCTGTCTGTAGAAGGCCTCATAGACTTCCTCTTCCTAATTAGATGGCCTGTAGTAAACACCCACAACAGCATCACTTGTATTAGCCTGCCCCTTAATTCTTACCCATAAGCTCTGGACTCGTACTTCATCCACATCTAGGCAGAGCTCAATATATTCCAGTTGTTCTCTCACATAAAGAGCAACTTCACCACCTCATCTTGATGACTTGTCTTTCCTACAAAGTGTGTAGCCATCCATGACAGCATTCCAGTCATGTGAGCTATCTCACCATGTCTCTGTAAATGCAATGAGATCATGGCCCTGTGACCGCACACAGATCTCTAATTTTTCCTGTTTATTCCCTATGCTGCATGCGTTGGTGTACAGGCATTTCAGAGGTAATCGAGCATGGAGATTTCCCTGGAGGGGTGCAAGAGGGTCCACCATAGCCATTCACACATTGAGGTAGTTGGCCTTTGGGTTCTCATCTTGGGAAGCAACTCAGGAACATTTGTTGCTGTTCAACATCCGCAGTTGGATGTGATGGCATGAGCATTGCCACTTTTGACCCTGCCCCCTGAGTCCTTCAGTTTAAAGCCTTCTTGACCAAGTTGGCCAGCCTGCTGCCAAAGATTCCATTGCCTTTTCTAGACAGGTGGATCCTGTCCCTCCCAAACAGCTTATAGTCATCAAAGAATGTTCTGTTGTCATAAAAACTAAAACCCTTGCAACAGCACCAGCCACATAGCCAGGAGTTGATATGCATTATATGTCTATTTCTGGCTGATCCCTTTCCTCCAACTGGTAAAATGGAGGAAAAGATAACTTAGGCACCAATGCTTTTCACTTGCACTCCCAGAGCTTTATTTTCTCCCTGGATTCTGCCCAGGTTCCAGCTTGCAGTGTCAATCATGCCCACATGAAAGAGTGCCAGTGGATAGTAGTCTGTGCTCTTGACAAGTTGTGGCACCCTCTCAGCAACGTCTCAGATCTTGGCTCCCAGAAGGCAGCATACCTCTTGTGACTCCTCACCAGGTCGGCAGATGGGAGCCTCGGTGCCTTTTAATGGAGTCACCCACTACAAGCACTTGCTGTTTCTTTTTATGGTACCTACTGTGTGCTGCTGGTGCAGTTTCTCCTTGCAGTCCTTGCTCATGAGTGTCTGTAGCTGTTAAAGCTTCATGTCTGTTTTTGGTTGTGAAGCTGGAGGGTGGAGACTGAAGCGGAGTCCTACTTTGGTGGGTCACCAGGGTCCAAGGTGCCTCATTCTCAGTGGTGCCCACTGCAGGTACTTGGTTATGAAACCACCTCTCTATCTCCATCTCAGCCCCTCTAATACTGCACAGCCTTTTAACTGTTTCCTGCAACTTGGTCACCTGATGTAACAGATCATCAACCTGCGCAGACCTTGTGCAGGTACTTCCCTTTCCACCAGGAGAAGGGTCCGGACACTCGCTGCAACCTACTACCTGTACTGACTGAAGTCTTCTTCCTTACCATTTCCATCTGGGTGGATGCATCAGACCTCTCAGGGGAGATCTTCTCTGTAGGAACACTGGGTTTAGCTCTGAGGTAAGTGCCCACCATTTCAGCAGAGACCTAGAGCACTTCCCTGGGCTGTGGCCCCAGAAGCAGGTTGCAGGGCCCTCCCTGCGTGCCCTCCCACACAAACTGCCATGCAAACTGCCGCACCATGCCCTGGCTGATGTGCTGCACCCTGTTTGCCCACCCTGTGTGCAGCGCTCTGTGTCGCTGGCACTCCCTGAGGCTGTTGAAGGTAGTTGTCAGTTTTTTTCTCAAGAGAGAAATGACATGAATCACAACACAATCTAGAGCTTTTCAAGTGTAGTCGGGGTTATTTACCGAGAAGGCAGAAATGCAAGAACAAGGGATGTATAGAAGATGAACATGGAACCTCTTATACAATTTCATAAAGTCTTTGAATATGGCACAGTGAAAGTCTCATGATGTACTACACTAGCTACACTCATTCACCAAAGAAATGGTGTCCCAATCCGATATCGGGGAGGGTTCAATACGATCCCAAGAGCGAGATTAAGACACAAAGGAGATCAGATGTCATACAACCTTTTAGCTTTATTTTTTATGGACAGGGAGAAAAGAACTGTATAGAAAGAGACTACCAGAAGAGCAGGTAAGGGCAAAGGAGAGAGAGAGAGAGAGAGGGAGATAGAGAGGGAGAGGGACCAAGTCGGGGACGAGTCTAATTACCACCACTCCGAGTCCAGTGATGTTCCGTTAACTCCCTCTATGGTGTCCAAGCATCGTACGTTTTGTTGAAGCAGGTCCCGGAAGATGCACGAGGAGAAGAGGAAGAAGGAGAAAAGCCCCGCTGCTTACCGGAGCACGTGCGCTCCTTTATATAGGGTCCCACAGTCATGCGCAGATCGCGGCTGCGTACATGCCGTTTCTGCGGCACATGCGGTACGTGTTGCCTCCTCGGGAAGACTTTTGACACCCTGCTCTTGCGCATGCGCACAATGGCGCTTGTCCGCAGATCGTGGAGGGGGGGCAGTGCCCTCCGAGGCAGGACGTCAATGCAGGGAAATGGTGGTGCGACGGCAATGTCGAGACAAACTGCATACAGTAGCAGTCCGCTACAAATAGTAAATGAATTAATGTGGTAAGTTCTTTCAAGATCAAAAATGAATGAGGAAAAGCTGTGTTATATTTTTCTTTGAAAATAGACAGAAGTGTGAAATGTCATTTTACATTTCTGCATTTACATTTCTCTACATAGTCTTCACTTTTTCTCAATTTCCTTCTTTACGAATTTCTCTTTCCTTCTTTACATTCTGTTTTAAAGCATAAAAATTATCCAAAAAAAAACCAACTTAATTTTAGTTTTTCCCATTCTTTCATATAACTTATGAGAAAGACAAAAAATGAGTAAAAAGGTATTAGAAACCATTTTTAAGTAACTGAAAAGCCTTTTCTTTCTTCTTTTAAAAATAACTATAAAAAAAGAAAAACCAGTCCAAGTTTAATGGCAATGGAGATTAAGAAGGAATCATTATTTTGATGCTAATAAAATATTGGCCAAAACCAACATGTTTTGCAGGAAAGATTAACATATCCTCACCGTGTGGCTTTGTGTTGAATGGCATGGCAAGGTTTTGGTAGCGGGGGGGGGGGGGGGGGGGCTACAGGGGGGGCCTCTGTGAGAAGCTGCTAGAAGCTTCCCCTGTGTCTGATAGAGCCAATGCCAGCCGGCTCCAAGACGGACCCGCCGCTGGCAAAGGCCAAGCCAATCAGCTCCTCTGTGATAACATATTTAAGAAGGAAAAAAACAGCTAGAGAGAGCTTTTGCAGCTGGAGAGAGGAGTGAGAAGATGTAAGAAACTCTGCACACACCAAGGTCAGTGAAGAAGGAGGGGGAGGAGGTGCTCCAGGCACCGGAGCAGAGATCAGCCTGCAGCCCGTGGTGAAGACCATGGTGAAGCAGGCTGTCCCCCTGCAGCCCATGGAGGGAGGATGAGGGGGTGTAGGGATTCCACCTGCAGCCCATGGAGGACCCCACGCGGGAGAGCAGGTGGAGGCACCTGAAGGAGGCTGTGACCCCGTGGGAAGCCCACGCTGGAGCAAGCTCCTGGCAGGACCTGTGGACGCATGGAGAGAGGAGCCCACGCCAGAGCAGGTTTGCTGACAGGACTTGTGACCCCGTGGGGGACCCCCACGCTGGAGCAGTCTGCTCCTGAAGGTCTGCACCCTGTGGGAGAGACTCACGCTGGAGCAGTTCGTGAAGTACTGTAGCCCATGGGAGAGACTCCATGCTGGAGCAGGGGAACGATGAGAGGAGTCCTCCCCCTGAGGATGAAGAAGCGGCAGAAACAACATGTGATGAACTGACCATAACCCCCATTCCCTGTCCCCCTGTGCCGCTGAGGGGGGCGGAGGTTGAAGCCGGGAGTGAAGTTGAGCCTGGGAAGATAGGAGGGGTGGGGGGAGGTGTTTTAAAATTTGGTTTTATTTCTTATTCCTCTACTCTGTTTTGCCTAGTAACAAATTAGATGAATTTCCTCTCTCAGTTCAGTCTGGTTTGCTTGTGATGATAATTAGTGAGTGACCTCTCCCTGTCCTTATCTCGACCCACAAGCTTTCCATTATACCTTTTCTCCCCTGTCTAGTGAAGGAGGGGAGTGATAGAGCGGCTCTGGTGGGCACCTGGCCCTCAGCCAGGGTCAACCCACCACAGGCTTAAATCAGGGTGTCTTGCAGATAATAACAGTTGTTATCTACATCTCTCTGCCTCTCCTGCTCAACCTCATAGATCAAAATATCCTTTGATCTCATTGTGAGATCTCATCTTGCCCAACTAGAGCTCTTACTCTTTGTGGTAGTTCTCTTTGTCTTCATAGTCACTATGATGGGAAACATTCTCATTGTCCTCATTGCAACTGTTGACCCTGCGCTTCATACACCCATGTAATATTTTCTTAAGAATTTGTCTTTGATTGAGATCTGCTTCAGCTTAGATATTGTGCCAGAAATTCTGATAAATATGTTGTCAGAAAGGAAAACTTCTTCTTTCACAGCTTGTGCTTTTCAGTTGAAATTGATCATACTCATTATCACATCTGTTTCCTGTTAGCGATCATGGCTTATGACCATTATGTCGCAATTTGCCACCCATTACACTGTGCTATCATCATAACCAAAAAGATATGTAGGCAAATGTCAGCAGTAGCTTGGCTTTCTGGATTCCCTGTAGCAGTTGGGCTCACTGGTTGGCTGTTCAGCATGTCTTTCTGCAAGTCAAATGAAGTCAACCATTTCTTCTGTGACATCTCAACTGTTCTGAAATTGGTGTACTCAGATACCTACACGTTCTAGCTTCTGGTGTTCATTGCCACTCTGCTTATCATGGTGTTGCCATTTATCCTAATCATCATCTCCTACATCTACATCATCTACACCATTGTGCAGATGCCTGTGGCTGAAAGCAGGCAAAGGATGTTCTCCACATCTTGTGGTTGTTACTCTCTTTTACTGTACAACCTGCTTTATTCATTTACATCCCAAGTCAAGTCTCTCACCAAATAACAAAAAGCTTGTGTCTTTTTCCTACACAGTCATTACACTGATGCTCAATCCCATCACCTACAGTTTAATGAACAGTGATGAATAAATATTCCAAATCTTGCAAAAGTGTGTATGTCTATGCATAAGTCCAGTATTTTTTTCCAGGTTTTAAAAAACCAAACAAACGAACCCTCCCACTATTATTTTCTTTGTAATATTTTTTACCATCACAGGGGCCATCAACCCATCAAAGGCCAATTTGCATAAGCTCAGAGGAGCACAGATACACACAGTGGTGGTGGGAACCCAAATCTAGGACTCCTGAGGAAGGAGTGCTATGTCCAGGCCCCTCCCAGGGCTGTCCCAGCAAAGCCATCAGCCCTAGTGTCCAGGTATGACACCCATCATGGTGAATCATTGCGAGCAGCTTTCCAGATCACCTTTGGGACTAAGAGGCATTGCTGCCTATGGCTGGGACATATGGGATGCAGGGGAAAAGCAGTTTGGGATCATACAGGACTTACTATGGGATACTTAGGGGAGGAACCAAAGGTGGGACAAGGGAGAGGTCTAGGTACTTTGGGGAGGAACAACAGTGGGAAAATAGAGGCGGAAGGGGTTCAAAAAGGGTCAGTCATGTGTAAATAGTTGGCTTCTCAGTGCACTTGTCTGGCCATGTCCTGCCCTGATCAGCATAGTCTATCCTGTCTTCTTATAAAAATCCTTTCTGATTCTGTCCTGGGTGAGAGTTCCCTACTCAGTGTGCACATGTGTGTATGGGGGGGTGAGTGCAGTACCTGGAGGCAGACAATGGGTCAGAAGATCCATGTGTCCATAAGACAGTGACTGGAGTGAGTATGAGTGTGCAAGTGAGTGTGTGATAGCTAGGGAAGGTCAACCAGGATGAGCTGGTGAGCAGATTAAGTGGCCTGGGAGGAACGGAGTGAGAAGGTCTCTAAGGGCAGCTCTTGGTATGAGAGCACCTGTGTGTCTACAGGGGTGAGAGCACAAGGGGGTTAGCTATGGGACCAGGGGAATCCCAGTGGGCTCTGGGTGTGAGAGTGCCTGTGGGTCTAGGGGGGTGAGAGCACAGCAGGGTCACCTACTGGGACCTGGAGAGTCCTGGCCAGATCTGTGTGTGTTTGCAACAGTCTGTACCAGCCACTGGAGTAGGGCTGTGGCCTTGGGGACTCATATCTCCACATGCCAGCAACTGGGGAGACTGGGATTCAGGGGTCAGCTACTGGACAAAGTGTCTGAGCCAAGCTACTGGAGGGATTCACCTTGTACATATCTATATACGTATATATTCTCACCACTGCAGGATGAGGCTGTTGATGTTGCCTGTGTGCATGCTCTGAGTGTCTGTCTGTGATCTGTGTGGCTGACCATGAATATATGTGTGTATATATCTGTGTCTATGTGGTACACATGGGTGTGTTTGTGGGTTCACCAGCTGGGAATACATCTTCAGCCTCTCTATTGTTTAGACCTGGGACATGGAGCAGTGACAGTCTCGCCTCTCCCAGCTGAGGGATCTGGGTTGATATATTTTTCCTCTAACATTTTAAGCATAAAAATCTGATGTCAATAGTTTTAAATCCTAATATCTATTAGGCCATTCAAGCAAGGCTGCCACAGTGGAAGAGTATGTGTATTCCTATTAGCTAAATCTGCTTGCAAGAACAGATGCACATACTCACTGTCACCTCCTAGCCTCCGTGATTTACCAGTTTCAGTAGCCCACGGTGCTGCTTTTCTGTCTTTCAAGGCACTGGAATCTGGGAGTGGACTTCTGTCTAATGCATTTGAACGTATCATTAATATTCAGGCAGCAATTTCCTACAGTTCTGCTTTTTTCCTTCCCAATTATGCAGTCTACAACCTGTGAAAATTCATTATGTCACATCCTTAGACACTGAAAAGTGTTACTCTTTTTAAATCCCTTTTGATATTGTTCTTCCTCCAGCCATTCAAAAGTTTTTATTGTGCAGGATGAAAAATCTACTGCAGCTGTGTGTCTTACCTTATACTGAGGCCTGAACAAGCCAGACCTTAAAAGATCAATGCTACTCTACCAGGTTCCACAGATTATATCATGCATTTGACACTGTCCCGCACGACATCCTGTCGCTAATTGGAGAGGCATAGATTCAGTGGATGGACCACTCGGTGGATAAGAAATTGCCTGGATGGTTGCACTCAGAGAGTTGTGGTCAACAGCTCAATGTCCAAGTGGAGATCAGTGATGAGTGGTGTTCCTCAGAGGTTGGTACTGGGACCGGCACTGTTCAACATCTTTGTCGGTGACATGGACAATGGGATCGAGTGCACCCTCAGCAGGTTTGCCGACGACACCAAGCTGTGTGGTGTGGTCGACACACCAGAGGGAAGGGATGCCTTCCAGAGGGACCTGGACAGGCTTGAGAGATGGGCCCATGTGAACCGCATGAAGTGCAACACTTGAACTTGCAAGGTCCTGCACATAGGTTGGCACAATCCCAAGCACGACTACAGACTGGGCAGAGGATGGTTTGAAAGCAGCCTCGAGGAGAAGGACTTGGGGGTATTGATTGATGAGAAGCTCAACAAGAGCTGGCAGTGTGCGCTTGCAGCCCAGAAAGCCAACCATGTCCTGGGCTGCATCAAAAGAGGTGTGACCAGCAGGTTGAGGGAGGTGATCCCACCCCTCTACTCTGCTCTTGTGAGACCCCACCTGGAGTACTGCATCCAGCTCTGGGGGCCCCAGTACAGGAGAGACATGGAGCTGTTGGAGCGAGTCCAGAGGAGGGCTACGAAGCTGAGGGCTGGAGCACCTCTCCTGTGAGGACAGGCTGAGAGAGCTGGGATTGTTAAGCCTGGAGAAAAGGCGGCTCTGGGGAGATCTAAGTGCGGCTTACCAGTATCTGAAGGGGGCCTACAGGAAAGATGGTGAGGGACTGTTTATGAGGGCGTGTAGGGACAGGACAAGGGGTAATGTGTTTAAGCTGAAGGAGGGTCGATTTAGATTAGATGTTAGAAAGAAATTCTTTACTGTTAGAGTGGCAAGGTACTGGCACAGGTTACCCAGAGAGGTTGTGGAGGCCCCATCCCTGGAAGTGTTTAAGACCAGGTTGGATGATGCTTTAGGCAACGTGGTCTAGTGGAGGGTGTCCCTGCCCATGGCAGGGGAATTGGAACTAGATGATCTTTAAGGTCCCTTCCAACCCAAACTATTCTATGATTCTATGATTCTATAAAAAATGATCTAAAAGTGAGAGGAGAGTTATGAATACATGTAGCTCTGCTCCTACTGACAATACAGCTTGCAAATACAGAAAGTATAAATGCAATCTCTACTGATCAGATACATACAATGACACAGAAACTATGAGGTATGTACCTTTTCAAACCAGCAGGCCAGATGAGTTCCTGAAGAGCATCTCACCGGCACTACATGCGTGTCAGTGGGCAAATTATTTGCTTCCCCTGAACTGAGATTCCAAAACATGTACTGGTGTGGTTTTGTGTGCACTGGTTCCTAGGCTTTTCTTACAGTTGTGACTAGAGCTAAGGAAATGTAGTTATGTGGTAGAAGGATGAAATTCAAGTTTGTCCTTTAGTGATAACTGTGGTGTAGCTTTGCACAACCCATTCTGCTTAGACATTAATTTCCTGGGTGGTCCAGGAACTGCCCTGCTAGTCTCAGCATAGATGAGACAATGGCCTCAGTGTGCTGGTTTTGGCTGGGACAGAGTTCATTTTCTTCAGAGTAGCTAGTGTGGGGCTATATTTTGGATTTGTGCTGAAACAGTGTTGATATTACAGAGATGTTTTTGTTATTGTTGAGCAGTGCTTGTACAGAGTCAAGGCCTTTTCTGGTTCTCATACCACCCCACCAGCGAGTAGGCTGGGAGTACACAAGAAGTTGGGAGTGTACACAGCTAGGACAGCTGACCCCAACTGAGAAAAGAGAAATTCCTTTACACTATGACATCATGCTCAGCATATAAGTGGTTGGGGGGAAGAGGGAGGAAGCAGGGGGACACACATTCAGAGTGACAACGTTTGTCTTCCCAAGTAACCGTTATGTGTGCTGGAGCCCTGCTATCCTGGAGATGGCTGAAGACCTGCCAGCAATGGGAAGTAGCGAATTAATTCCTTGTTTTGCTTTATTTGTGCGCGCGGCTTTTGCTTTACTTATTAAACTGTCTCTATCTCAATGCACAAGTGTTCTCACTTTTACTCTTCCGATTCTCTCCCTCATGCTACTGGGGGCAGGGACTAAAAGAGCAGCTGTGAGGTACTTAGCTGCCGGTTGACAGACTTCTCCCAGCAGTTCCTATCAAAGAACACATGGGCTTCTACATAGAAATCACAGAGGAAGGAATGGTCCCAAAGAACAGACGTTTGAACATCGGATAGGAATTCATAGAATCATAGAATGGTTTGGGTTGGAAAGGACCACAAAGATGATCTAGTTCCAACCCCCCTCCATGGGCAGGGACACCCTCCACTAGACCACGTTGCCCAAAGCCCCATCCAACCTGGCCTTGAACACTTCCAGGGATGGGGCCTCCGCAGTCTCTGTTCCAGTGCCTCACGACCCTCACAGGGAAGAATTTCTTCCTAACATCTAATCTAAATCGACTCTCTTTTAGTTTAAACCCATTACCCCTTCTTCTATCACTACACTCCCTGATAAACAGTCCCTCTGCAGCTTTCCTGTAGGCCCTCTTTAAGTACTGGAAGGCTGCTATAGGGTCTCTCCAGAGCCTTCTTTTCTCCAGGCTGAACAATCCCAACTCTCTCAGCCTGTCCTCATAGGAGAGGTGCTCAAACGCTTTGATCATCTTCATGGCCCCCCTCTGGACTCACTCCAACAGCTCAATGTCCTTCTTGTACAGGTGACCCCAGCGCTGGATGCAGTACTCCAGGTGGGGTCTCACTACAGCAGAGGGGCAGGATCACCTCCCTCAACCTGCTGGTCACACTTCTTTTGATGCAGCCCAGGACTCGGTTGGCTTTCTGGGCTGCAAGCGCACACTGCTGGCTCATGTTGAGATTCTCATCAATCAACACCTCCAAGCCCTTCTCCTCAGGGCTACTCTGAATCCATCCTCTGCCCAGCCTGTAGTTGGGCTTGGGATTGTGTTGACCCACGTGCAGGACCTTGCACTTGGCCTTGTTGAACTTCATGCAGTTCACACGGGCCCATCTCTCCAGCCTGTCAAGGTCCCTCTGGATGGCATCCCTTCCCTCCAGCATGTCGACCGCATCACACAGCTTGGTGTCGTCAGCAAACTTGCTGAGGGTGCATTCAATACTACTGTCCATGTCACCGACAAAGATGTTGAACAGTGCCGGTCCCAGTACCAACCTCTGAGGAACACCACTCGTCACTGATCTCCACTTGGACATTGAGCCATTGACTACAACCCTGAGTGTGACCATCCAGCCAATTCCTTACCCACTGCGTGGTCCATCCATCAAATCCATGTCTCTTCAATTTAGAGGCAAGCATGTTGTGTGGGACAGTGTCAAATGCTTTGCACAAGGCCAGGTAGATGATGTCTGTCAGTCTTCCCTTATCCACCAACACTAACCCCATCATAGAAGACCACCAATTTTGTTAAGCACGATTTGCCCTTAGCAAAGCCATGCTGGTTGTCACCAATCACCTCCTCATTTTCCATGTGCCTGAGCATAGTTTCCCAGAGGATCTGCTCCACGATCTTGCTAGGCACAGAGGTGACACTGACTGGTCTATAGTTCCCCAAGTCTTCCTTTTTTCACTTTTTAAAAATGGGAGTTAGGTTTCTTATTTTCCAGGGGAATGTTTTGTGCACAGTTAAGGTGAAAAATTGCAGTGGATCATGTACGTGCTGGAGTGAGCAGAGAGGGCCTTAGAGCAGCTTGATAGAAGAATTCAGGAGAAAAACATTTTTGGGAGTCTCATCCTATCCACCTGAAGATTCACAGATTCACAGATTCACAGGGATTGGAAGGGACCTCTAGAGATCATCTAGTCAAACCCCCCTGCTAGAGCAGGATCTCCTAGAACAGGTTGCACAGGATCGTGTCCAGGCGAGTTTTGAACATCTCCAGAGGAGACTCCACAACCTCTCTGGGCAGCCTGTCCCAGTGCTCGGTCACTCTCAAAGTGAAAAAGTTTTTCTTCATATGCAGATGGAACTTCCTGTGTTCCAGCTTGTGCCCATTGCCCCTTCTCCTGTCATTGGGCACCATAGAGAAGAGTCTGGCCCCTTCCTCTAGACATCCACCCTTTAGATATTTATAAGCATTGATGAGATCCCCTCTCAGTCTTCTCTTCCCCAGGCTAAACAGACCCAGCTCTCTCAGCCTTTCCTCATAAGAGAGATGCCCCAGTCCCCTAATCATCCTCACAGCCCTCCACTGGTCTCTCTCCAGTAGTTCCCTGTCTGTCTTGAACCGGGGAGCCCAGCACTGGACACAGAACTCCAGATGTGGCCTCACCAGGGCAAAGTAGAGGGGGAGGCTAACCTCCCTCGACCTGCTGGCCACACTCTTCTTAATTCACCCCAGGATACCATGGGCCTTCTTGGCCATGAGGGCACGTTGTTGGCTCATGGAGAGCTTGTTGTGCACCAGGATTCCCAGGTCCTTCTCTGCAGAGCTGCTTCCCAGCAGGTCAACCCCTGACCTGTGCTGGTACATGGCATTATTCCTCCCTGGGTGCAGGACCCTACACTTGCCCTTAGTGAAATTCATATGGTTCCTCTCTGCCCAGCTTTCCAGTCTGTCCAGATCTCACTGAATGGCAGCACAGCCTTCTGGTGTGTCGGCCACTCCTCCCAGTTTTGTATCTTCAGTGAATTTCCTGAGGGTACACTCTGTCCCCTCATCCAGGTCATTCCTCCCTCAAACTTAGGAGGCATCATCCTAAGTTGCTTATATTGTATTTGAACACAGAATTTACATAACTAAATGGCTTGACACAGTTATATCCAAAAAATATATGGGAGAGCTCCATGCAGTAATTTCATTTACTACACCTTTGTTAGTACAATCAATATTGTAAATTTAATAATATTTTTATAAGATTACTATGACTCCAAGGGGATATCCTGCTCTGGACTGGGAAGTCCCTGGGGAGTGCTAGTGGAAGGAATCTGAAGAATTAGTATTCAGTGAACGGTCCATGATGACAGCTGAGGGGTGAGATCAGGGAGGAGTAAATGGGAGATTTCATGTAATGCCAAATTTACTACCACTTCTGAATGGATGCCCAAAGTTCAGTTCCTCTCATGCAGAGGGAAATATTGGAGGTGGCAGTGTCCGGAGAGCTGCGAACCCAGAGGACACCTCACCCCAAGCTGCAGAGACCATCACAGACCGGATCTAGGGCCCAGCCCAGTGACTCTGAGAGACAGCTGCAGTGGCTCCTGCCAGGGTTCCCCAGACAAGCTGGGCCCCTCCAGGCACATTCACATGTGCACCCCAGGCATGACTACACCTTCAGGCTGGTCACAAAGATCAGTGTGGATAGAAACACTCTGCAAATGCTGATGGCACCAGGAGCCTCATTCAGTTCACCTCCGATGATCAGGATGAGGGTCTGTCAGTGGGGCATACATACATGTACAGACATACATAAATATACATATACAAAACGGATCTCCTAATCACTGCTCTAGGCACTCAGGGTATGCAGTGCCTGCCTCTGGATCCCCAGTTTCTGGCACCTAGGCATGTGAGCCCTGAGGTCCAGCACCACTACGACTGCTGGTACAGACCCTCCTGCCTCACCCACACCAACCTACCACCCTCAAACAAACACAAGCCATTCACACTAACTGACCTGGAAGCATCCCCCCAGCTTTCCAGTTCCCTTGTACACACACCAGCACCCACAGCAAGGCACAGAGGTCCCCCAGTAACACTAAAATGCTCAGCCTTAGACACTCCGTCGACCCAGCAGCCGCTCTGGATCCCAGCTGCTGGCACTCCCAGTTGCTGCAGCACGGTGCTCTTCAGTCATTGAAACCCTACAGGAAATCCTGACTGCTCAGAGGTGGAAGATTGGTTAAGGGTTGGTTAAAGATTAAGGTCTTGTCTGAGTGCCAGCAACCCGAGCAGAGGACCGTGAGTCACGGGGCCCCATGTGGCTGATGTGCCAGGAACTGGAGAGGCCAGGCAGCCTGCCTGAGTAGGGCAAGGGACCTGTTATCCAGGTGTTGAATTGGCCACCAGTTTGGGCTGGGTACCAGGCATACCGCCAGGGTTCAAGAGGTGGCTACTGGAGGGACCAGCAGTGTACCAAGCCAAGCGCTGCAGACACCATGAGGTCTGGACATCACCTGAGAGACCCGTTTGCGTGTGTATGGCTGTGTGCGTGAGGCAAGTGCGGATGGGAGGACCCAAGGGCCAGCTGCTGTGTAGGCTCCTATGTCTAAGGCTGTTCACTGGGGGGATACATCACACATTTGTGTCTGTGGATGTGTTTGTGCAAGTGGGTCTGTGTCCCAGCAGCTGGAGTGGGGTTGGGGGCCTCAGGGGCTTGCCTGCACGGGTGTTGCAGATGAAGGTATTTGACATGGTTACGATTTAGTCAATTCAAAATTTATTAATAATATGAGGTCAATCAAAGGTTGAATTTTAGCAGCATTCAGTGATTGACTAATTTAAAGATTTACAAGTCATTCAGTAATTTAGCTTTTCTGGCACCTCCCTCTTTTTGGCCATGACCCACATACAGATGCACCAGGTTGTCAGGAGGTGATCGATTGTCCTTATTGTTCCCAAGCAATAAAGGACAAGAACATCACAGTCCAAGTACAGATGGACCAGGCCATCGATGTTGCCAAGTGAAGCAAGAACCAGGCACATTGAGGGGGTGCCTTAACGCTCTGATCTGCTGTTCAGGTATGTGGCCCAGAAAAGGGGGGGAAAATTGCACCAAGTACCAAGCGGCTCAAGAGGGGGAGGGTTGCACCACCACAGCAGGTGCCACAAGTGTGCCTAGGTGTGGGTGCTGATGTGCATGCAGAGCATTTCTATCTGCCTTGATCCATGTCTCTGGTGTGTACGTGCAGCCGTGCCTGGGGTGCAAGTTTGAGTGTACCTGGAAGGTCTCAGCCACACTGGGGAGACATGGTGGGAACTGCTGTAGCTGCTTCCCACAGATCCCAGTCCCGACCTTACAGCAAGGCACCCTCTAGGTCCCCAGCCCTCTGGACACCGCCACCACCAACAGGTCCCTCTGCTTTGGTATGACAGGAATGGATCTTTGGGTATCCATTCAGAAGTGGCAGTAAATTGGGCATTGCATGAAGTCTTCCATTTACTCCTCCCCTGGTCTCATGGACCTCAGCTGTCATCATGGACCTCTCATGGATTATTACTTGACCTGCTTTACTCCTGCTTCAGATTCCTTCCACCAGCAGCCACCAGTGAATCCCCTGTCCAGAGCAGGGTGGGCAGGGGATCCCCCAATTTCGTCTGGGAGAGTTGTAGGCCAACACAGTGCAACTTCATTATTTCAGGCTTGCAGGGTCTCTCAGACCTGGGCATCTGTGTCCAAGATCACCACCACAGGAAGTGGTCCCAGGCATGAATGCATATTAGATGCACTTCCACGAGTGGGAGTTGGACCTTCAGAGCTGTGTTCCATCCAGTGGTAGTCTGTCATTTCATTCCCTGGCCATGCCCTTTGACTGTGGAAGATGCCTAAGAAAAGGATCCTTATGGAGACATTTCTGCCCATTGTTTGCAGGTGAATCCCTTTGGACGATTCTCTCTCCACCTCATGGTTTGAAGGCATTATTCCAGTTTAAGTGTCCTGTAGCCTCACCTTCTACACATTGTCCCACACCAGAGAGCAACAGTACTGTGGAAAAGGTGGCCTTTACAGTTTCTTCCAATTAAACATCTTGCTCATCTGTGGTTAAGCTCAAGATCGGTGAGGATGACTAGGGAGAGGAGTATTTTGTAGTATGGGTGAGGTTGAAAGTTTCTGGTAAGGTCTGTCTTGAGTCACAGATATTATCTACATTATTCTGAGCTATGGAAGTCAAATTTAGGTGAGGGAACGGAGGAAGTTACAGTTTCAGCTTTCTTTAGTGTTTGTTTCTGCAAAAGACAATTGTCTGGCTCTGTTGGCATGGGATCCACCTACTACTCATGTTCTCCTCATAGGCACAGCTGAACTCTGCAGTGATCTTAGAGAAAGCCTGTGGGATTCTGAGCACATGGGTTCTCCCAGCCCTCGTCCTTGTCTCCATGTGACAGATCTAAAGCACTGAAATGCCTTTGGGTCTGTGCTCCTCAGATAACACAATCTCATACGTCTCAGAAAGCAAAGTGTTTGCAGTTTTCTGCTTTATCTCTTTGTGGGACAGAAATTGTGTGGTTAAAAAGGTTCCAGGAAGCAGATTAACCCAGATTAGATGTCATGCTGGCAGGCTCTGGAAGAATGAAAAGACTCAGACTCTAGTCCCTACCTGAGCTCCTGCTCCAGCTCCAGCCATGCCTGCACATGGCCATGTAACCTTCTGATCTGGACCTGGGCCCATGGGCTGACTTCGCAGCTCGACGTACAACTTTCCTCATCACTGGACTTGTCTGACCATCTAGAACACTAGTGCTTGAGGTTGTGAGTCTCCAGTAGGTTCTGTGCCTTAGCTACTCTGACAGGTGATTGCCCAGGGGTACCTCTGATGGCAGTCAGCCCCTCTGATGGCAGTCAGCCCCTCTGACAAGAACCAGGACCTCTGCCAGGCTCTGTTCAGCTCTCACTGTTCCTGTCAGGGGACTGGGAAAAAAGAAAAAGCTAAAAAAATCCCAAAACTACTCAATCCATATCTAGGATCCAAGGAGGATCTCACCAAGGGTCTCCAATGACATACGCACTTGACTGGAGAACAAGCCCAGATCTGTCCAGCTTTTGGAGGAGATGGTGACAAAAACAAGAGATTGTGACATGAACGCCTCACCAGACCGCGGTCTGGGGTTTGTAAGAAAAAAAAGCAACACATGACAAGCTGATAGCAGGCTGAGGTTTCCTGTATCAGCTCCAAACTTTGTATATAGAGACTGCCATTCTGTACTTGTCTCCTGCCTGGCCATAACAACCGGTTTGGCTCTTCAGGACACTGGTAGAAGATGCTACTTCTCCTTCTGCTTGCAAGCGCTTTTCTCCTTCTCCCGTGGGCTGGGGCTGGTGAGTAGGGAGAGATGGGATTTAGACGAGGAACGTGCAAGGGCACAAACGGGCACTGAGCAGGAAATCTGTCGTGTACCTGCCTTGCCTTTTCTCGTATCTCTACTCTCTGCTCTACGCATACCTCTCAGCTCAGACCGTGCCTGAAAGCAGTGATGCGTTATAGGTACCAGTTGTAGTGCCCTTTGACAGCATTTTAGACATCCAGAGTCAGGGGAGGTCAGTCATCCCCAGGAAGTGTTGCTTGTTTGTCTCTCCATTGTGCATAACCAATGCACCCATTGGACAGCCCAAGCAAGGAGACTCAGGGGATGACCCTCTCTCCTCATGCTGCTCCAAACTTGATGGGAAATAGTGGCATACGTGACATTAACACTTCTCATCTCTCTTCAGGAAGGATCATTGGCGGATGGGAAGCTAAGCCCCACTCCAGGCCCTACATGGCTTATTTATCAATTCAAAGTGAGTCAGGTAGACATAGAAGTAAATGTGGAGGATTCCTGATTCGCCCAGATGCAGTGCTCTCAGCAGCTCACTGTGTGGCTGGAAAAAAGTAAGGCCCTATCTTTTCTGCACATGGGGTTTTTTCAAGTCTCGCAGTCATGAAGTTCCGCAGACCTGGTCAGGGGTGAAAGAGCACTCCGTGTCTCTTCGGGCACAGCAGGGCTCTCTGTGAGTCGAGCCATCCCTGTGAGCTGCAGGAATTGTCTGCCAGGGGCTGTGTGCCTGCGACAGCACTCCTCGGCAGAGTATCTCCTGGTCTGTGGTCCCTACCACGGGTCAGAGCCAGTGTGGGAGAAGAGAGGCTGGTGCTCCCAAATCCCTGCTTCCCTTCTGTCTTCAGAAATGGGACACCTCAGACCTATGTCAGCATGGTTTAAGGGACCCTCAGCTGACTTGTGGAGGGATCCAGGCTACAGGTGGGAAACTTGTCGAGAAGTAATCTCTGGGGAGGCGTATCCCACCACCACCTCCCACAAACCACCTGCCATGGGGGCTGTGTGGCTGTGGTCAGCGTAGCTGTAAAATGCTGGTGTTTTCCTGGCAGAAAAGTGAACATCACTGTGACCCTGGGAGCCCACAACATAAATAAGAATGAGCCGAGCCAGCAGGTGTTCCCACGTTGGACACTGGGTCATCCACCCCAAGTATTCAGGATATACCAGTGAAAATGACATCACGCTGCTGAAGGTATGCCCACACACATCCTTGCTGCCCAAGGGATCGACCCCTGCTCACTTCCCCAACCTCATGAACTTGTTCCCATTCCTTTGCCTGCTCTGACCCTACATTCTCTCTGCTTGGCAGCTGAAGCCAAGGGCCAAGCTGACTAAGTCAGTCAGTTATATCCCCTTCGCCAGTCACAAGGAGCGTGTGGAACCAGGAACTATGTGCCAAGTGGCTGGCTGGGGCAGGACATCGATGCCTGGGGATGTGACTAGTGTGCTGATGGAGGTGGACCTGAAGGTGCAGCGTGAAAATATTTGTGAGGAGTCCTTCAAAAACTATCTGCAGCAGTCTATGATCTGCATTGGCGATGAGAATGGCAAAAAGTCAACTTTCCATGTAAGTGTTGCTTTGGGCTGTAAGCTTGGGATGAGGTTGGGCCTAGACAGTCAGGGCTGGTTCTCAGGTAGGGGATTAAAATGAAGTAGATTCTTCAGGATGATGTGCTGAGGCTCCTCTCAGGAACTCTGAAGCTAATGTGCTCTCTGAAGCCAGGTGTAGTTTCCCAACTGTCAGCATCATGTGCCTTTTTTACATGGCTGGGGATATTCCATCCAGGCTAGCCAGTGCTTCCAGCAGGCTGCAGATCTCGTGTAAATGCTTTGTCATATCCTCCTGACACAGTGGGGTGGCTTGGGTATTCCCACATGTCTAAAGTAGGACTAGAGTCTTCTTTTCAGGGATATGAAGGCAGTTTGTGAATCTGAGATGGCCTCCAGGCCTGAACTGCTTCACGGATCAGCTTAGAGGAGTAGTGAGGCACCTACAAGTCCTGAGGAGCTGGGTCTGGTGGGAGATGGTCAAAAGAGGAGGTTCTTCACAGGGGAGGGAGACAAGAGGGCCAGTTTCTTCCTGAGGGCAGGGGGAGCCATGCTGTGACACGTCTGATGCCTCCCACATCCTTTTACCTCACAGGGGATTCTGGCGGCCCATTAGTCTGCAACAGGAAGGCTCACGGCATTGTTTCTTATGGACGCAAATATTGCAATCTTCCCTAAAGTATTTACCAGAGTCTCCTATTTTGAACCCTGGATACGTGCAGAGCTGAGGAAGTTTGCACTCCAAGACCGATCTGACTCTCCCTCCTCTGTCTAAAATGCTCAGTGCCCCGTTTCCATGTTGCATCAAACATCTGCTGATGTTCAGGGGCTTCCAGGGGCAGCTGAAATGGGGTCAGAGATGCCTTCACGGCATATGCACAGGCTTCTGAGCTAAGGAAATGTCTCCATGGCAAATTAAAATCACATGTCCCACGTCCACAGCATTTCCCATTATTCCCTCCTCCCACTGCTGCCACACAGTGCTACCTCCTGCTCTGCTTTCTGGCCACCAATAAAAGCATGTTCAAACTTGCTTGTGTGTGCAGCCTTCTTGGGAATGGTGGCCTGAGGTTTAAATTTAGGAGACTCAATTCAATGCAGTAGTGACAGGAAGTCATCTTTAATGTACAGGATGCCAAACAAAAGAACGGTCTTCTGTGTTATTTCCTTAGCTGCTCTTAATGACAGAAGGTATGATTAGGAAATCCAAGGGACAAACGTCCACTGAAAGTTACTGAACAGAAAGGAGAGAGGACTTAATTTTGCCAGTTCCAGACAGGTGCTCTAAGCTGCCTTTGGTATCATGGGGGAGATACAGACATTTCTGGCAGCCTGCTGCCAGTTCTATGGCATGAATCCCTATGTGCTAAGCAGACTGTCTTTTGGATGAAAAATGCCATGAACGTGCTTACTTCTCTTTGTTACTCAAAAAGTATATTGGGGTAATAATATTTCCTGGAAATTTAGGGCTGGTTTAGATATCCCAGCCTATTCCTTTTTGTCTCTATCAAGAGAAACACTTCTATTTAAGCCATTTTTGAAGTTCAGAAGGTTGGTTCCATTGAGATGTTCCTACTGTACAGGAGCTGAATCTTGTGGAGCCCCTAAGCCCTATCTACTAGCCCTGTTCCAGTTGTAGTCCAGAGCATCAAAAGTAGCACAAGATTCCAGTAAAAGAGAGTTCTTCCCTAGGAAGTCAGAATGTCTTTCCTGTCCCCTAGGTGTTCCCTCACCAAGTGTAAGGAAAAGACAGCAGGTCCCCCAACCATGAAGGTGTCAGATACAAATGTGGTTATGACAGCAAACAGGTTTCTTCTCCTGTTCCAAACTCCACTGAGCAGGAGCAGGGTTGCTTGACAGATGTACTGAACAACCCCCATCACATGAGCTGCTTCACCTGACATTCTTTTCCCCTCCCCAGTTCTGCCCCTTTACCACTAGCTAACCCCTCTACAATAAAATGCCCACCTCTGCTTACCCTTTCCTCATTAGCCTAGGTTTTGCTGCCTTTAAAGACTGGTTTAATATTTATGACACGGTTGCTCTGGTAATTTCTACCTCCTTGATCAGTTTCTGTTAAGCTTGTACTCCCCATTTGTTACCAAGAGTGTCCTGTCATTTCCCATGTGGCTGTTTGTTAGCGGTGCCCTGAGTCACGTCAACCTACAGACACATTACAGCTCTTGGCTGCCTGCAGTGCTTTCTAAGTATTTTGTTGTCTTCTTAGCACAGGCCAGGGAGGGCCATCTGTACAAATACCCTGATGTCTATTTCGGATGCCTATACATCGGTCCAAATCAGGTGCTGAATCCAATCACTGATGTTAGGTAAGATTAGTCCCATCCCACTCCCCTGAAGCTTAAATAAGATGGGTTCCAGCAAGCATGACATGAGTTACTACATCCTGTACATGTTACAAATTGGGCACTACGTCCTTCATCAGTGAACAAAACATATACAGTTTGTTTCAGAAAGCATACAGCGTTCTTCCCACCTTTACTCACTGGGTCGTAGAGGTAGCCAACACTCTTTATCTGCTGAGGCTCAAACTGAAGTATGTATACATCAGAGACTGATCTGTCACACATTACATATCACTGAGACTCATGTAGAAGACCACAAAGGATCTTTCTAGGGAGATCATCACATGTCATCTTGGAGAGGGAGAAAACTAGAATAAACCAAATTAAATAGTGCTGGTGTAATGACTCACACAGAAAAAGCTCTGAGAAGAAGAAAAGTCAGTATCCCTGAAGTGGTTTAGCCCCAGCTGGTAGCTAAGTGCCACGAGGCCGCTCGCTCACTCCTCCCCCGGTGGGATGTGGAGGAGAATGGAAAAACAACGGCAAAGCCTCGAGGGTTGGGATAAGGGCAGTTTACTGGGACAGCAAGGGAGAGGGAAACAATCAACAACAGTGCTGATAACAGATAGTAACAATGGGTGATAACAGAGAACGATTTACCGATCTGACGGACGACCGAGCCACCGGACGCTGGACCCGTCCCGGAGCCACGCCAACACGCCGAACCCGCCCCTGCCCGACTAGCCCCCTTTTATGGTGACCATGACGTCACATGGTATGGAATAGCCCCCGGCCAGCTTGGCTCACCTGTCCTGGATCCTTGTGAAATTAACTCTATCCTTGCCAGAACCAGGACAATCCCTTAAAATAATTACAAAATGGAAGCTGTTAAAAAAAATTATTTTCTTTTTCTCCTTCTAGGTAGGCGTTGTTGAACCTTTTAGTAATATATACTGTACTTGTGTCACAACACGCCTTCTTTCTTGGCTTACTCAATTGACCAGGCTTCTGGTTCATTCCAAGAGGTAAAAAGTTTAGACAGCAGTGGATATGATTCATCTTACATACATACCTTTAATATCAACACTGTCGAGCTTTGATTCAGTTCCCTACACATAGCTATCTAATGGCAACTTATACCTTAGGGTATATAGGTTTCTTCTGTGGTTTCAGAAGAGTCCAAGACTCTCAGCCAAAGTCCCATGCTATCTTCCGTGTTACCTATGTTGTCAAATCCAATAGCTGCATGAGCTGCAAACTCAGAACAGGATTAAAGACAGGATTAATTTCAGGTGACAGTCTAAATCCAAGGCAGTGGTTCAGGGACTGTCTTCAGCCAAGAGAGGAGTATTGATCCCTCCAAAGGTTGCTTTATACAATAATTTTAGCCATCAGTCTTAAGAAACATAAATCACATTCTATAGATCCTTTTTGGCCATGCACAAAGCAAACAACTGTAGCTTAGAAGTAAAAGTCAGAGGACACAAAAACTTAGGAAGATTTATGCCACTCTTTTTCTCGGCTTTGTCTTAAAGTACCTTTGTTTTTGGAAATTATGCTGGCTTCTAATGATCAGCCAATGGGGGTGACAGGGACATGAAGCACTGAAGTCATCCTAAGGTGCAGAGGGGGGAATCAGCTGCAGATGCAGACATATCTGGATTCAGGCATGCACAGTGAAGCTTTGTATCTGTGAGGTGAGTGTCTCAACACCTGATACAGGCAGTGAAGTCAATTAAGGCAGCAGAGTAATTAATCTGATCAAATGCAGGTCTTCTCTACAGTGACCTGAAACTCTCTCTTGCCCTCAGTGGCTGTATTGACCAGCTCTCCCTCCCCCAAATAGCTGAGGGATCAGAAGATCAGAGCTTGGGCACCTCACAAACACAGGGACACCAACATGGAAGACAGCAGAAGTGCGAGGACTCCATTGCCTGAATACTGATGTCTGAATAGTGAATCTAGAGACATTTCTGGACAATCCCAACTGCCCTCCAAATGTTGCTTCAGAGGGTGAGAAGCTGAGACTATCCTGCAAGTCCTGTATCAGACTCATTCGAAAGTCCTGAATACCATAGGCAGCCTCAAATACCATTACACACCTGTGTTAAGGCAATAAACTCCACCCTTGGAGTGTGTCTATGCTTTCAGCTTGGGTAGCAACTTTTCAGTCCAGGGTTCTGTCCCTCCGACATGCCACTTTGCAGGAAAATTAGATGGTTCCCAGGATCCCTTCTGCAGAAATATTTCAAGGCCACTCTCAAGATCAAGTCTCAGAGAGTTTTAGTGGCCTTATCAGGCCAAAGCCTGCTCAGAGAGGTTGAGGAATTTGCTTCCTGAATTAATTTAGAAATTTCCTCAGCTCTCTCAAAGCCAAGAAAGGCCACAGAGGACCAATAGGCAAGTTAAGTCAAGCTGATAACATCCCTGAAGTTATTCTAGACCTAGGAAATTCATATCTTCAGAAAGTTCTTGGTAGCCCAGGTACAAAGAATCATAGAATCATAGAATAGTTTGGATTGGAATGCACCTTTAAAGGTCATCTAGTCCAACCCCCCCTCCAATGAGCAGGGACATCTTCAACTAGATCAAGTTGCTCAGAGACCCGTCCAACCTGACCTTGAATGTTTCCAGAGACGGGGCATCTAACACATCTCTAGGCAACCTGTTCCAGTGTTTCATCACCCTCATTGTAAAAAATTTCTTCCTTATATCTGACACAGACCTGTACAGTTGCATAACTAGCATAGGGCTGAGCAATGCCTTTGGATGAAGTAGATCAGTGGTCTCCAAAGTGGGGAGTGCAAAAACAATCCATTGGGGTAGGGAAAGGAAATATTTTTGTACGATTAATATTTAAAATAAAAAAAATAAATAAATAGTGTTTATTTAATATTTATCTCATCCTTTTTTAATTTCTATTTTATATATGTTTTGTAATGTACATAACATGTTAGTGCAGTAGTATATGCACATAATTTGTAAGGAAATAAATATGTCAGGGGTGTATGCTCAAAAACTTTTTACTGATGGAGCATATGATTAAAAGTGTTTTGAAACCACCGAAGTAAATCACGTTCAGGCCCATGACTGCTATGAAGTGCCAGAAATGCCTGCATTGTGCAAGCGATGCCTGGAAGGTTTGTACATGAGGAAGTACAAAGGGAGGTGTCATTGATACCAGCCAGAGATCACTTGAAGCACTGACTGTAAATGTCACCAGACCTCTCCAATGAAAGATAATCATGAAGAGATGGGTGGGAGAAGAGGTAAACATCTGAAACTGTATCAACAAATAGAGTGCAGATTTAGCTTTAGGCTGAGGGAAAACTTGCAAAAAAATGTTTTCAATGTAAACATGGAACTGCAGAGCCTTGATTCAGGTTGCCCAGTCTGGCTTTGAAATCCTCCAAGGACATCTTTGGATAACCTTTTTCCAACACTTGACTGCTTTTCAAGGTGAAAAAAAAGTTTTGTTTAAATACAGCCTGGTTTAAATTTAAGCCTCTTGCTTCCTACTTTGCACAACTATGAAAAAGCCTGGCTCCCTCCTTTTCATAACATTCCTAACATGTACTGAAGGGCTGTTGTTAGGTTCCTTGGAAGCCTTCCTTTCTCCAGGATCAACAAACCCTCTTCCCTCAGCCGTTCCTCACATGACGTGCTACAGCCACCAACCACCTTCATGTACCTCCTCTGAATTTGCTCCAGTTCATTTCTCTGGTGTCCTGGTTCTGGCAAGGATAGAGTTAATTTCACAAGGAGCCAGGACAGGTGAGCCAAGCTGGCTGGGGCTATTCCATACCATGTGAACGTCATGCTCACCATAAAAGGGGGCTAGTCGGGCAGTGGGGGGTGGCACAGTTTCGGTGCGGTCCGGGACGGGCTGAGTGTCTGGTCAGTCGGTTGTTGGATCGGTAAATTGTTCTCTGTTATCACCCATTGTTAATATTTCTTACCAGCACTGTTTTTGATTGTTTTCCCTCTCCCTTGATGTCCCAGTAAACTGCCCTTATCCCAACCCTCAAGGCTTTGCCATTGTTTTTTTCCGTTCTCCTCCCCGTCCCGCTAGGGGAGGGGTGAGTGAGCAGCCAAGTGGCGCTCAGGCTGGCGGCTGGGGCTAAACCACGTCATGGGTCCTGGTATAGACCCCCGCAGCACTCTACTTACTATGAGCCTCCAAGCTGAATACAACTGATTAGTCACTATCTTCTGAGTATAGCTATCCAGCTAGGTTTTTACATGTCTAATTGTCTGCTCATCCAGACCATAATGACCTAAGTTAGGTACAGGATTTTGTGGGAAGTAATGGTTGAAAGCCTTGTTACAGTCAAGGCAAATGACATCCAGCGCTCTCTCCTTGTCCACGAATCCAGCTATTTCATCAAAGAAGATGATCACATTGATCAGACACGTTTTACGCTTGGCTTTTCACAAGCTTGCTTACTTCTTCATGTGACTAGGAAATCTGTTCCAAGAGGACTAGGTCTTTCATTTTTGGGGATTTTTTGTGTCATTTGAGATGACAGCACTTATATGGGGAATTGTTAAAAGACTGGTAAAGTGAATGCAGGACCCAGCAGGACATGCATCATAAAATATAAAGCAATCACTTTTGTCTAGTGCACATGAAAGATAGCTAGGATATAACAAGCCATTTTTCTTGAGTCTTCTGCTTATGCCCTCACGATAAGGGGGTATAAGAGTCTGTGCTGGTGAGGTAAGCATCAGTCAGGAGGGGCAGAATTAGCCTGCACAACTCCCTGAATGCATCCTTGGTTCAGGGCAATTGAGGGTTATTTGTACACTCCTGGCCCTGACACTTAGTGCTGCAGAGTTGTGGTCTGCCATGAACTCCATCAGCACTGATGACATCAGTGATGGACTGAATGGACCTGACCAGCCCTGGATAGCCTGACTTGTGTCCCTCTTTCTATTTCAGATTTTATACCTTTATTGTATGCATCTGCGGGTCTTGAGGGAACTGGCAGTTGAAGTGGCCAGGCCACTCTCCATCATATTTGAGAAGTCCTGGCAATCCGGTGAAGTTCCCACTGACTGGAAAAGGGGAAACATAACCACCCATCTTTAAGAAGGGAAAAAGGATGACCAAGGGAACTGCAGGCTGGTTAGACTCACCTCCATGCCTGGCAAGATCATGGAGCAGACCCTCCTGGAGATTATGCTCAGGCACATGGAAAACAAGGAGGTGATTGGTGACAGCCAACATGGCTTCAACTAAGGACAAATTGTGCCTTGACAGATTTTGGTGGCATTCTATGATGGGATTACAGCGTTGGTGGACAAGGGAAGAGCAACTGACTTTATCTACCTGGACTTGTGCAAGGCATTTGACACTGTCCCGCATGACATCCTTGTCTCTAAATTGGAGAGACATAGATTCAGTGGATGGACCACTCGGTGGATAAGGAATTGCCTGGATGGTTGCACTCAGAGAGTTGTGGTCAACAGCTCAATGTCCAAGTGGAGATCAGTGACGAGTGGTGTTCCTCAGAGGTTGGTACTGGGACCGGCACTGTTCAACATCTTTGTCGGCAACATGGACAATGGGATCGAGTGCACCCTCAGCAGGTTTGCCGACGACACCAAGCTGTGTGGTGTGGTCGACACACCAGAGGGAAGGGATGCCTTCCAGAGGGACCTGGACAGGCTTGAGAGATGGGCCCATGTGAACCACATGAAGTGCAACACTTGAACTTGCAAGGTCCTGCACGTGGGTCAACGCAATCCCAAGCACGACTACAGACTGGGCAGAGGATGGTTTGAAAGCAGCCTCAAGGAGAAGGACTTGGGGGTATTGATTGATGAGAAGCTCAACAAACTTGCAGCCCAGAAAGCCAACTATGTCCTGGGCTGCATCAAAAGAGGTGTGACCAGCAGGTTGAGGGAGGTGAACCTGCCCCTCTACTCTGCTCTTGTGAGACCCCACCTGGAGTACTGCAGCCAGCTCTGCGGGCCCCAACATAAGAAGGACATTGATCTGTTGGACCAAGTCTAGAGGAGGCCACGAAGATGATCAGAGAGCTGGAGCACCTCTCCTGTGAGGACAGGCTGAGAGAGTTGGGATTGTTAAGCCTGGAAAAAAGAAGGCTCTGGGGAGATCTAAGTGCGGCTTACCAGTACCTGAAGGGGGCCTACAGGAAAGCTGGTGAGGGACTGTTTATCAGGGAGTGTAGTGACCGGACAAGGGGTAATGGGGTTAAGCTGAAGCAGCGTCGATTTAGATTAGATGTTAGAAAGAAATTCTTCCCTGTGAGGGTGGTGAGACACTGGCACAGGTTGCCCAGAGGGGTTGTGGATGCCCCATCCCTGGAAGTGTTTAAGATCAGGTTGGATGAGGCTTTGGACAACGTAGTCCAGTGGAGGGTGTCCGTGCCCATGGCAGAGGGATTGGAACTAGATGATCTTTGAGGTCCCTTCCAACCCAAACCATTCTATGATTCTGTGATTCTATGATTCTATGTTTTTTTTTCCTTTCTTGAATTCTTGAGCTAGCAATGATCACACCTTGACAATTCCTCTTCTGTCCGTAAACAGACAGTACTCTACTTCTTTTTCTCTATATATACATACTTCCTCACAGAGCTATTGTAGTTGTCTGAGCCATGGTTACACAGCTGTGCCGTAAGACAGCCATATCTTAGAACCTTGATACACTGGTAGCTGAATCCTGGCTGGGGTGGGGGCTTACAGCAGGGTCTGCAGACATAAGATTACATCTCTGTTCTCTGATGGCCTGGTATCTTCTAAGCATCAGCACTATCACTCTATTTAATATTAATCTATCACTCTATTTAATATTAATATTATTTAATATTATCAGACCAAGTCTCTGCTTACATCCCTACTTAGCAGGCTGCAGACACCAGAATAACTAAGCTCTCCTTAGCTGCAGTGTTAATGGCTAAACGCCATCTTACCCCTGCTTCCATAGTTCATTCATGATGCCATTCTGCTCTGTGTCCAGGTCTTGAGCTGTGGTGCTTTAGCCTTACTAAACAAGCCAGCTGCATTAACAAACATTTAACAATTCCATGAAAATTTGGGGGTTTAGTACAGTAATAGTTAAGTTGTGAGAGTCTCTCTCTGGCTTAAGCACATTGAAATGTCATTGTATGTGTGCACACTATAAAACAGTATATCATGTGATAATTTTAAGTACACAAAAATATTGATGTCAAATGCTTGCTATTCGGTGGTAGCAGCATTTGCATTTGCATATGATGTTCTAATGCATACCTAAAATAAATTTGTCATATCTTGTTATAAACATCAGTGACCAATACAAATATCAGTAGTTTGCAAAAATAGCATCAATTCTTTTATCTGTTGAGCAGTTGAGCATCTTGCCTTATTGTCAGTTACTTCATTCACAGAGCACCAAAAACCTCTCATTCTATTTTTTTTTTTACAGTTAACTAATATCCCCTCCAATAACCTACAGTTTTCTGAGATATTTTGTCATTAATTTGCTTATTACCTTTTCGTTTCATCTTTCCCTTGTGGCAAATCAAAAAACTTTATGTTTAGCATGAAAGAAGAATAAGTGGAAAAGTTCATGGCTCAAGATAAAGACCACTAGATCACTTACTGATTACCATTATGGGCAAAACAGACTCAACTTGTTGAAAATTATTTTAATTTGTTGCTATTCAAAATGGAGTGGCATCACAAGAAACGAAGAAAAAAACCTTCAACATCTTCCCCCCACCCCCACTTTAACAGGTTGCCCTGAGAAGTTGTGGATGCCCCATCATTGGAAGTGTTCATTGTCAGCCTGGATGGGGCTTTGAGCAACCTGATCTAGTGAAAGATGTCCCTGCCCAAGGCTGGGGGATCAGACTAGATGATCTTTAAAAGTCTCTTCCAACTCAAACCATTCTATGACTCTATGATTCCTCCTAGGCTCAACTTCATTCCTTCATTTCCAACTCCTCTAACTCCTACACACTTCTAAGAGGCACAGGAGAGATGAGGAATGGAGGTTGTGGTCAGTTCATAATTGACACTTCATCCTCATACTTTTCCCTGCTCCAGCATGAGATCCCTCCCATGGGCAGAAGTCTTTCAGGATAAACCTGCACCAGCGTGGGCTCTCCACAGGCCATAGTTTTTACAGGGCATACCCACATGGTCCACCGTGATCTCATCTATGAGCTGTAGTGTGGATATCTGCTCCAGTGCGGCCCACTCCATGTACTGCAGGAAAAGACTTCTTCCACCATGGTTTCTTCCACAGGCTACAGGGGAATATGTGATCTGGCACCTGCAGCACCTGCTACCTCTCTTTCTTCTCTGACCTTGGTGTTCATAGGATTGTTTCTCACAATTTTTTTTTCTTCACTCCTCGCTGCTGTGCAGCACTTTGCCCTTTCTTAAATGTGTAGGTTTTAGTAAAGCCTTTGACACTGTTTCCCAAAGCATTCTGCTGGAGAAACTGGCTGCTCATGGCTTGGATGGGCGTACGCTTCATTGAGTGAAAATCTGACTGGATGGCTGGGCCCAAAGAATTGTGGTGAATGGAGTTAAATCCAGTTGGCAGCTGGTCACAAGTGGCGTTCCCCAGGGGTCAGTATTGGGACCAGTTCTGCTTAATATCTTTATCAATGATCTGGACGAGGAGATCAAGTGCACCCTCAGTAAGTTTATAGGCACCAACTTGGGGGGAAGTGTTGATCTGCTGGAGGGTAGGAAGGCTCTACAGAGGGATCTGGACAGACTAGATCGATGGGCCAAGGCCAACTGTATGAGGTTCCACAAGGCCAAGTGCCAGGTCCTGCACTTGGGTCACAACACCCCCATGCAACACTACAGGCTTGAGGAAGAGTGGCTGGAAAGATGCCCAGTGGAAAAGGACCCGAGGGTATTGGTCAATAGCCGGCTGAATATGAGCCAGCAGTGTGCCCAGGTGGCCAAGAAGACCAACAGCATCCTGGCTTGTATCAGAAATAGTGTGGCCAGCAGGACTAGGGAAGTGATCATTCTCTTGTACTTGGCACTGGTGAGGTCACACCTTGTTCAGTTTTGGGCCCCTCAGTACCAGAAGGACATTGAGGTGCTGGAGTGTGTCCAGACAAGGCCAACGAAGCTGGTGAAGGGTCTGGAGCACAAGTCTTATGAGGAACGGCTGAGGGAACTGGGATGGTTTAGTCTGGAGAAGAGGAGGCTGACGGGAGACCTTATTGCTGTCTACAACTACCTGAAAGGAGGTTGTGGTGAGGTGGGTGTTGGTCTCTTCTCCCAAGTAACAAGTGATAGGGCAAGAGGAAACGGCCTCAAGTTGCACCAGGGGAGGTTTAGATTGGATATTAGGAAAAAATTCTTCACCAAAAGGGTTATCAATCATTGAAACAGGCTGTCCATGGAAGTGGTTGAGGCACCACCCCTGGAGGTATTTCAAAGACATGTAGATGTGGTGCTCAGGGACATGGTTTAGCAGTGAACTTGGCAGTGTTAGGTTAATGGTTGGAACTGATGATCTTAAAGGTCTTTTCCAACTAAACCAATTCTATGATTCTATGATTCTATAATAAAAGCAAGAAACAAGCAATAAATTTTAGAAGGAAGTACTTCTTCATTCCGCAGAATTTATTTTTTTTTACGATTTATATATTTTTAACTGTATTAAATGTTGCTATTTACCTCTTTCCCATCTGCCTATTCTTTTAGTCGTGTTTTTTGTTTTGCTGACAATGATTCTTTTGGCTATAAATAGTATCTAAATTTTAAATAAACAGTTCCAAAAATTACGTTGACATTTCCAAAGAAATTCATCCCTCTATTCCAGCTGAATCCACTGTTCACATTAGAAATTTCTTTGTTATAACTTCCCTATGTTCCCATCATGGAAATGTTGGAAAATGATGTTAACTTTAGAGAAAAAAAGCCATCCCAAGCAAATGCTCCTACCCGTAGGCTCTACCCCATTAACTCTTGTAACCCGGTCAATCAAGTCAATACCAGTTGTCCTGTCCATCTGCTAAATTATCTGGCAAGCCAATGACATCTCTTCCACATAGCATTCATTTTTCTTAATTTATTTCTATGCATTCTATTGTTTAAACATTTTGTAGTCTAATTGCCTCTGAAAATTTGTATCATCTGTCCACGTCTTCATTGAGCCAGCTGTTTTCAGGGTTCATGGCCTGAGGAAACTGGGAGTTCAGTGGGACCAGAGTAAAAAGATAGGGATTTTTTTTAAATTAAGGTATTTTTTCTCTCTTTCATTGAAAAATGCCTTGAAATTCTTTCGCAATGGTGGTGAATATTCCTCCTGTTTCTCTGCATGCTTAGTACAAGAGGTAAAGACAGTGCTAATTAGAGCAGACAAAGGCTTTGCAAATAAACCCTTTGACACTGCTGTGGGCTGGTAGCAACAAGAGAATAGACTATAATATAAGAACTGTCTTATTCCCAGCACACGAATCAAAGTTGCACTCAGGACACTCGTTGCTTGATCATAAAGATACTTTTTCCTCTCTCTGCCTGATTCCCATCAGGATATATGCCAGAATATTTCCTTTCAGAATGTCTTCATTTCCATTCTTCTTGTCATACATAATTAAAACAACTGACAAATTAAAATTATGCCATACATGTTCATTGAAACACATCTGGAAGCTCTCTAATTAGCTACACAATGCTTACAGCTCTACGGGGAAACTCAAATGCAGAGCTCATTAAGGTCGTCAGAATTTTAATGAGCCCCTTGAGGAATGTAGTGCTGCCACCTGTTACGCTGTAGCTGTGGCAAAATCCGGCAAGCTGCCTTGAAGAAATGACAGGCAGACGCAGAAAGAAAAGTTACTTGGAGTTTTAATGGAGCCCAGTGTGAGATGAGAAGATCACAAACGTGGTTTGGACAATGTGTTCCCACCAGGGGCTCATTAGAGGCAGAAACTCACAGACTTTGATTACAAGACAGTGCAGAAAGCCACAGACTTCTCCTGTATCAAGCTTCCCTTACAGAAGTCAAACAGCAATCCCCGGGTGCCAGGAAGGTGGTCCTTTCAGTCAGCAATCCCCACACACAGCACGTGGAAAGGAAGTGCCATGGACCCACCTCTCCAGACCTGCTCTTCCAAGACAGTGGCAGATGCACAGGTCCTGCTCTCCAGGCTTCGGTTATAAAGATCAGCCAGGACACTATGACTGCAACACACACTGCTGACACATTCATGAACCACAAGCCTGCTGATGGGCTCCATCCTAACTCACAGCTCCCTCCTCCCACCCCAATTTGGGTCATCTCTGGATTCAAACATATACAGGCTTAAATGTTGCACCTCAGCCCCCATCCTCTGTTACATTAGTCCACGAACACCTCTGTGAGATCAAAACCATGGGCTTAATGGCTTCTTTTGATGTCTTGTATCCCGCTAACTCTTGCCAGAGCTCTGATAATGCTCCAGGTGAGGAACTACAAGAGTCCGCCTTATGAGTGATGTAAGAACAAATTCCAGCAATGTTCATTGTTACAAAGGAGATAAAACAGACTGAACAAAAGACTCCTTGCACTGTCTCTCTGCTTCCCAAGTTCTGCTCATTGCCATCTTGGAGTACACTTACACATGACCCCCTGTCACCATCGCTGAATCAGCATTTGTTTACTCTTTCAGAGTGAAACCTCAAGTCTACCTCATAACAAAGCAGAATATGGGCTTGCAAATAGTTTGAGGTGCCCTGGAGTACCCCACTTGGGATCCCATTGCCTATTCAGAAGAGTGTGGTTTTATTATATTTTCTACATCATATTTAGTGGCCTAATGAGACTGTCCAGCTAGCCCAGGGCACCTCAAATATTTGGAGAGGTGAACTGAGCTCTGTACAGCTGTATTAGGCAACCCAAAGATGGGTATAATGACTTGCATGAATTCCAGAAGCTCTGCAGAGTTCATCGCATCCTGGCTGCTGTAATGGTCACAACTAGACTGCAAGAAGCAGCCTAAGAATTATCCTTTCAATCTACAGTACAACAAAGATGATCTGCAAAGCATGATGGTGGGGCGGGGATTTTTCTGGTGCTCCCCACCTTGTCACCCCAGAACAGGAACTGGGGAAATTGAGGTAAATGTGCCTGAACCAGAGTTATGTGCATAGGTTTGGGGTGGAGGGCAGTCCATCATGTTCCCCCTTATTATCTGATGTCTTATTATCTTATTATCTGATGTCTCTCTGTTTGTCCTCCTGCAGCTCTATCTGTCCCAAAATGGACCTCATCTCCCAATCTATCCATGCAGTATGGATCGATACACATGTATTGTTCATCCCAACAGAGTTCCATCCATCCATCCATCCATCCATCCATCCATCCATCCTCAAAATTCTTAGATTTTGACTAACCTTAGCGTTAGTCTAACTAAGACCAACCTTAGAGGATAGAAGAGAGTTATAAAATAATCTTTTCTGATTTAATCAAAATTAATCTGATTTACGTCTTAGAAATGTGTTTTCAGCCTTGCCTGATATGATGCACCCCCACTTTAAATGCTTTTGCTCTGTAGCTGAATCAGGTCTTCCAGTGCCTAAACCTTCTCCAGATGACTGTGGCTCTGCTCTGCCTGCCTGTGTACTGCTGAAAGATGAACCTCCATCTGGAACTGATATGAGATGTGTCAGTTGTCCCACTGTTTATTTTTCCTGCTGGAATAACAAGTGTCCCTTGGCATTATTGAATTTGGGAATTTACCATTAACAACCCATAACACCTCATATGTTTTGCAGGTTTTTCAGACTATGACACAACTAGAACAGAAAGCAGAATTTTCTGTCTGACATAAGATCTTTACAAACTAATTTTCCTATTCATCTTTATAATTTATTTTCCTGTTACTTTGTTTCCCATTATCAGTCAAAATGGCGAGAAGTTGCTTATTTTTGAGTGATAATAATTTACATTAAAATAATCTATTTTTCCTAAACTATGTTTCCTAAATTGTGTTGGATTGGGTCTGACTGGGATGGAGTTAATTTTCCCCATAGCAGCCCTCACAGTGCTGTGCTTTCTATCAGTAGTTAGCAAGGTGTTGATAACACACCAGAGTTTTGGCTACTGCTGAGCAATGCTCAGCATTAAGGCTGAATCTCTAGCACCCTACACCCACCCCCCTCCCCAAAGGCCAGCAGGCTGAGGATGGCCAAGAAGTTGGGAGAGGACATAGCCAAGACATCTGACCCAGTCCTCACCAAAGAGATATTCCACACCACAGGACGCCATGCCTCAGGCAAGAAAGCTAAGAGAAAGGAGGAGGAAGAGAGCACATTCATTATTAAGGTGTTGTCCTTCCAAAGCAACCACTGTGTGCACTGAAGTCTTGCTTCCCAGGAAGGGGCTGGACATCATCTGCTAATGGGAAGTGAAGAATAAATCTTCTTTGTTGTTTTTGGTTTTTTTTTTTTCCTTAGTTCTGCATGCACCCTTTCCTTTTCTTTATTAAACTGGCCTTTGTCTCAACCCACAAGTTTTTTCATCTTATTTTCTCTCCCCATCCCACTGAGGAGGGAGAATGATAGAGCAGCTTGGTGGGCACCTGGCAACCAGCCAAAGTCAACCCACCACAGATGTCTATGTTTTGACTGTGTATATGTACATGTATTTTACATCATCAAGTGAATTTTTACCTCTTAAAACAGACAAGAACAGACAAGAGCGCTCAAACTCACATCATTCATGTTTAAATTTTAGTTAATTACTGAAACTCCACACATGACCTTGTTTCATTAATATTTCTGTGCATTGTTATCGAAAGCAGAAAAAATAAGAATGGTCATGGACAGAAAAAAAATTATAACAAGAACCTTTTAGAAAGAAAGTGTGTAGAAAGTGGAATTTCTTAAAGAAAATGAGCCTGCTCCAGTTCAGCTGGCAAAGTTAAGCAGTTTAGATGGCTGAGTCCAAGGTCAGCACCTTTGCTGATAAGAGCTGTTGTGAAGAATGCAAGAAGCAAGGACTTCTTCCTTCTGTTACCTGACTTGCTGGGTGATCACTGACCATGCTGATCCTGACCACTGTCTCTGGACCTGGTCCTTACCCTGACTTACCTCTCAGCACCCTGGCTCCTTGTTAGTGGGGCCACTGCTCCCACCCACCTTACTGTTGCATTTGGCTCCCAACTCACCTTCCCCTGTGGAGCACCTGGCCTTTGCTGCTCCCTGATAGGGCCCTCAAATCTGCTGGACCTATGCAGGCTTAAGAAAACAGTGGAAATGTACCCCAAATGCTTCCATGGATTTGTACCCAGAGCCATAATCTCTCCACAGCTCAGTTCTCCTCCTTTCTGAGCAGGTGTTTGTCTGCCAGGATTGAATCCACAAATGAAAGCACAGGGTGAACAGTGGAGAACTTCAGAGCATATATGTGTATGAGAGGCAGGGGGATCGCTACAATAATCCACTCAGCAGCAGCACATGGCTGCCCTCCACTCCTGTCAACTCCTTGTACCACTGTCATCAGTTGGGTTGTTCACCTGGCTGCTTCCTATTCTGGATGCAACAGACTCTGCTGTTTTGTCTGGACAGAAAATATGTGAGCATCTGAGCAGACTACCTTTATGCCACACTAAGATGAAGTATTATTTCTTTGCACTTCAAAAGAGGCCCAGACTTGAGGGGGTTGATATCCTCCAGACATGCTCATAAGACAATGGGGGTCCAGCACCCCAAAACCCTTCACAACCTCCAGGTGGTCTCCATCAAGAGTCAGTGAGAACCTTCAAGTATGTATCCCAGCTGGACAGAAGTTTTAGGAAGGTGAAGCTAGGTTAAGGGGTCAGCAGTTCAGTACTTGTGGCACTTTTTGTCCAAGCGTGCCACTTACTCCTCACCTGTGGTGAGGAAAGGAAGGTCTGAGAGGCAGGAGAGTGTTCCCTAGCTGCTCAGATGCAGCATGTAGCAGCTACACCTGGGACTGATTTGCCTACTCATAAGCATCAGGGCTATTGGAGACAACATGGGCTGTTCTACCAGTTCTTGAAGGTAGACATGGGCCACATCTACCACCACACGTGAATGTCTGTTCACCCACTTTCTCAAGAACTTGATCTCCATGGGTGTAATGAGGCTGGACTCACTGTGGCAGAATTTGAACAAAGGCAACTGGAATTGTCTGTGGTGATCGAGGTTGTCACACTGTCAGCATGGCCCTTGGAGTGGTCTTGTCTGAGAATCACACCAATTCTAAGAAGTAGATTGCAGGAAGCTGCCCAGGCTTGGTGGCCAAGTGAGAGTTCAGTGAGGGACAGCCAGGGGGGTGTGCTCTGGGAGCAACATATCTGAAGTCAAATGCAATTTGGCCCCTTGAGTGCCTAGAGACCACCAGTGAGGTGGGTTGTCCCAACCAGGGGCTGGCTGCCAGGGAGGCATGAACATGGGGGGCTTATGCAAGGAAGGTGGAGATGGAGCATCCCAATGCAGCAGATGAGGAAACGCCCATGCCAAAAGTAGGTATACAAGTTTGAGCTTGTCTGCCAACTCTCCCCATTCCTCAGTGGCCAGTAAGTCAGTATTGCTTCTTTGCAATCTACCACCCAATTAACAGCCTGGCACTAATCAGCATATGGACCTGAGCCCAGCCTCCAAATCTGCAGTCAGTGCTGCAGGCCTGGCAGGGGGACAGGATCCTGGAGGGACGAGTGCCACCTCCTCAGGCACACAGAAGACACTACCCGGGTTGCAGGGGGCCCTTGGCAGGTGCTGCCCATTGCACCAGATGTGGGGACCGAGCAGAAGGGCTGGGCGGTGGGGGGAGATTTGGCAGACTCCCTTTGGCCAGGAGCAGTCCTGCCGAGGGATTTGCAGTCCCTTGCTGGGCTGTGCCCGGAGCATCCCGCGGCGGCGAGGGACGCTGCTGCCCGCCCAGGCCGCCTCCCCGTTCGGGCGCTGGCGGGGCAGGGTGCGCAGACGCTCCCGTGGCTGCAGCAGCTCATGCGGTCCTGCAGCGCGGTTTGCAGCCGCTGCCGCCCACTCGCCACTTTCGCTTCCGAGGCGGGGAGGGGGAGTCCAGAGACCCCGGTCAGATGCCCTCCGCCGGGGGTGTCCCCCCTCCCTGTCCCACACCCTCCCAGATACCAGGATCCAGGATCCCCGCTGCCCCCACAGCCCCCCGGGGGCTGGGGAGGAGCTTTGCAGCGACGTGTCCCCTCCCCCTGGCCCTGCCTCTCCGTCCGTCTGTCCGTCCGCCTGCCCCTCCGCCTCCCTCTCCCGCAGCCATCCCTCTGCTCACGTAGCCTTGCGTCTTCCTGTCTGCCGGAACATCTCTTGCTCTGTCCCTCCACCCCTCCTCCTCCAGTTCCCGTATCTCATCCGTCTGCCCCTTTCTCTCTCTCCCAATTCCTCTTCCATCTCTCCATCAGTCCACCTGATTGCCAGTCTGTCCCTGCTGACTCTGGCCTTGATTCTGGTGAGTGTCTGCTTGTTTGTGCTCCACTTTGTTCTTCCCTCCTTATTCTCTGTCCACTGTCCTTGTTCACTGGGGAGAGCTGGCCCCTATTCAATCCATCCTTCTGTCCATCCCTCACCCCTACTCCCCCGAGGACTTACACCCTATTTGCTCTGTCTGTCCAGCCTGTCGGCATGATGGTGGGGTGGGGATTTTCCTGGTGCTCCCCACCTTGTCACCCCAGAACAGGAACTGGGGAAATTGAGGTAAATGGGCCTGAACCAGACAGATTTATGCAGATAGGTTTGGGGTGGAGGGCAGTCCCTTTCACCTGGCACTTGGCTGGAAGACAGCCAGATATCACCTGAACTGCACCCTCCCCCCCAGTGCCTCTCTGGGATTTGCTCTGCATTCATGGAATACCTGTCCCTGCCGTCATTTCTCTCTCCATCGTGTTCCCCCTTATTACCCGATGTCTCTCTGTTTGTCCTCCTATAGATCCATCTGTCCCAAAATGGACCTCATCTCCCAATCTGTCCATGCAGCATGGATCGATAGCCATGTATTGTTCATCCCAACACAGTCTCATCCAGCCAGCCAGCCAGCCAACCATCCATCCATCCATCCCATCCATCCATCCATCCATCCACTCTTGCTTTCACAGCTTCGTCTCTCCATCTCCTCTTGTTATCCCTCAGTTCTCTTCAAGATTCTCCCATGGTGGGGGTGGGTGCAGACCTCCTTAATGCAGAGATACTCCTGGTGACATCCCAGTGCTCATGAACAGGGATTTCTGAATCCCTGGGTTTGCTCTGGCTGTACATGGAGGGTTGGGGCTTCCAGCTATGCGTGTAGGACTGGGGAAATGGCAAGGAATCTTCACCAAATAGGGGCTGCCTGGTGGTTTCTGTGGATCTCTCCTCTTACAGGAGACACTTCTTGTCTGCAGGTCTCCAGAAATGTGGCGTCAGAGCTTTGGACTTCTAGGAAAATCCTACACCCAAGACAGTGAGCTGGGGATCAGACAGCTGAGGGATGTTTGGGGTATGGGGAATGCTCCCAAAGGGGGACAAAGAAAGGAGGAGGGTAGGCAGCTGTAGGGGGAAATATCTGCACTGGATCTTCCCGGAGTGAAACAAGGACAGGAATGGTCAAGAGCTCTACAGGAAATGGGTGGGGAACAGAGGTATGGGGGGAAAGGGAATCTGGGGGGTGGGGGTCAAACACTGTTCTGTGGCAGGCTCACACTAGACCCTCAGTAATGTTGGTCACCTAGTCTTGGTTTCCAGGGTGAGAACAGCCACAAACTGGAAGCAGCCCCAACCACTTCCTTGTGTCATTCATGTGTGCTGATGGACAGGTTGCATCTCTCCCAACAGCAACAGGATCCTTTTTGCTGGGGAAGTGGCTCCGCATACCCCTGCACACAATGCCTCTGTGTAGTGCTGTGGTGGATGTTGCTGTCCAGGATTATGTAGCTGACGTGGCCTCCGAACTCATCTACCAGAACAAGAGTCAGATCTCCACGGAAATCCTCTTCGTCTTCCCCCTGAGCCCCCACATCACCATCTACTCCTTCCAGGCCCGCAGCGAGGATGCCAAGGTCCAGGCCACGCTGCGGGATGAGGTACCAGCATCCAGGGACGAATGGGTGAAGCACCTCAGAGGCATGGGATGAGCAGCCCATGTCCTGCCTGGTGATCAGCTTTCTGTCCCTCCCCTTCCCACCCAGGCCCAGCAGCTGCACAGGGATACAGGGGGCTGGGAGAATCTGGAATACCTTCAGGATCAGTCTGAGTATGCAGGCGAGGTGTTTGCCTGCTTCCTGGGCACCCTGTCCCCTGGCAGGGAGGTGGCTGTGACCTTGCGCTATGTCCAAGAGCTGCCACGGGAGCCAGATGGAGCAGCCCATTTCGTGCTGCCACCCACACTGCATCCCTACACAAAACTCTACGGTGAGTGACCCCATGAAGAACTGGCCTCCCAGTCACACACCCCACAGAAGGGCCACAGACTCCCCGCGTACTTTATGAACAGACCCGATGCAACTTCCCTTTGCACCCACAGGGGAACCCACATTTTTCCCCCATACAGCCCCTGGACAGATCCACGTATTCTTCCCTGTGCCCCATGAGGGGATCCACACCTCCCGCACACATTTCCCACTAATAGACTCATGGACCCCTCCATATGTCTCATTGACAACCCCAATTCTCTCCCTATGTCCTATATATGGATGCCGAATCCTGCCCCCCCGCACCCCCTACTCCTGCAGGGACAGTCTTTGCCCTCCCCAGTGCCATGTTTCTCCTTGCAGCCTCGAATTGTGTCACTAGCAAGCTGCCCTACAGACTGCTGCTCACCGCCAGCCTGCAGTCACCCCGTGGAGTGGCCAATGTCCAGGCCAACTTCACTCTCACCCCTTTGATCTACACTGCCCAGGACCGCAGCACTGCACAGGTATGCCCTCCTGAGCATCAGGATCCCGGGGGGAGCTGGGGACATGTGTCATCACTGGGAAAAGAGGGACAGACTAGGGTCAGTGCCTGTGCTCCTGGCCAAATGTTTGGTCTGGTGCCCTCCTCCTGTGTGTGACCAGGCACCCCTTCTCCAGGTCTCACTGGTTGGCAGCCCCCCAAAGCATCATGATTTGGAGCTGCTGGTGTATTTTGGAGACCCCACTGCAGTCAGTGCTGTGGTGGAGAAGGGAGACCCTGGGGCCCCTCCAGGTGAGTGCAGCTGGGGAGGGAAGATGGACGCACGTCTGGGTTGCAGGAGGCATGGGGGCCTCTGGGGAGGACTGGAGAATTCTGGGGGGGGTGAGATATCACTGGACACTGGGATGGGAATGGGAGGCATTCAGATGGGATAGTTTGGGTCCTGGGGCGCCAGGGTGGGGTGTTGGGGACACTGGTGAGGTATAGATATAAGCAGCATGCATCCAGGAAGTTCTGTGTTAGGGCTCACTGGGTAGCTCTACTGGCGGCACTGGTTTGGAATACATGGGGCACTGGGCTGTGCAATGGGTGGACAGTACAGCAGGGTATTGAGGTGCCACGGTGGGGTGTTATGGGCTCTGGGATGGTGGAAGCTGAAAACACAATGAGAATCAGAACCAGGAGGAGGAGAGGGGTCCCTATCTGGCCTTCATCCCACCCCATACCTCCTCTAGGCTCCCTGCTTGGTGACCCCATGGTGCTGGTGACACTGGCACCCAGCATCCCTGAGGCAGTGCCTGGGCAGCGCCAGTCCGGAGAGTTCATCTTCCTCCTGGACACCACCTTTCTTGAGCATGGACAGGTACCCCCGCAGAGCAGGGACCAGGATGGGGTGGAGGAGCAGGTTGAGGGGGGAATGGGCCAGGGCAGGCATTTACAGAGGGACAGAGATGTGAGAGAGGACTGTTGGGGCCTGAAATGGTCCTGAAATCTCTCAGGAGGGGGACTGCCCAGGGAATTCCGGGCACTAGCTCGGGTCATCCAGGGGAATCCAGAGGCTTTAGGAGGACCAGACTATGGGCAAAGGCATCTGTACCCCCCACTGGTGCCTCCCAAGACCTGCCTGCTGTGTCTTTCCACAGGACTCCCTGCTCTTCCTTCTCAAAAGCCTGCCCCTAGGCTGCTACTTCAACATCTACTGCTATGGAGAAACCTCTGTGGGCATCTACCCGTGAGCAAATATGGGGCAGGCTGGGTGCTATGGGGCTGGATTAGGTGCTGGTGGGTAGGGCTGGATACTGTGGGGCGTGACCGGGTGCTGCACAGCTGGAATGGGTACTATGGGGCAGGGTTAGATGCTGGAGGGCAGGTGTGCATGCTCTGAAATCGGCTGGTTGTTACAGGGCAAGATTGGGTGCTGGAGGGCACGACTGGTCACTGTAGGGCAAGGCTGGGTTCTGGGGATGGGATCATTGTGGCATTATGGGACAGCACCTCCTGGGGTTCTGTTGAGCAGAGTCTTGTAGGAACTCTGAAGCCAGGTCTCTTCAAGAACTACTATGGGGCAGGGACTTGCAGAGGACCCTAGGGCATAGCTGTGGGGAGTGCTATGGGGCAGGATCTCGGGGAGCACTAGGGCCAGCATAGAGCAATGTGCTCTCCAAACATGCTGTGCTCCCTGCAGGCAAAGTGTTGAATACACTCAGGACAACCTGACCGAGGCCATGCGGCGCATCTCCTCCACCGGCTCCAGTCTGGGTGACACCAATCTGCTGGGAACCCTCCGCTCAGTCTACAATACCCCCCGCCCCCACGGGCATACGCGCCAGGTCTGGGTGCAGGGGCATGGAGGGTGGAGGGAGAGGTGTCCCAGGAAGAGAGAGAGGACATGGGAGTGTGGGTGGAAGGTGCCACCCAAAGTATGCGGTGGTCACAAGGGAACAGAAAGGATACTGTGGGGAGTGGGGGAATGGAGAAGTGGGTCTACATCTTCGGGAGTTTCTGTTCCTGAGTGAATATCTCTCCCTGGGGTAGTCTCTCTGCAGGGGGCCTCTCTCCTGGGCCCCCCTCTCTATTCCCCATTTTGGGGTCTCTGTGCAGGGCCCCACCACTCATGTCCCCTGTCTCCCAGCTCTTCATCTTCATGGCTGAGCTACCCCCTGACGAGGAAGCCATCGCAGCTGAGGTCTGCCGTCACCGCAACAGTCACCGGTAATGGTCACCCTTTGATTGTCCAGTCATTTCCATCCCTGATGAGGGCCCCTGTTCAGCAGTGCCTGTCCTAATCCTTGGGCCCCTCCAGTGACCCAAAGACCCTTCCCATCCTGCACAGCTCTCCTGTGCCAAGTCCCCATGTGGGAGTCTTTGCTTACTACTCCCACAGACAAGGCACCCTTCACAGAGTGAGGCACAGGGCTTGTACACCCTGATGTACCCCCAAGCTCTTCCCCAACCCCATGAGACTGTCCCCAGCTCTGCCCCAAGTCCCAGCTTTCCTCTGCCAGCTCCCTATCTAACCGCAGCTCCAACCCCAGTCCCTTACTCCTTGCTCTTCCTCCTGCCCCCTTGTTCTGCATCCCAGATTTCTTCCCCCAGCTTTAACTCCAGCTTGTGTTCTCCAGCTCCAACCCGGCATCCTCGCACGCACCTCTGGCTCTCATTTCTGACACCTTTCCCTGCTTCCCTCATAGGTGTTTCTCCTTCTGCTTCTCTAAGGACAGCGCTGCCCTGGCTACAGCCCTGGCCAGGGAAACAGGAGGTGAAGCTACCTACATCTCCTCTGACAACAGTATGACAGTTGTGGTAAGAACCCAGGAGCCCTGGCAGGTCCCATGCTATTCCACAGACACACTGACTTCCAAGTACCCCAGCACCTGGACTGCTCACACACAGTAGTCGAGACCCAGCTGCCCCAGGAACCCAGGCACGCAGGCTTCCCCTGACTCTACCACACCACGCCATCCCCCTGAGAACCCAGGTGCCCGGGCTTCTGCCCCGCTGTAACCCACAGACCTGATTGTGCCCAGGGAACCCAGATGGTGCAGGCTACCCCACACGTTCCACTGTCCCCCAGGGAACCCCGACACCGGGGGCCATGGGCTGAACCCCGGTGGAGCTGCGAACTGTGGTGTCCTGCCCTCTGTCCCCAGGTGCTGCAGTGCCTGAAGCAGGCCCTCAAGCCAGTGGCTGAAGGAGTCTCTCTGAGCTGGGCCCTGCCCCATGGCCTGGAGGTTGAGGTGCTGGGGGGCACCCCTCAGTTCATCTTTCAGGGTCAACACAGCCTCCTCTATGCCCAGATCCACGGACAGGCACAGGTGAGAGCTGGGACTACAGTCACCCCCAGTTACCTCCCAATAGCCTCCCAGTAACCACCAGTAATCCTTCAGTAACTTCCCAATGTCCCCCAGTAACCATCTTGTGTCCCCAGTAACCTCTAGTAGCTTCCCATGTGTTCCCAGGATGCGACAGTGGCCAAGGGGGTCATGACCTTGCAGTACAGCCTGGACGGCCAGGATGTCACTCACACCATTGAATTCCCACTGTGCCCACAGGGAGATGGCCGGTGAGAGCCTGTCCTAAGGGAAGACGCATGCATCCCCCTCATCTCTAACATGGACTCCTGCTGAGAGAGGGCCCAGACAGCTTATGCATTCTCACCTTCCACGCACAATCCAAAACCGGCAGAGAACCCAAGCGTCCAAGCATGCCCCCCTTCCCTGCTTTGACCTCACAGGGATAGGGCCCAGGAACCTGGGCATCACTTCCCTCCAGACAGATGAGGACCCAGGTGTCCAGGTTTTCCCTCTGTCCATCCTCAGCCCTGAAGGGAGAGAGCCCAGGTGTCCTCTCTCTCTGTTGACCTTTCCCCAGCACGGAGACCACCCAGGTGGTCAGGCCTCTCCCCGCTCTGTCCCCAGGCTGGCTGGGCATCGTCTGGCCGCGAGATGCTTGCTGAAGTGGTTGTTGCCAGAGGCTGCGAGTGGGTCAGGGGATGAACCAAGGCATCGTGCAGTTGAGATCAGCCTCACTTCAGGGATCATCTGCCCCTTTACCAGCTATGTGGGGGTTCGCACATCACAGAGGGTCACCTGGTACCGAGGTAAGGAAAGACACATGTGGGAAAGAGCTGGTGAGGCAGCTCCATGGGATGTTCTCATTCCACTGGAGCTGGAACCCCAGTCACAGGGCACCCCCAGTCTCACGGGGCAGGCCCCATCACCACCAGGTGCTTCTTTACCATGGGCTTAATTCGGCCCCTTTCCCTGTTTGCCCTCGAAGGGCCCCTAGTACTGTTGCCACCCCGCCAGTCACTCATGCCCTGCCAGATCGTTGAGCTTCGTGGCTCCGGGAAAGTCTCTTCCTGCTATCCCATGAGCACCTGGGTCCCACCTGGCTGGCTGACAGCAGTGCGTGCATCATGGCTTGCCCTCCGTCAACTCACCCGTGCCATTGCTGCCTTGCCCCAGCGGGGCACTTGCCCAAAAGGTATGAGATAATCTAATGTCTTACAGGAGGGTTATGCTGCCGTGTCTTGCCCATGGTGTGGAAATCAATGAATTTTGCCTTTAACCCTTCTCTTAGTTATCCTTAAACCTGAAATTCCTTCAGCCAATATGAGACCCAGCTCAGGGACACCCAGGGAGGGGACAGGGACGGTGCTGGATTATAAATACACATTTGGATAATGTGTTGGAGGGCTATCAAGAGGGGTCTTAGGACATGGCTGGGCAGGGATACCAGGAGAAGAGCCAATGGTCAAAGTTGGGGGTGAGTTAGGGGTGTCCAGAAAGGGCTGCGGATGAGGCTGCTTTGGGGACATGCAGCAAGGAGCTTTGACTGCAGGCGGCTACCCGAAGAAGAGCAGAGATCATGTTCTGAGGCATTGCACAGGGGAGTAGAGAGGGGCCAGCTTCCTGTGATTCTCCCAACCCTCCTGTTCACATCTTCTCCCACAGTATGTAAACCACCACCGCCACCTATTTCTTCTCTCAACCATGTGGATCCCATGGAATTTGTTTTGTGCTCTCCAGTTTTGGGGCTTCGGTTTACCAAAGCCATTGCTGAGTGCCAGGAGCTGGTGGCACTGCAGAATGTAGATGGCTCCTGGGCTCTCAGCTCAGGACTGGCCTCTGTGCTGGAAGTCGATGAGGCTGAAATCAAGGGAAAGATGCCTGGTGAGGTAAGTGGAGAACCTCTTATGGTGGCAGCGTGTCATCCTGGGGCAATGGGAACCCCTTGGCTGGTGGCAACGCTGGCATCCCAAGGGCAGCCAGAGAGGAATGAAGGGATCAGAAACCAGAAGCCACAAAGGAAAGGGGTGGGAAGCAGTGAGGGGGCAAGGAGGATGCTCAGCACTGCTTGCTGCTCTGAGTCATTGTTCTCCTACAGGTCATGGAGCCAAGCATCTGGGCCACAGTGCTGGCCGTGACCTGGCTGCACAGACATGGCAAGTGTTACCAAGACCTCTGTGAGCTGCTGGAGGCCAAGGCTGTGACCTGGCTGTGCAGTCGAGCTGGTGAGTCTTGAGGGTCCTTTTCCTGCTGAACCCCACAGCACAGCCTCCTCCCTTCTCTCTCCAGCGGGACCTGCCTCACCCCTTCACAGGTCCACAAATTCCTGGGGCAGATGAAGGAGTCCTGTATCCCCTTTGTCCTTTCCATCTATGGACTCTGCCTCCTGCCTGACTCCCCTAGTGCCCCTGTCTCTCCCTGATTGCAGCATCCCAGCTGGACAAGTGCCTGGAGGCAGCCAACACCCTCCTTGGGAGCAGTGTCAAGCCGAGTGTCTTCAGGCTCTGAGCTCAACACATGCCTTGTGCTACAGACCGGCGGCACCTGCAGAGCTAAAAAAGGCCAGAAAGTACAGCCTAACTTCACCTACTGTGCTGGGATACCACTGTTGCTACCAGCTGGGGTCTTACATTACAGATGAATTCTCTTATGTCTTATAGTAGCTGGGCTGAACCTGTATCATGCTGAACTCCTCAAGAGAAAACCTCTAGTTCAGAGCCTCCAGTGTGCTTGGTTTGGGTGGAGGTGGGAGGGGGAAGGAAGCATCACATTCCCCAGTGATTGCTCTTCCCAAATTCGGCTTTGGCAAAATGTCTACTGGCCTCCACAAAGATGGCACTTAGGGACATGGTTTAGTGGTGGATTTGGTAGTGTTAGGTTAACAGTTGGACTCGATGATCTTAAGGGTCTTTTCCAACCTAAGTGATTCTGTCATTCTATGGTTTCTGTCTTGATAAGAGAGTGCTGTGCACACTAGAGAAGATGAATGTTTAGAGATGTCAGCAGCAGGCACAATAGCAGTGGCTCCCAATGAAGGACTCCTACTGCACCCCACTTGCTGACCTCTTTGTTTTACCCCAGAAGTCCAGGTTGTGTCGGGAACTCCCATATCTGCATTGCCATGTAAACCAATCATTCTGGAAGTAAAACTCTCATCTACAGATGACAGTAAAACTCTCATCTACAGACCCAGACCATCATAATGTCCAAGAGAACTTGTGGGGAGAGATTGATTTGAAAACTGTCAGCATGTTGAAGGTGGAACTGAAGGAGCTTTTGATTAGCAAACCAGTCATGCAATGTACTCCCTCCTGCCCCAGGGCCTTGAATTCATGGCTCTCATTCCATGTTGGTGAAGTCTCTGATTCATTTTCCAATAAACAGTGTATCTTCTGTAAGCCAAAAGGTGTGACATAGCCTTTATTTCGGTTGGGCCTATGATCCTTCCTTCCAGGCGCCATCTATGAGTCACCAGGAGGGGCATGAAAGGATGTCAATACCCAGAGAGCTGTGTATTGTAATACACTAAATAAGGTGCTGCCATTGCTCTTGGAAGAGCACAGACCTCTTCTAGGTTAGCAAGACAAGAGCTGAGGACTTGCCAGGCTTTTTCTAAACAACTTTTAGCTTGAATTTATTTCAACTTGATCTTAGTGCTAGCAGCCATAGTGACACTTTGCCCAGCAGATAGATGACTGATGTCTAACTTATCCCAGCTGTAACAGAAAAGTTGTCAGGTGACTAATGCCCAACTTGGGTTTAGTTTTAACTTTTTAACTCCATTAGAGCATGCAACTCTGAAAATAAATGCTGTTCTCCCTTTAAGCTTCACCTCTGCTGTCTGGAGCAGACAGAACAAATGTCTGTGTCCACTGGCAAGCCCCTGCCTGGAGGTCAGTGGGGAGACAGAGGAGTCACCTTCCCCGGAGATGCGAATGGGATGGGGAATGTGCCCTCCCACACTCCTTGGGGTGCAGAAGGAGGAGAGAAGGGCATTGGGGATCTCACATTTTGGAGAAGTGAATCATGACTGTGAGGAAATACTGGTAGTTCAGCTTACTTCAGCCACCAACAAATGCATTGATGATCCAGGGAGAGGTTTTGGCTTCTTCCCTCCAAGAGACTCCCAAGGGTGACTCATCTGATCAAACTTAGTTGGTCTCCATGGCCTGGAGGGAATATCAGACCCTGCTGCTTTCTCCCCATTGACCATTGGCAGAGGCTGAAAAGGCAACCTCAGTCACCCATGGCTGCCTAATTCTGAAGGAGTCAATCCCGTTGGACTCTTCTGCAGGATGTGAGCTGAATCCCCTTTCTGGAGCCTCAGTGGGCTCTGTTGCATCACTTTGGAAAAGCCTATGCTTGTTGCCCTACCTCAGTTTCTCTTTTTCTCAGAGCAGGCTGAAATGCTTCAGAGGTCTGGGGAGGGACAGCCATTACCTGAGGTCTTGAAACAGGTTGCGCCAGCTCAGAGCTCTCGTCCTCTGCAGGGATACACTTATGCAGTGCTCCCTCCCTGAAATCCCAAGGGAGACACCCTCCAGGACACTGATTATCTCCATAACACCAGGAAATGGCATTCGGGTGCTTTGGGCCCAGAGCTCCATCTATGGAAGGAAGAGTGAAAGACCTGAGCTTCCTGTTGGCCTTCCTGTGAGATAAGGGTTTTCAGAGAGAATAGGGAGGGAAGTAATATGGGGCAGAATAGGTGACACACAGACCTGAGTCTTCGTTCCCAGGCACCATCACAGGAAAGGTCCTCTCACTCTTCATTCACAGCATTCAGTGGGGGAACCTCTCCTAATTGCACTTGTCATCAGCATCTCCAGACACAATTCATCCCAGCCTGGGAGAAAGGTGTATTACAGTTTGTGTGCATCACCTTTTTGAGCAGCCTACCCATCCCAGGATTTCTATCCACCTAGTGATTTCTACCACCTAGGTGCTTTCCTTCAGCATCTCCATCTCCCTGTAAAGGCTCAGAAGTCACGGGGAGGAAATCAGCAGGAATATCATTGTGCTTATCTACAATGTTGGGAAGACCCTAGGATGGAGTCAGGGCAGAGGGTTCTGTTCCTCAAGCATGGACTTCTCCTGAGCACACACCCAGGCTCCTAATGGGTATTTACCACAAGCATGCACTAGATGATGCTCCTTCTCCTTTTTTAGATTTCAGTAAAGCTTTCGATACTGTCTCTCACAGTATCCTTCTGGACAAAATGTCCAGCATACAGTTCGACAAAAACATAGTGCGATGGGTGAGCAGCTGGCTCATGGGTTGGGCCCAAAGAGTTGTGGTAAACGGGGTTACATCAAGCTGGTGGCCAGTCACTTGTGGGGTTCCCCAGGGCTCCATTTTAGGGCCAGTTCTTTTTAATGTTTTCATAAACGACAGGATGTAGGACTAGAAGGTGTTGTGAGCAAGTTTGCAGATGACACCAAATTGGTAGGAGCTGTTGATTCCGTCGAGGGTGGAGAGGCCTTGCAGAGAGATCTGGACAGACTGGAGAACTGGGCAATCGCCAACCGCATGAAGTTTAACAAGGGCAAGTGCCGGATTCTGCACCTGGGAAGGGGCAGCCCTGTGCAATGAGACTGGGCATACATACATACAGACTGGGCAATGAGACGCTGGAGACCAGTCGTGCTGAAAGGGACTTGGGGGTCTTGGTCGACAGCAAGTTGAACATGAGTCAACAGTGTGCCCAGGCTGCCAGGAAGTCCAACCGTACCCTGGGGTGCATCAAGCACAGCATTGCTAGCTGGTCAAGGGAAGTGATTGTCCCACTCTACACTGTGCTGGTGTGGCCTCACTTCGAGTACTGCGTGCAGTTTTGGGTGCCACAGTACAAAAAGGACCTAAAACTGTTGGAGAGTGTCCAAAGGAGGGCAACAAAGATAGTGAAGGCTCTAGAGGGGAAGACGTATGAGGAGAGGCTGAAGTCCCTTGGTTTGTTCAGCCTAGAGAAGGGGAGACTGAGGGGAGACCTCATTGCGGCCTACAGCTTCCTCACAAGGGGGAGCGAAGGGGCAGGCGCTGATCTGCTCCCTCTGGTGACCAGTGATAGAACTTGAGGGAATGGCATGAAGCTGCAGTGGGGAGGTTTAGGTAGGATATCAGGGGAAGGTTCTTCACCGAGAGGGTGGTCGGGCACTGGAATAGGCTCCCCAGGGAAGCGGTCACAGCACCAAGCTTGACAGAGTTCAAGAAGCGTCTGGATAACGCTCTCAGTCATATGCTCTGATTTGGCTGGTCCTGTGTGGGGCCAGGAGTTGGACTCTATGATCTTTATGGGTCCCTTACAACTCAGGATATTCTATGATTCTATGAGTCCCCACTTCACCCTCTGTTCACTCAGTCTTTTACTGGTAACACTGAGCACAGAGCTCCAAAACCAGAGCTGAAAGCTCAGAGGTACTCAATACCTGCAGTGCCATTTCTTCTACAGAAAGGAGAAAGGGCGTCTGATCTGATATGGCATCAGTTGTGTGTTTTCCTTGGTTATTAGGGAGAAAAGTGTAAAGCAGTATTAGCCAGTGAGGAAAGTGTGACTATGAGAAGTAGTATGTGTAGAGATCTGTAATACCTTACACAGACTGTGGCATGTGCTTATGACAATCACAGCAATAGCAGATGCATTTGTGTCAGTTATGTTTGTTTAAATTTGCCAGTGTGTGACTACAATACAGCTGTGATATCATTAACTCTGTCAATTGGCAGTGGATTCCTATCAAAAACTTAGCTGCACAGCCATGGTCGCTATTAGCAGTGCAGTGTTATAGTCATGCAGGCACTTTCAGGTGCCTTAGGACAAGCACTCTCAGATCCCTGAGAACTACTAACCTGCTGAGGTTCATGAGAGCTGCGTGCTGGCCCTTAAAGTCCACACTCAGGGCACAGGGGTTTCAAGATCATCCCAGCCAACATGTTGCAGGATATATTCCTTCTGTTTTTGTGTTTTCATTATTCAGAGAACCAATGGTGGCTACTGAAGGTAATCCAGGTCCTAAAGAGACCAAGACACATGAGTATTATACTCAGAGTTTTTAAGGACAAGAAAAAGAAAATATTTCAGAAAAAAATCTGTTGTGCAGAAATTTAGAGTGTGTAATTAGATTACATTATAGAAATAAGGGTGAATGGAGACACAGTGTATTGACCATAATGTATTAGTAAGATATTCCTATCCTAAAGCAGAAACAGGAAGGGACTTGACTGATTTTTAAAATGTACTTAGCAAGGGAAGATCATGATTTCTACTCCCAAGTCAACTTAATGCTTATTTTGATAAGTACAAATGAAAGGACAGCCCCAACTTTTGTACTCTTTTTTTTTCAGTAGTAAAACTAAATGCATGAGCAATTAAATAGGTCTAAGATGTTACTCTTATGCTCCTTCTTTCATTTAGAACTGCTTGACAACCTGTGAGGATGAAAAAGACCAAGGTAACAAAAAATGACTGATATAAAGTTTAATAAAGCAGAGATTTGAAATATTTTCTGCATAGTCTATTTTTTAGCATGAAATAATTCCTTGGAAAGAGAGTGAATTCTTACATAAAGCTACTGCCAGGACAGACTTATGAAGGCTTTGTATAAACAAAAGGTGATGTACGTTTGATCTCTGTTTAAGCAATAACATGTTTGGATAACTATTCCCATCTAGCTATCCTATCTTCTGCTATGGATAACAGATGGAGAAACGTCTATGGTAAGGGGTAGTTCATGTATGTCCAGATAGGTTTAATCACTTTTTGGCAGTATTCTGGGCTTCAGAGTAGGAGCCTAGATTAATTTTGACTAGACAACCATTTTTTAGATGACTTAATTTAGGGTAATGGCTCCTACCTTTAGAAATTAAATTGGTAGAGGGAACATTACTATTATATATCTTTGTCAAACATCATTTCTTCAATCTTCCATACAGCCTTCTAGTGTAAAAGACATCACTTTCAACTGAAAAAGTAACTGAGAAATTAAACTGTAAAACTATTATAAGGATCTCAAACCTCCTGGTTTCTTTAAAGTAAATGCTATAATAAATTTAAAAATGTCTCCTACATGACATATATCTATATATGTAGGTGTGTATAAATGTATGCACATACACATGTATATCTATGTATTTCCTCTTTTCTGTTTGGTAACTGGCACCAAATCCACTCATGCCAGTCCCCCCATTAGCTGGCACTTAGTCTGTGCAGCACAATAGAGTGACACTACGCAGAGAGAGTTAAGAAGGGATTTAATAAGACAGGACAGACTGTGGTGATCAGGTGCAGGGCTCAAACAAGCACTGACCCGCCCTGATTTACACCCCTAACTGTCCACCCCAGTTTGTTCCTCCCCAGTCCTCTTCCTTCAAATGTTCCTTTGTAAGTTCACCCCTCAAACTTCCCAGATCCTCAGTTCTTCTTGTCCCCTTTCTCATCAACTACAAAGTTACGGGGGGGGGGGGGGGGGGGGGGGAGGGGGGGGAAGAGGAGAGAGCTCTCCAAAGCCTGTCTGGAGTTTCTTAATGGCCCAACAATCAGTGATTGAAGACTTGTGGTCTTTGCCATTGTCTCCATTAAGCCTTGTCTACCAGGTTTGTGTCCCTCTGTGTTCTTGTTTATTGTTTCCCTCTTTACTTATTAGCATCTTTGCACTGAAAAGGTCCATGATCAGTTAACCCTAATGAGGCAGACCCTGTCATCTTCCACATACCTTTATAGTCAGCACCTCCAGACACCCACATACTTCTTCCTTAGCACCTGCCATCTTTTGGCAACATCTTCACATCTATCATCTCCCCAGAGATGCTGTGTAACTTCAGACTGAAGTGACTGTTTATCCCACCTTTCAGGTGGCCCTCTCAACAGGCCAGGCACTCAGATGGATCCTCTCAATCAGACCTGGGACAGACAATTCTTTCTGGCAGCCTTTCCAGCTGAAAGATGCAAATCTTCACTCTGATGATGATGGTGATTTATCTGCTCACTCTCCTGGAGAACATGGTCATAATTTCCACCATTGAGTCTGACCACCAGTTCCACACTTTAAAGTACTTCTTCCTCAGTCATATGCCCTTCTTAGATATTCAGTTCACCTTGGTGATATTCCCCAAGATCTTCATCAGCCTTATCTTGGAAATAAAGGCTTTTATAGTGGCTACCTGTGAATCCCAACTTCTTCTCCATCTTCCTGGATATCCTTCAGTTGCCTTCATCCAACCTGAATTGATGTTAGTGTTTACTTGCAACCTATTGCACTATATTGTAACTTTGAATCAGAGATCAGCTTGTATATGCATCAGTTGCCGTGGGTTGGAACAAAGTATATGTGCATAAACATCAAAGAATTACATGTGTGTACAAACAGGTTGAAGATTGTGCTTGATCCATGTGACAAAACTACACAAAAGAGCAGCTGTGTTCAATAAAACAGGACTTTCCTTCTGAACCTATTACTTTATACAGGGATGGCCTGATTTACATCCTCCCTTACCTACTATTGTAATACTATCCTGCCTGGCCACCCTACTTGCACATTTTACAACAACCACAAAACCTCCATACCTCCCTCAGTGAGACTGAGTCCCTGCTAAAGCAGTAAAAATGGAATGACTGGTGAGATTTTAAATCTACATTATAACGTCTCCATTAAGCAAGTCTAGTCTTAGTGAAAATCCCTTTTATTGCCTTCACTAATGCTGTCAGCTAAGATCCTCCAAAGATCATCTTTGATTTGACCTGATCCTGCAGGTTCAGGAGCACATATCCTGATATACTTTACAGAGTATATACTCTGGGAGTATCCAGACATACTTTACAGAGCTCTGAAAATACTCTATTTAAAGTAGTAATTAGTCAAATGAAATCCCATTGCAGGCATTGTGCTGAAGTCTAGAACACAGACACACTTTGTAAATCACCTACTATTTCTAGTTTCTCTATAGACAATAAATAAATAAAGAAATAATCGGATGAGTAAATACATAAATAAATATTTCCGACCACACACAAGCTTCAATTAGTAAGAGTTAAAGGGGAAAAGGGAATGTCTGTTTTTGTGGTTGTCTTAACCGTACTGATGTGAAGGTGTGAACTGCTCACTATAGAGAGTAACAAAAGCATTTTAATGCTTAGTTTGCACACATAAGACATGCTCTTAGACTGATTTGCACTTTATGATCTAAAAGTGTGTCCATGGAGACGCTAGCTAATGACTGAACTCATGTTTTCAAGTGTTTGCTAAAATCCTGGCCTGCATCTGTCACCAAAATAGCTTCAAGTTATTTTTTTTTTCATTCTTCTTTCACTAGACACACTAAATCCTTCACTTCCATACAAGAAAAATAGTTTTGAAGAATAACTGCGGAAACTTTTCAGGCTTTACTAGTTCCAGACCATTCAATTAACACACTTTCCTAACTTTTCCTTACCCTGGAAGCTCTAAAGAGAAATGATGATCCCACTGTTATGAAAAATTTTGTAGTTTTCATAATTAGCATCAGGGAAGAAACAGGTGATATGTTGAAATGATCTACTTTTATTTTGCTTTTGGACTTACATGATTATGACAGGCAAAAAATGACAAATATATATTTTTACGTAGCCATTTTGAGAAGCCATAAAAGGGAGCTCTCTTTTGGGCAAAGGCCAAAGGGTTATTTTCCTGAGTAAAAATAAGTAAATAACAAAATACCCAATTTTATTATAAAATAACATTTTATTTTTATTCTTAAAATAAAATAGTCTTTTAAATTCAGACTCAAGAATGAAGGCACTATAAACAATACTTGCGACCACAGAGGTCAAGCAAAGCAGCGAGTCTAGGAAAGAAAATTCATCTGTAAAGAGCTGGTTGTAAGAAAGTCAGCACAACCTTCATGCCCAGAATCTTCAAAACCAAAGGTATGGCCTCAGCTGCAGGTGACAATGGTAAAGAACAAACAGGAACTTGAAAAGCATGAGGTTTTCTTCTTCTGAACTCTGGTTTCAGATTTTAACAGTGCCCACCCTGAAAATCTTCCTGCTTCATAATTGCAAGGTGTTCCAAAACAAGTTTGGAGTTTTTAATTTTCTTATATGTTTAAAGTTCAAGGGTTTTCCCAATGGATTCAGTTGAATATATCTCCACCCAAGGCCCCCGAAAGTAGCATCTCAACCCCTAGACTCTCCATGCTCTTCCAGAAGGTGCATCTCAATATGCACTGACAGATTTTTAGAAGCTCTTCATTAATTAGTATTCAAAGCTGCCCACAGAAGGCAAAACTATAACACAACACAACCATTACAAGGCAAGGGTTCAGGCAGTAAGCAAATATATATGCCTTAAACTATCCCACCACCCATCAGGGTCCCTGACAAAACAACAATGGTTCTGTTTCTCCTAAACTGAAAGAAAAATTCTGCTACACAGAATAGAATAAACACAGAAACAGAAATAAACAGACCTTGTAAACTAAAGTTTGCAAATTCACAGCACTGAACACTCTCTAGATCAAATAAAAACTTCCTTCTTCTGTAACCTCACCCAGTGCACATTCCTGTGGCAAGTTCAATTTGCTGCAGTCCATCTTCATACACCAGTATGGTCTTTCTCCTCTTATCACTCCTAAATCACTCTTGTATTTCCAGTATGGTGTATATTGGATGCCTGGTTCTCATTTCAGAACCAGCTGCTACATTGCTAAAGTGTATTGGAGACTCGTCTTCCACCAGTTTTTGTCATGTAGAGACAGCAGTGCAGAGATAATAACAATGTTTCTGACATTCACTGCACAAATGCATACTTGGAATATTTATATGTCTTCAGCCTTTAAGGTGGTTCCCTGCAAATTTTCTTTACCTTTCACTTTTCATCAGACTCAGAATTGTTCTGTAAGAACTGCACATGGAGAAATATTTTTGCAAGGCTTTTTGAACTTGCCTGTTCCTCAGACTGAAGATGAATGGGTTGAGCAGAGGAGATACCACTGTATTGAGAATACCTACCCCCTTGCTGATGTCAAGCCCACCCATGTGTATAGGTTTAACATACATGAAAATGCAACTCCCATAAGAGATGAAGACAACAATAAGGTGAGATGCACAAGTAGAAAAGGCTTTCTGCCTCCCTGAAGTAGATGAAATGTGCAATATAGCGAAAATTATATTGGCGTAAGATAGGACTATGATAATGAGAGTGCCCAGAAGAGAAAAAACAGCTATTGAGAAGTTAACAAGATCCAGAACAGGTGTTTCTGTGCAGGAAAGTTTTACCAAAGGTGCACCGTCACAGAAGAAATGGTTAATGTTTTGGTTATAAAAGGGTAACTCAAAGACAACAACTGATTGGCCAATTAGAAGTGCAAAACTCAGCCCCCATGAACCAAGCACTAATAAGCTACAAAGCCTATTGCTTATTATGGTAGAGTAACACAAGGGGTGGCAGATGGCTACATACCTGTCAAATGACATTGCTGCCAAGAGAAGAAACTCTGTCATGCCAAAGATGAAATATAAAAAAAATTGAACAAAGCAACCAATCACAGAAATTGTCTTTTCTCCTGATGCTAGGTTGAACAAGACCTTAGGAATGACAGAGGAAGTTAAACCAATTTCCAAGAGTGACAAGTTCCAAATAAAGTAATATATGGGCACATGGAGCCCATGGTCCACGATGCTGATGGTGACAATCACTAAGTTTCCAATTATAATTGAGACATAGATCACGAGGAGAACCACAAAGATAAAGATCTGCAACTTCCTGCCAGCTGTGAAACCCACAAGGATGAAATTCCTAACCATGGTTTGGTTTTCCATTGCAACATTTACTTATGTGGATTGTGCTGTGAATAACTGGGGGAAGAAAGGAGAGGGAGGATTCAATGCTATGTTTTAAATTTAAATGTATATGAAACATGAATCAGCAGAGAATTGAAAGGGAAATTAATCTCTAACGTGAAGGCATGCTATCAATAATCTACTCAATACTTTTGTTTTCTTTTCCACCAGTACTAGCTTTTCTGTTTATTCCTGATTTCAAAAGATGGAAAATTATACAGCTGCTGTAGTTCATAATAGCACTCTACAGCCAAATCCAATCTTCAAAAAGAAAGCTAAGAGGACTAAAATAAGATTTAGAAAGAAAAACATGTAACTGAAGTCAGTTTCTACTAATCTATTGCAATTTCTTTCCAATCTAAGAAAACAACAACAAAGTTTAAGGGACAAGAAGACATCCTATTTTTGTTGAGGCTTCTAAACTTTGTGATGTATTTGAAATGAGAGGTGTTGCAAGAACATAAATCCACTTTCCTGGGAGCTTGTTTTCAAAAATTTTCACATGAACAGTAAGTTTGTTACCTTTGCAATAAGATGAAAGTCAGGGTTTAAGGCTAAGATGTTTCATACTCCTGCTGTTCTAATGCACTAGCTAAGGCTGAGGTCTGTCTCTCCTCTCCAGGCATATTCTCCAACATCAAATGATGAAGGCTTTTAAGTAACTGACAAAGAATAAGGGGGAGGGAAAATATCTACCCTGGGACAGCACAGAGTCTTGTAAATGTAAACACCACCACTGGATGTGGAGGGTGTCCCTGCCCACGGCAGGGGGGTTGGAACTAGATGATCTTTAAGGTCCCTTCCAACCCAAACCATTCTGTGATTCTACGATTCTATGGATTAGTACGTTAAATTCTCTAATTACTGTTCTTTCTAGACTGTGATCACTGTCCATGTATTCATGCATTAAGATGAACAGTAGGTCTTTCTAAAAGCATGGTTTCATTCTCTGATGAATGGGAACATATAAAAAGCTGGTTCCCATTCTTCAGAAATTGATACATGTGGGACCTCGGTACTCAGTGCTAGTTCACAGGCATTAGCTACCTAAATTCTGACTAGTTTTACTAACACCAAACTGAACTTCTTGATAGCAGCTAAATAAATTTGTTATATGGAATGTTTTACTATTATTAATATTGCAATAGAGCTCCTCAATAATTATTTCAAAGATAAATACTTTGTTTTGAGTTAAAGATGATAAAGAAAGAAAATGGAAAAAAAAAATTGTGTTATGGGAAAAGGAGGGAGGAGAAGTCTTCTTGCAACAAACTTTACTGACAATGATGCCTCACTTTATTACTTTTACTGAGTGAACAATAAACAATGTGGAGTTTGCTCCCCCGATTGATCTTTTGTCAAATTCAGTCATGCTGTAAAATGTAAATGATATCTTTTCAGGCAACCATAGCTCTTTCAAATATCAAAGAACTATTTCCTCCTCTGTCCTGTTGTCTGTAAAATTTCTTTACAATCTTCACCATCTGTATTTTGTTCTTCTCCCTGTTAAACCCGTTCCACTGAACATCATAAAAGACAATGCCAGACAAGGTAATAATCCTAATGTTGCCCATTAAGTCTTTTCAGTGAAATCAGTTGCCTGATTTGTCAGAAACTTTGGTTTCTTCACTGCAAATCACAGGTGCAGATTATGTCAGTGACGCAATCTGTTATTACCATCTAATAAGGAGATAAGCACTTCTAGGAGACCAGAAACCTGTTTGCATGTAACAGCTCACAAGTAATGGAGCAGCTGCAGGTGGCAACTCAGTCCGGATAGTTTAGACACCTGCATTAGGAAGTTGCACCATTCTCACGAGGTGCTGATTGATTGTAAAAGAAGCTTACATCTAATTTACGGATTTCTGCAAACAAGCCAAATCTCTTTCCTGGATTACACAGACAGTTCTGTGGAGCCTGATCAGGCACAAGTGAGACAATGCAACTCATTCTTCAGTGCAGCTGACATACACATAACTCAAGGCCTCTGGGCTCATTTCTTCCTTTGGATACCAGTGAACAGCAACATTGGAGTGGCTGGAGGTGGCATGCCTCACCTACTTCCCTTGGTGCACAACGACAAGGGAGCTGTGGCATTAGACCCATATGTACTTCTGTCATGAGGCCTCCTCTAAAAGAATGGCTAGGCACTAGTTCCCCAGAAGTTCCAGGTGAGATGGTGGCTACATGATGCTAATTCAAATAAGTTGCACACTGATCTAGTTAGTACCTTGAGCCCAGGTCTGTAACATCAAAGCCACATTTTTTTTCATATGGAATGAGGGCAAAATAGAACTTTTGTGCAAATCTTTTTAGGCTGGAAACAAAAACTTCTTCGTAAAAGAATTAAAAAAGGAGTTAGAACCCTGTGGTCCAGATCTACAAAGCACGTTAGAAATGTGCAGCCCTCTGATTCCAAATGCCTTTGTTAATCTGGATCACTAAACTGTTGGCATATTGAGAACAAACAACTCTTTGTACTTCTCTATTCAAGGAAAAAGTTTGTCTGTTGCCATATACTTAGACTGTGAATGTTTTGTGGCAATCAATTAATAATGGATTTGTTCTATATATATGCAGTGCCAAGCCCAATGAAATCCTAACTCCAAAGTTACTACTGATTATTAGTAGTACACTAGTATAGTATACTCTTATTGTAAGGGATTGACAGTTTACCATGAATCATTTACTTCTAAGAAAGCAAACTCCCCCATTTACAAGTGGGCGAGTTTTGCATCCAATTGCAGTTATGCTGGAGTATGTATCCAACTGATTTAAACTTTTATTTGCCTAAATCTCTAGCTAGTTATAGATAAATAGTAACAGTAATGATGATCAGGTAGACTTTTTCCCTGTCTTACAAGAAACAAACCAAAGCAAATATTACTGTTCCTTAAATACATTTGAAGGTTTAAGAATTTCTCTTACTTTGGAATAACACTAGGACCTCAAAAAATAATAAAACAGAGCTACAAGGCCCACCTTCAGAGAGCTAGATGCCCACTGTTTACTGATACATGATAAAGAGGAGCAAATCCTTTCCTGCCTAGTTGAAAACAATGTCTTACAGCTGATTGCCATTCCATTTAAATAAACATTTGGACTTTTCTATTGTTCTCAAACTTTCCTGCAAGAACTTTCCTACTTTGTGTAAATTGGTAAACATTCAGAGAGATGGGAGGAGGGGGGAGACCAGTATAATCTAGTGTAAATTTTCCTGAGCTGCAAAAGAGCAAGGTTCATGCTATCCTTCATCTCATATGAATGCCACAATGATTGCTCCATTATTCATTCTGTGGTATTTGATATGACTACAATTCTTTGTGGGCAGGCCCTTCATTGTCCCGAAAGCGCGATGCTCCTTCTGCATGACTGTAGTGGGTCGACCCTGGCTGGGGGCCAGGTGCCCACCAGAGCCGCTCTATCACTCCCCTCCTTCTCTAGACAGGGGAGAAAAGGTATAACTAAAAAAAACTTATGGGTCGAGATAAGGACAGGGAGAGGTCATTCTCTATCATCACGAGCAAAACAGACTGAACTTAGAGAGGGAATCCATCTTATTTATTACTAAGCAAAACAGAGTAGAGGAATGAGAAATAAAACCAAATCTTAAAACACCTGCCCACACCCCTCCCATCCTCCCAGGCTCAACCTCACTCCCGGCTTCAACCTCCGCCCCGCCCCCCAGCGGCACAGGGGGACAGGGAGTGGGGGTTACGGTCAGTTCATCACACAGTGTTTCTGCCGCCTCTTCATCCTCAGGAGGAGGACTCCTCTCATCGTTCCCCTGCTCCAGCGTGGGGTCCCTCTCACAGGAGACAGTCCTTCACGACCTTCTCCAACGTGAGTCTCCTCCACGGGGTGCAGACCTTCAGGAGCAAACTGCTCCAGCGTGGGTCCCCCACAGGGTCACAAGTCCTGCCAGCAAACCTGCTCTGGCATGGGCTCCTCTCTCCACGGATCCACAGGTCCTGCCAGGAGCTTGCTCCAGCGCGGGCTTCCCACGGGGTCACAGCCTCCTTCAGGTGTCTCCACCTGCTCCAGCGTGGGGTCCTCCACGGGCTGCAGGTGGAATCCCTACACCCCCTCATCCTCCCTCCATGGGCTGCAGGGGGACAGCCTGCTTCACCATGGTCTTCACCACGGGCTGCAGGGGGATCTCTGCTCTGGCGCCTGGAGCACCTCCTCCCCCTCCTTCTGCACTGACCTTGGTGTCTGCAGATGTTCTTACATCTTCTCACTCCTCTCTCTGGCTGCAAAAGCGCTCTCTTAACTGTTTTTTCTCTTTCTTAAATATGTTATCACAGAGGTGCTGAGTGGCTTGGCCTTGGCCAGCGGCGGGTCCGTCTTGGAGCCGGCTGGCATTGGCTCTATCAGACACAGGGGTAGCTTCTAGCAGCTTCTCACAGAAGCCACCCCTGTAGCCCCCCCCCCGCTACCAAAACCTTGCCACGCAAAACCAACACAATGACTTATGTGGCAAGGTGCTAAATGACAGCTACCTTGAGCCACCAACAATATAGTTACCCTTTATAGACAAAGGAGGACAGGATCTGTAATGTTTTCTACTGCATAGAAGCGTAAGGCCTACACTGGTTCCTATTGATTTCTGGCAAAGTTTGAGAGAGAAGCATTACTGGACCTTGTAAAAAGGCATTTAGGCACTGTAGTACTCAGTACTGCAGCATGCAAAAGTATCATTGTCTGAAAATGAAGTTCACAATGCTATGTCTGCCCCTTATGTTAAGTATAAACCACGTAAATCTACAATGCATAGTATATATGCAAACTGAAAGGGTAAGGTCTAATGAAGCACAAAACAGCTAACAGAAATCCTACAGAAATTTTCATTTAATTTAGATGTTGACAGCATTCCAAACCACTCCTTACTTCTGTATTTTATTGATCCTCAATGCCATGAAATCATAGAATCATTGAATCATAGAATAGTTTGGGTTGGAAGAGACATCAAAGATCATCTAGTTCCAAACCCCCTGCCATGGGCAGGGACACCCTCCATTAGACTAGGTTGCCCAAAGCCCCATCCAACCTGGCCTTGAACACTTCCAGGGATGGGGCATCTACAACCTCTCTGGGCAACCTGTTGCAGTGCCTCACCACCCTCATAGAGAATTTCTTCCTTATATCTAATCTATATCTACCCTCTTTCATCACCCCTCTTCCTATCACTACATGCCCTTGTAAACAGTCCCTCTCCAGATTTCTTGTAGGCCCCTTTAGGTACTGGAAGGCTGCAATAAGGTCTCCCCAGAGCCTTCTCTTCTCCAGACTGAACAATCCCAAGTCTCTCAGCCTGCCTTCATAGGAGAAATGCTCCAGCCCTCTGATCATCTTCGTGGCCTCCTCTGGACTTGCTCCATGTCCTTCTTATGCTGGGGGCCCCAGAGCTAGATGCAGTACTCCAGGTGAGGTCTCATGAGAGTGGAGTAGAGGCGAAGAATCACGTCCCTCAACCTGCTGGTCACGCTTCTTCTGATGCAGCCCAGGATACACAAGCACACATTGTCTGGTTAGGTTGAGCTTTTCATCAACCAACACCCCCAAGTTCTTCTCCTCAGGGCTGCTCTCAATCTATTCCCCGCCCAGCCTGTAGCTGTGCTTGAGAGATGACCTAAGATGGCCTGAGATGGCCTGTTAATTCCACTGTTTCAATTTTAATGTGTTCAGCTGGGGAGCACATGACAAATCCTGTAGTTTTTGTTTTAGCATGGTCATTTGGGATGTTTTCTCTGGCATGTTCATAGATGTGTCTACAGGGTATTGTTAGCTGAAAGCATTAAGTTGTTCTGTCCATCTCCTCCTCCTTTTGTTTCAATGAATAAAAGTAAAGCCATTACCTGTTCTTAATAAATGCATTAATGCTTAAAGAGAGACTCCATCTCTTTCCTTCCTCCATACTATACTTTTATTCCACCTATTCATTCACCCCTCCCAGTAAGTACTTTGATTTGATTCCTCTGTTCTAGATCACAGGGAAACCATTAGACATATCCATCATTGAGTGTTGTTATTTCAAAGTCACTAGATTGGGTGGACAGTCATAATAGTGGTCACCATCCTAAAAAAAATGAAGTATCCATCCAGATTTCTCTCTGCAAAACAAGCTAGAAGAAATTGCTCCAAAGGTATGTACAAGATTTGATTATGGAACTGTTTTGCTTTGGGTAATTTTTTCTTTCCTGGCTTCTCTCATCTCATCTTTTCAAAGGTAGAAGCTTAGAGGTTGGACTCATCTGACTACATGGAGGTACCTCACATACATTCATCACTCCCCAATCTCCTGAAAATATGCAGATATCGGCAGTAGAGATGAGGGTGTAATTAATCTCTGCCTGGTCAACAAAAATACATTATATAAGCTATATACATTATATAAACTACTTCTAGCCACTAATTTGTATGGTCACAATTTCTGTAGTCTGCATTTACCGTTAAAGAGAGGCAGAGGCAACTACATTAAATGTGACGAATGTCTTCTCATGTGATGTTTCTCTCTATCAACACAAAGAGTTGTTTCTCAAAACTGTACATTTTTCATATATAGTTGATTCTGGTAGTTGTTTCCCTGTCATGATATACACTTAGTATCACAAACATCAGTCTACCTCAACATTACAGGAAAGACAGTGGCAGCACAATGATAATTTCTAAATTCAGATGGCAACCATTAAGGTTACCATAAAGATCATAAACCTCTATTATTTGCACTCCTGGAACTCTGTTCTTTCTTGGTATTTTACTTGCCTGCTCGTGTCCCTTCAAGCAGCATTTGTTAGGCACTGCATACACAGCAATACAGATGGTAAAGCATTTTGGGGGAGATTGGTGTATGCAAACTGAATTTGGGTAGTTTATGTACTGAAAAAATGGATGAGTAACAGTAGACCAGCTGACTAAGGAACAGCTTTCTAGAAAATGATGTGGGAGTCCTCGTGGACAGTATAAGTTGATCATGAGTCAGCACTGTGTCCTTGCATTGATGAAGGCTGGCAACTCACCTGGTTGCATTAGCAAGAGTTCATCTAGCAGGTAAATGGAAATTGTTCTTCCCCTCTAACTGGTAGTAGTAGGGGCAGAAACAGGAAAACAATGTTTAAGGGAGATTATAGAGTAGATGGAGTCACACTTTTCTCAGATGTGCATCTTGAAAGACGAAGAGACAATCTGATAAAACTGAAGCATAGGAAATTCTAACTAGATAGGAGAAAAATAAAATCCTTTTAGCATTGTTAAGACTGGATCAGGAACACACAGAGGTTATAGGATCTCCATCCTCTGACATCATCACAAATTTAGTGGGCAAGACCCTAAGTAATATGACCTAATTTTGAAGTTAGCCCTAATCGGAGTGAAGAGCAGGACAAGACCTCCAAAAGTTCCTTTCAAACTAAGTTATGACAGTTTTTAGATTCCAGGTACAATCTTTTACTCCATATTAATGAGATAGTGGAAACCATCCTGTCAATAAAATGTATATTTAGAAGGAAAGAGACATTCCACCTTAGAAGCTCCCCCCCCCCCCGCCCCCTCCCAAAGTTCAATTAATGATACCTACCAGGACTAAGAAAACATTTGCATTGAAATACATTTTTCTGTTTCATTACTAAGACCCTCTTGCCAAGCTGAAGTCACAGATGTCTGCCAAGCTGATGTTTAACCAGAGCTCTGTGGTGACTGAATTCATACTTCTGGGTTTTCTCATGGTCTGGGAACTGGATGTCCTCTTCTTCATCGTGTTTCTCATAATCTATGTACTGACAGTCTCTGGCAATGTGACCATTATCTCAGTCACACTGGCTGATTGTTGACTCCACAGCCCCATGTATTTCTTCGTTTGCAATCTCTTTCCTGGATATCATGGTGGCAACAGCCATTGTTCCAAAAATGATGAAAGATTTCATCTCTTTGGAAAAGACTGTCTCTGTGCCTGCATGCGTCTCACAATGCTATTTCTACTTCTTTTTTGGCACTGCTGAAGTCATTCTCTTGGCTATCATGTCACTTGATTGCTATGTGGCCATCTGCATCCCACTCAGGTACTCTGCCACCATGAGCACCCAGATGTCCTTCCAACTAGGGTTGGCTTCTTAGAGAGGTGAGTGGAAAGCAGACCCATATTGCTTGAGGGAGTTTCATAGGAACCAACGCTGGCTATCCAAAATAATAAGTATTTCTTAAGAACAACCGATACATGACCATCTGTAGGCCACTACACTATGTAAGCACAACAAACATGGAAGTTTGTGTTCTGCTTATCTTGTCTTGGCCAGGACACTTCCTCCTTAGTTTTGGCCCAGGGTTAGAGCCTGAACTACCTGAGCCAGAGCTCCTGAACTATCTGAGTTTCTTGACAGATGTGGGGTTTTTCTCCTGGATACACTCACCATCACTTTTGTGTCTTATATTAACATCATCATTACTGTGACATACACGGCTTCAGGAAAGGCAAAACGCCTCCTGCACCTCCACCTCTCAGCTCACTGTGATCTCCATATCGTGTGACAGCTGCCTCTTCATGTGACCTCAACCCACCCACAGCAGAAGAGCACCTCAGCAAAGCAGTCTCTGTTTACAACATCGGGTTTTCTCTCCTGTTCAACCATTTCATCTACAGCATTAAGAACAGGCTCAGGATACACAGATGTTGCTGAATGGAACAGAGTCAAAATGGCTGCTTAAAGAAGTATTTGACCCAGAGTTTAACCTTATATAGGAAAGAAAATCTTTTTTACATGTTCACCCTTAAGCTGCCATGTTAAAGCCTCTTCATCCCCCTTTCTCCCAAGACTCCTCCTCTTCTCATGAATCATAGAATCATAGAATCATAGAATCATAGAATGGTTTGGGTTGGAAGGGACCTTAAAGATCATCTAGTTCCAACCCCCCCTGCTGCGGGCAGGGACACCCTCCACTAGACCACGTTGCCCAAAGCATCATCCAACCTGGTCTTAAACACTTCCAGGGATGGGGCCTCCACAACCTCTCTGGGCAACCTGTGCCAGTACCTCACCACTCTAACAGTAAAGAATTTCTTTCTAATATCTAATCTAAATCGACCTTCCTTCAGCTTAAACCCATTAGCCCTTGTCTGGTCACTACACTCCCTGATAAACAGTCCCTCACCAGCTTTCCTGTAGGCCCCCTTCAGGTACTGGAAGGCTGCAATTAGATCTCCCCAGAGCTGCCTTTTCTCCAGGCTGAACAATCCCAACTCTCTCAGCCTGTCCTCACAGGAGAGGTGCTCCAGCCCTCTGATCACCTTCGTGGCCCTCCTCTGGACTCGCTCAAACAGCTCAATGTCTCTCCTGTACTGGGGCCCCCAGAGCTGGATGAGGTACTCCAAGTGGGGTCTCACAAGAGCAGAGTAGAGGGGCAGGATCAGCTCCCTTGACCTGCTGGTCACACCTCTTTTGATGCAGCCCAGGACACGGTTGGCTTTCTGGGCTGCAAGCGCACACTGCCGGCTCATGTTGAGCTTCTCATCAATCAATACCCCCAAGTCCTTCTCCTCGGGGCTGCTTTCAATCCATTCCTCGCCCAGCCTATAGTCATGCTTGGGAGTGCGTCGACCCACGTGCAGGACCTTGCACTTGGCCTTGTTGAACTTCATGCAGTTCACATGGGCCTATCTCTCCAGCCTGCCAAGGTCCCTCTGGATGGCATCCCTTCCCTCCAGCATGTCGACCGCACCACACAGCTTGGTGTCGTTGGCAAACTTGCTGATGGTGCACTCGATCCCATTGTCCATGTCGCCGACAAAGATGTTGAACAGTGCCAGTCCCAGTACTGACCCATGAGGAACACCACTCGTCACTGTTCTCCACTTGGACATTGAGCCATCGACCACAATTCTCTGAGTGCGACCACCCAGACAATTCCATATCCACCACGTGGTCCATCCATCAAATCCATGTCTCTCCAATTTAGAGACAAGGATGTCGAGCGGGATAGTGTCAAATGCCTTGCACAATTCCAGGTAGATGACATCAGTTGCCCTTCCCTTATCCACCAACGCTGTAACCCCATCATAGAAGGTCACCAAATTTGTCAGGCATGATTTGCCCCTAGTGAAGCCGTGTTAGCTGTCACCAGTCACCTCCTTGTTTTCCATGTGCCTGAGCATAGTCTCCAGGAGGGTCTGCTCCATAATCTTGCCAGGCACAGAAGTGAGAGTGACCGGCCTGTAGTTCCCTGGGTCTTCCTTTTTACCCTTCTTAAAAATGGGGGTTATGTTTCCCCTCTTCCAGTCGGCGGGAACTTCGCCAGACTGCCAGGACTTCTCAAATATGATGGCGAGTGGCCTGGCCACTTCATCCGCCAGTTCCCTCAAGACCCACGGATGCAATTCATTAGGTCCCATGGACTTGTGCACCTTCAGGTTCCTTAGATATTCTCGAACCTGATCTTCTCCTACAGTGGGCGGTTCTGCATTCTCCCAGTCCCTGCCTTCTGCGACCTGGGCAGTGTGGCTCAAGGATTTGCCATTGAAGACTGAGGCAAAGAAGTCGTTGAGTACCTCAGCCTTCTCCATATCCTGGGTAACCAGTTCACCCATTGCATTCCGGAGGGGACCCACATTTTCCCTCGTCCTCCTCTTATCACTGACATACCTATAGAAGCTTTTCTTGTTGTCCTTGACATCCCTGGCCAGACTAATTTCTATCGGGGCTTTGGCTTTCCTAACCTGCTCCCTGGCTGCTTGGACAGTTTCTCTGTATTCTTCCCAGGCTACCTGCCCTTGCTTCCACCCTCTGTAGGCCTCTTTTTTTTTTAATCATTTCTTATCACTTTATCACTTATCACTCTGATAAGAAGATTGTTCCCTTATCAAGTGGTCCAACACCAACCCCCCTGAAGGACTGCAGAGATGACAGAAGCAAGCAGGAACACCAGCACAAGATACCTCCACTGCCTGTGCAGTCTGTGCTACCAGTGACATCACAAGCACACACTAGCCATATGCTTCCTCCTGCCCTATCAGCTACTCAGGCTCCAGTGACCTCACAAGCACTGACTCAAGCCCTGCATTTTAGTTTAGTTATTGCTTTGGATTATTTTCTTTGGTTTTCTGTAGCATAATCTGCAAACTGTAGTTTTTAAAGAAAGTATTTACTAGCAGTCTGGCTCCTCTTCATCACCTCTTGTTATGACAGGAATGTAGTAATAAAGTTTGTTGAAAATAAATTTACTGCTGATCCAAATACATAAAGTCCATAAGTGCTGGTGATCCAAATACAAAAATAAAGTTGTTATTGTAATTGAAAACTAGACACAAGTGCTGACACTTGTCATCTGCAATAAGAAGTTATAGTCAAAGAAAAATAAGAGATATAAGAGTGACTAAGCATGACCAAGTCCATTGATTAGGAAATGGAGACAATAAAAGGCTTTCAAGCAGAAAGTTGTATGTTACCAGTCCAAAGAGACTGGTCTCTTGTTGGGGCAAACATAAATCTTTCTTCTAACCCAACTGTATTTACAGAACCAGATAGGTAGAAAATCACAAAAACATTTAAAAACCATACAAACCACACACTATGTCAACTTCTACATGTGTTACAGCACAATGATTACACACTGCTGTGATTATCCCCAAAATTCCTTCCTAGTGGTGGGTTAGCAGCAGACATTGGACCTCACACTTGCGTGGCCCAAGTGCTGTTCCTTGGTTTTGGTGTTACTCAAACAAAGCTCTTGTCCACGATTCAGTTTCTTAACCTATTAACCGACCCTGCTTGGGGAAAAAAATATATCAGAAGCAAAGGATCATCAGGCAATTTGCATAAAATGTATGGGCTTGTTGGCTGCAGTTGTTGGTAGTTAGAAAAATCTGTTAAGAAGAATTCAATAAATCAAACTGGCCACATATAGTTAGTTTCTTAATTAGACCCTAGCCAAGGAACAAGTAAAGAAATCAGTATTAACAAAATAAAGAGGGCAGGGCACTTCCTTTGCAGGGTCTCTTGCCAGGGGAATGAAATTGAGCAAGCTTAACATAGTAGTTTGGATCATATTGTTTATTTGATCTTTTAATGTTTGAGGTTATGCTATTTTTCTAAAAATATGAGGATCTCAACACTTCATGACTTTGCAAGTTTCCTCAAAGAGCTACGGGAACAGACAAACAGAGATTCTACAAGGCTCAGTGCTGGGTCCTGCACTTGGGTCACAACAACCTCGTGCAGCGCTACTGGGGAAGAGTGGCTGGAAAGCTGCCCGGCAGAAAAGGACCCAGGGTGTTGGTCAACAGTCAGCTGAATATGAGGCAGTAGTGTGCCCAGGTGGCCAAGAAGGCCAACAGCATCCTGGCTTGCATCAGAAATAGTGTGGCCAGCAGGACTAGGGAAGTGATTGACCCTTTGTACTTGGCACTGCTGAGGCTGCACCTCGAGTACTGTGTTCAGTTTTGGGTCCCTCACTACAAGAAGGACACTGAGGTGCTGGAGCGTGTCCAAAGAAAGGAAATGAAGCTGGTGAAGAGTCTAGAGAGCAAGTCTGATGAGGAACAGCCGAGGGAACTGGTATTGTGTAGTCTGGGGAAAAGGAAGCTCAGGGGAGACCTTATCATTCTCTACAACTACCTGAAAGGAGGTCGTCGCCAGGTGGGTGTCGGTCTCTTCTCCCAAGTAACAAGTGACACGAGAAGAGGAAATGGCCCCAAGTTGAGCCAGGGGAGGTTTAGCTGGGATATTAGGGAAAATTTCTTCACCAAAAGGGTTGTCAAGCATTGGAACAGGCTGCCCAGGGAAGTGATTAAGTCACCATCCCTGGAGGGATTTAGTGTAGATGTGGTGCCTAGCGACATGGTTTAGTGGTGGACTCGGCAGTGTTAGGTTAATGGCAGGACTTGATGATCTTAAAGGTCTTTTCCAACCTAAATCATTCTATGATTCTATGCCTCTGCTTTATCTTCATCCTTATTAGTCAGGTGACCGTCTCCAACAAGTTCCAGTCCAATGTTTTCTTTAGACCTCCTTTTGCTATTGACGTACTTAAAAAGCCCCTCTTGTTGTCAGACACAACACTTGCCAGTGTCAACTCTAACTAAGCTTTGGCCTTTCGTGTCTTCTCCCTGCATACAAAATCACAGCTCTGAAATCTTCCTGAGAAGCTTGACCTTGCTTCCAGAGATCGTACAATTTCTTTTTCCTCTTGAGCTCCCCGAGGAGTTCCCTGTTCAGCCACTACCTGTGATGGTAATTGGTAATTGTCTTTATCTCAATCCATGAGCTTTCTCTTCTTATTTTCTGCCCCTGTCCTGTTGAGGAGAGGCTGTTAGAGAGCTGCTTGATGGACATCTGACTGCCAGACAAGGTTAACCCTCCACAGGTGTACATGGTAAGATTTTGGTAACAAAGGGACTGCAGGTGTGGCCTCTCTGAGAAGAGACAAGGGTCTGCTCTGTGCCAGACACAGCCACTTCCAGCCAGCTCCAAAACAGACCCACCACAGGCCAAGCTGAGCCCATGAGTGAAGCTGGTGGCACCTCTGGGAAAACATCATTAAGAAAGGGTAGAAATGGCCAGCTAGAGAGAGGAGCGGGGAGCAAAAAGAGTGAGAAACGACAGAAGGAACAGCAAGATCAGAGAAGAAGGAGGAAATACTCCATGGAGGAGCAGATATCCACTGTGGCCTGTGGGGAACCCACATTGAAGCAGAGGCAAAGTGCGCGAGGAAAGGAGCAGCATGGGGAAACCACTATGTATTGACCATAACCCTCCTTACCCTCCCTGTGCTGCTTGGCGCAGCAGTAGAGGAGTCTGGAATGAATGAATGAAATTAAGCATGGGAAATGGGGAAGTAAAGGTGTTGGTTTAGTATTTAACTTTGTTTCTCACAAACTAAAGCTATTTTAATTGGCAATAAATTAAATTGATTTTCCCAAAATCCAGTCTGTTTTGCTCCCAGCAGCAATTGGTAAACCATCTCCCTCACTTTATTGCAACCCACAAGATTTCTTAATTCTTTTTCTCCCGTTTTCTGCATCTGCTCTGTCCCACTATGCGGTAGAAGGGGCGAGTGAGCATACGGGTGGGAATTTGGTTGTCAGCCAAGGCTAACCCACCACAGCAAGGAGAAAAAAAATACACAGACAAAGCTGAGGCTAGGTACTAGGAAAACAGAAGATCCTTTCTGTGTTGGCATATTTTGGTTGCTAACAGAAGAAGGAACTACATAATGTGTAGAAAGCACAAACCATTTGAAATCAGCATCTTTCATTCAGTTACACAGTGCTGATGTTGCAAGTGGGAAACAATTCAGTCACTTGGACGGGTGACTCCAGCATTCATAACTGCCTTACAGAGCTAGAAAATGCCTTCAACATGCTCTCCTCTAAGGCTTGTTTGACTTGATTGTTCCTGAGTGAGTAGATGTATGGGTTAAGCATCTGAGTCACCACAGAGAAGAAGAAAGAAAGAACTTTGTCAGAGTCCTGCCCACCTCGCTGTGTTGGGCGGATATACCTGTAAATAGATGTGCTGTAAAATATCATCACCACCACAAGGTGAGCTGAGCAAGTGGAAAATGCCTTCTTCCTACCCGTGGAAGATGGTATACGCAAGATTGTGATAATAATGCAGCCATAAGAAACAGCAGTTACTATTAAGGTACCGGGTATGATGATAATTATTATGATAAGCATCAGTCCTTCGATGAACCCTGTGTCTGTGCAGGACAGTTGCAACAACAGAGAGGTATCACAGTAAAAGTGGTTCATGACATTGGGACCACAGAAAGGCAACTGGACAATCATAATGGTGGGAGGAAACATCAAGAGAAAACTCACTGCCCAGCAAGCCAGGACCAGTTGGAGGCAAAATCTGTTGTTCATAATCATTGTGTAATGCAAAGGGCAGCAAATGGCAACATAGCGATCAAAGGACATTGTTGCCACATGGAAAAATGTGCAGGTACCCAAGTAAAAGAAAAGCAGCATCTGAAGGAAACAACCAGGCAGGGAAATCATCTTCCTTTCTGTCAGAAGGCTGTAGAGGGTGCTGGGAATGAACGTGGAGGTGAAAGTGATTTTCAAAAGGGCAAAATTTCTGAGGAAGTAGTACATTGGGGTCTGAAGGAAATGATTCACAAGAGTGATGCTGATGACAGTAATGTTTCCAAGCAGGATCAAGAAGTAGGCTATCAGAAGAAACAGAAAGAGGATGATCTCCAAATGGCGGCTATTGGTCAGTCCCAAGAGGACAAATTCCACTACTGTTGTGTGGTTCATTGAAGTGTCATTGCTAGCAGAAAAAGAAAAAAAGGCACATCAGTTTGGCTTTGCTAACATTAATGGGCAAAACCAGTAATGAACCCCTTGTAAAAGACTGGAGCAGCCACAGTAACCACATATTAACAATCTTGTTCACGTAAATGGAGTCCCAAGCTCCATTTGTAACATTGAGCCCTCATTCCAGTTAAAATGATTCATATAGTTCCCTCTTAGCAGAGCTGAGAGAGGTGCACATGCAGAAACTGTTGTATACTCCAAGACAGATGCATCTCTGAACGGTCTGACAACATTCACCCTCCATCAAACATAGAAAAAAGCCAAATGCACACAGTGAGTACTTTGACTAGGTGCCCAAAGACTTACCAGTTAAAATGAATTCCAAAAAAAAGCAGTACTGCAGAGGAATGCAATCACACTGTAGACTCATGCTGAAGCAGATTAGACTAGTTGATGGATACATTAGTAATGCAAAAGAGAAATTTACTGCAATTAAAAGGAGGTAAAAAGACAGACAAAGGGGAAGACTTTACAGAGAAAAGGCCAGACAGAAAGAAAGCAACGCTGCAAAGAGAAGGACGGCTGGTTATCACTGAGAGAGCAAAATGCAGAGAGAAATAGATGGATGCTACACTAACCAAGAGTATAAGAGGGGGAAGGGGGAAAAAGTATGGGAAAATTTTGTTTACTTTTCATTTACCCTCAGCTCTATGGCTCCAGTAGATCAACTCCAATGCTGATGATCACTCTTTCTTCTTCAGAGCACCTGTCTCCAAGTATTCCTTCACCCTACAACATCCTACCACAAACTCAGACAAGTACATCATCCAGTGCACTATGTCTACTGCACTCCTGTACCATACTGCTACTGTAGTCACCACTGTGGCTGCAATTACCTTGTGGAAGTGAAGTGGAACCTGAAAACCCCAGCTGATGCCCTTCAATCACATTCTTTTCTTAAAGGCTGGCAAGGCCCCATCTATGGGGTTTTAACTGCATTCTCCCTCCTTTTTCTCCCAGACACCAGCTGTCCTTGCCCTAAAAAGAGACATACGGCTCATTTTGCACCCAGGTTTTATCTATTGTGTTTGGATCTTTGAATCTGGTTTTAGATTCATTTCAGACTCATTTCAGTATTTCTGAATGATTGAAATAAACACCAAGACAATGAGTTTCCAGGGAAAGCAAGCATCACTTCTTACATAGCTCATAGCCCGTACCAAACATCCCACCCAATTTTCCTTTTTCAAATGCTCCTTACAAAATGCTCAACAAATGGTAGATAAGAGCTACGATGCTACAACCCTTCTTATCACATTATTCTTATAAAATCTTTCCCCTTTAGTGCCCTTTTTCCAGCAAAACACAGTTTTATTAGCATCATCTCATGATTGTTTCTCAAAAGACACCAAAACAAAACAACTCCCCTGCCACAAAACATATAAAACCTAGAACATATTTTTTAATACCACAGATGGACAGATATTATCTGGAAGCTGAGAGCAGTCCCTTAAAGCAAGAAACTCCCTCAGTAACAACTAAAAGCTTTTACTTCAGTTTGAAGGTTAAAAGTTCTGTTTTCCAAGCCACTGTCTCTTTAATCTTTCCCTGTCTCCAAAAAATCACACCCAAACTCTAAGAAATGGTCCAAATAGTTACCAGTATATCCACAACAATCCAGGATGCTTCAAAAAGGATTCTGAATCTGATGTTTCTCCTTCATTTAGTTTGACATTTGATTTTTGGCAAATAAATTTCCTCTCCTTTCAGCTTTTTATAATAGTGGTAGCATATTACTTTCTTGTACTTCCTCACTGAGTGAAAGCTCAGGGACCAATTAGGTATTGAAATCTGCCAAACACCTTCTGGGAAAACATTTGTGAGTGTGAAGAACTGCATGAATATAATCAAACCATAGAGAAAATGAGATTGGAAAGGACCTCTGGAGGTCCAATCCCTTGCTAAAAGCAAGGCTATCTTCAAAGCTGTTCAAGGTTACTTTTGACCTTCTCTAGGTAAGTGTGGATATCTCCAAGCATGGGGATCCCACAACTTCCCAGGGCACTGCCTCTTGCTTCACCATTTTCATTGTGAAGACTTATTCCCTTGTGTCCAGTGGAGATTTATTTAAGCCATGACCCGTACCTCTTGTCCTTCTGCTGTGCACTTCTGAGAGGTCTGGCTCTGACTTCTCTATAAATCCCATTCAAACAGTGGACAGTACAGCTAGATCCCTCCTCTCAACTTTGCCTTCTCCCTCTGCTTCTCTTCATGTGTCATGTGCCCCATTTCTCTGATCAACTTGCTCATCCTCCATTGGTCTCACTCCACTTTGATAACATCTTCGGGTTTTTTTACTAGGCGGGGGGAGCTATACTGTACACAGTTCTCCAGATGCAGTCTCACAAGCACCAAGCAACAAGAAATTAGCACCTATCCTGAAATTAGCACCTCTTGCAAACATAGCCTGGTCTGCAATGAACCTTTGTTGTCACAGAGGCACACTGCTGATGTGTTCAGCATGTCATTCACCAGGAACCCCCCGGTCTGTCTGCAGAGTTGCTCCACAGCCAGTCAGCTTCCAGCTTGCACCAACAGATGGGGTTATCCCATCCCACATGCAGGACAACTGAAGGGAGCCCACTCCAACGCACTGAGCACATGAACTAAGGAATAGCTAGCTCCCTAGCTACTGTGGTTACTACCAGGAGCTAAGTTCAAAACACCAACATCAGACAGGAACTAGGGTATTAAACCAACCTTTGGCATCATATGTCTATTCACTAATAGGAGTAAAGTGACTAACATGGGTGCCTAAAGCAGACATCTAAAGCCAGTAGGGGAAACACACTTTTGTAGGAACATGTAAGACAAGTCAGTTTCTAAGTCAGTGAGAACGAGTATCCCAGATCCTTACGTAAATTAGGATTCACTCATCTCAATCAGCCCGATTTGTAGCTGTGGAGAGGAGGAAATGACGAACAGACATTACTGCAAATGTCAGTTCTTCAGGAATCAAAATGCTACTTTGACTGTTAACACTTTCTCTCTTCCTGAGCAAAGCCATTCACCACGCACCAAGAAGAAATAAACAAAATGACCATTAACCACTTAGTACTGGAGGGAAGAGGGGGACTCTGAGCTACAGCCCATCTATTTATTCGTAACGTTTTTTCTCTACTTTGATGATGTTCCTGGAGCTATTAATAAATCAACAGCATAGAATGTTTAGTAATGAGGAAGTTCTGATGTAAGAGTGGGAACCATCCAAGATGACATTGTGATATGTCTTTCCAGCAGATTCAGATATATTTCTGCCACACTTTAATCCATGGTCTGTACCACAGCTCATCACACTCGACTCTTTTGCACTGTCTTTTCTATCATGGCTCATTGCATTCTGGTATTCAAATCTTAATCAAGGTAAGGTTGTACTATTCCCACTCTATTCTACCCTTTTGCCTTACCATCCTCTGGCAAATACATGCACTATATAGATGCAATTGTACTTTCACTTGCATTATACATCATTAGTGGGCAAACAGAATCATAGAATCATAGAAGACAAGTGTGCAAGTCCTGCACAAGTTCAGGGTCAGCTGGGAGTTTATCGTTACCGCAGTCACGGTCCTCCAACTCGGGGCACCTGGGGTCCCAGAGCCCGTTATCAGTATTGAAGACAGAGGCGAAGAAGGCATTAAACATCTCTGCTTTGTCTATGTCCCTGTTTGTAAAGTGACCATTCTTGTCGAGTAACAAGCCAATATTCTCTCTGGTCCTCCTTTTGTTATCAACGTACTTAAAAAAGCCCCTTTCATTGTCCCCCACAGTACTGGCCAGCTTCAACTCTAACTGAGCTTTGGCCACACAAATTTTCTCCCTACAAAGGCCAGCAGCATCCCTGTAGTCCTCCCATGTTGCCTGACCCTGCTTCCAGAGGGCAGATACTTTCTTCTTCCACCTAAGCTCTAGAAGAAGATCCCTGTTGAGCCAAGCTGGCCTTCTGCCCCACCTGCTTGACTTGCGGCATGTTGGAATCGCCTGTTCCTGACCTCTTAGGAGGTGTCCCTTAAAAAGTGACCAGGACTGATGGACCCCGATGCCTTCAAGAGCAGTTTCCCAGGGGACCTGACTGACTAGTTGCCTGAGCAGCCTGAAGTCTGCTCTCCCCATATCCAGGGTTGAAGTTTTGTTGGGAGTTTTCCTCCTATCGCCAAAGATTTTAAATTCTACCACTTCATGGTCACTATGGCCAAGGCGGCCACCAATTGCCACTTCCCCCACGAGACCTTCTGTCCTGGTTCTGGCAAGGATAGAGTTAATTTCACAAGGAGCCAGGACAGGTGACCCAAGCTGGCCGGGGGCTATTCCATACTATGTGACATCATGCTCACCATAAAAGGGGGCTAGTCGGTTAGGGGAGGGGCGGCGCAGTTTCGGCGAGGTTCCGGGACGGGCTGAGTGTATGGTCGGTCGGTCGGTCGGTCGTTGGTTCGGTAAATTGTTCTCTGTTATCACCCATTGTTAATATTTGTTATCAGCACTGTTGTTGATTGTTTTTCCCTCTCCCTTGCTGTCCCGTAAACTGCCCTTATCCCATTCCTCAAGGCTTTTGTCATTGGTTTTTTCCCGTTCTCCTCCCCGTCCCGCTGGGGAAGGAGTGAGCGAGCGGCCGCGTGGCGCTCAGCTTCCGGTTGGGCCTAAACCACGTCACCTTCTCTGTTCACAAGTATCATCCCTGCTACTGAAGGGACAGAGGAAAATACTACCTGTGCACTCGCTCCTTGGACCAATCGCCCCAATGCCCTGAAGTCCCTTTTGATAGCACTCGGGCTTCTCTCTGTAACTTGATCACTTAAGTTTTCATGGATGTATACACTCAATACACAAAAATTGTGATAAAAACTAGTTTGGTGCAAGCTAATTGATGGTCATCAGGTCCTAGCAATCCTAACCCTTAGGAAAGCAGCTTTCTCTATTCACATTTATTCACATTGTACTAATCGTAAATGAGTTTTCTGTTTCTTCTTTGCAGACACCAGCTGGGGAGTTTCAATATGTAACTCAAGCTTTATAGGTATTTGCCATTTCTTGCAGTTACATCTACTGCTGGTGTTGTGGCTCACTGAGTGCAGTAGTCATATCTCAGATGCACTGCATCTGTCAGCTTAAGGCATGGTGGAACTATGAACCCTGGGATAGCCATGCTGTCATTACAAATGCTCTTACCTCTTGCTTTTGGTAGCTACTAACAGCTTGGCACCAACATGTATCCTTTCCACCTCACGTCCTCTGTGTCTACAGTGTCTGCATACCAGTGCTCCCCCCATATCTCTATTATGGGGGGTTTATAGACAAATTTCAGCACAAACTTGTCAATCCAGTCTCTGTGAAGGTTCATCACACAGTTCTTACTTACACTGTCCTGCTGACCACGTCTCATTACACTCAGCTATGACACCTGTGATCAAGGCAAGGGGGTGATACTCATGTGACGTACACTCAGCTACACCCATGGTGAGGTAACTGCCACCCAACAGCAGAATTGCAAAATGAGGCAGACTACCACCAGAGTCAAATGTCTCTTGCTGTTGCCTGCAAAGGGAGACCTTTACGAATTGTGCGTATTTCCTCATGCTCCCAGCATGGAGAACAAGAAAAGTTACAGTGACAACAATGCGGTAAAGGAAACACATCGATATTAGCAGGAGGACAGAGAGCTTTAAGGCTAGCATAACTCTAAGAGAAAATGCATTTAAGAAAATAAAATAGAATGACCCTGCAGCTGATCTTACCTTAGAGCAGAGAGATGGGAGCAATCATACATTTGACTGTAAACCATGGCGCTTTCACGTGCTGCCTCTACAATCCAAATTTCCCCCAACATTACCACAACATTGAACAGTGTGTCTACGAGATCTGCAACTTCCACTTTGCTTGGTGTCACAGGATGCAACTGAGACTGTCAGGACAGAAGCAGGTTATTGCTACAACTGTAGGAGAGACAGAGAACAGCAGTCACAGACTCTGCTGATGTGAACTCTGCCCAAATAGGGCAGTTACAGAATTTATACACCTTTGGGTTATATGGCTCATTCTTCACCAAGCCATGTCAGATAAGCAGGACATGGTAAATCACAACAGAGAGTGAATTACTTCAGGTAAGGAGTGTCTAACAGTCCATCCTTTTACAAACAATTCATTCCTTCAACAGTCGGGTCATGCTGACTCAGTGAGGTTATCAGGTCATGCTGCAGATATCTCCTAACTAGAGAAGTCTGCAAACCTCTGCCTATGAGAGGTGTTAGCTATTTTGCTTCTACATTGGGGGAAGAATCAGCACAAGTAAAAAGCTTCAGGTGTTTTCAAGTCAGCGTGGCTGGAGCAGAAGAGATGGATTTCAGATAGCGAGTCAGCAAAAGCCTAAGAACTCCCACTTGTCAGTGCAAAAAGAAATATCATGCAACAATTAATCCTTGAGCCTCCATTCCAGGTCTTTAGGTGGAGTAATGGCCATTTCTTTCTTCTCAAAGGCGTTGTGAACAACAGAATCAGTTGTGTGGTGGATTTTTTTCTTCAGCTACTAAATTGGTTGACTCAGTCATGAGGACTTACAAGTTTATTAGATACTAAATCTCAAGGGTGCAGGATAAATATTGGTTCTAGACAGAGAAGAACAATGCAGGACAGAGGCAAAGACCAAGGAGATGCTTAAGGGGAGCAAAAGTGGTGCTGCAGAAAAATGGGCAAAGAATCGCTGTGGGAGTTGCAAGGGTGTTAGAAGCATAGAAAATGGGAGTACACGCCTACAGGGGTGTTTTGAAAATTATCATTTGTAGAATCATTAGATTATCATAAATCAGACAGTAATATAGTTTGGAAGAGATCTCTGGAGATCTCCAGTTCAGCTCCCACTCAAAGCAGGCCCAAACTGGAGCAGCTGCTCAAGGCCTTGTCAAGTTCAGTTCTGAAAATCTGAAAGATATTAATGAATTTTTCAGGGTCCTTGCTTTAGTATTTAACCACATTGTGAAAAGCCTTTTCTGAATATCTAACTGAAATTTCTCATGTTGTGTCCATTGATTCTCATCCTATCTCTGTGCACCTGCAATAAGATTCTAGCTCTGCCTTTTATATACCCTCCCAAAAGGTAGCTGAATGTCACAGTAAGATCCCATCTGAGCCATCTCTTCTTGAGACAGAACAAACCCAGTTGTCTCAGCATCATATATCTTGTGCTCCAGCCTCCACCTCTCCTGGACTTGCTCCAGTATACCAAAGTCTACCATGTTCCGGGGAGTCCCAAACTAGACTCAGTACTGCAGAAGGGGTTTTGCAAGTGCTGAACAAAGAGGAAGAATCACTGTCCTTGACCTGCTACCAATGGTCTTTTTAAGACAGCCCAGAATATACTTTCTTTACTGACTCATATTCACTTTTTCACAGGAACTCCAGGTCTCTTTCTGCAAAGCTGCTTTCCAGCCAATCAGCTGTATGACTCTTCTGTTCTATGTGGTTATCCCACATCAGGAATCAGGACTTTGCTCTAAACTTCATTGAACTTGGAGGTGTTTCTTTTGATATATTTCTTGGCCTGTCAAGGTCAGTCTCAATAGTAGCCTTGCCCTCCAGTGTATCAATCGCTCCTTCCAACTTGGTATCATCCACAAACTGAGAGTGAACTCTATCCCATCATCCACCTTGTTAATAAAGATAGTATTGATCCCCGAAGGATTCCACTAAGAGCTGTCTGCCAGTTGGACTTTGCATTATTGGTATCACCTTTTGAACTTCGAGGTTCACCACATTACAATTCACCTCCCCATTCCGCAGCTCACTAGTATTTTATCTACAGCCTAGCTCTGGGGGGTAGGCGATTGTTATCTCCCTCCCAAAACATTGTTCTTCAGGGCCATGGAGAGAACATCAAAAGCAGGCTCCTCTGACAAAAGGAGACAGCTTCAAGCCTGTCTTTCTTCACACATCATCATGGCAAGTTCCCACAGGTCCCAGCAATCCTGAGTATCACCAGAACTGCTGGAGTGCCCCAAGACTGCATCGACCATCTTCACCCAGGACATAGTGTCATAGAGATGTCTGGGCTTGGTAAGGTGAAGAGGAAACCCTACAGTTTCTGATGTTTCTCTGTAGATGTGAATATGAGGAGGACCTCCACAAGAGAAGCAGCTAGTATTTGGGGGAAGAAGCAAGGGACATGGCTGTGGAATCCATTCCCACACATGCCTTTGCTCCTGTGCTGGACAAGAGGAGACACAGGCAAATTATTAATCCCAGAGATGCCACAAAAATGGACAACTGCCTAAGGGAAAAAGGTCCCAGTCCCCTTATGGGCACTGCAGAGAAAACCTGTGGGAATATCCATGCTCAGGTCCCAATTTCCTCCATGACTAGTGAGACTTTAACACATCAGGATACCAGAGGCTGTAGAAGGAAGACAGGTAACCTGCCAGACTGTGTCCTAGCAAAATCAAGCTGTTAATCCCATCTCCTAGCCACAGAAACTGAGCTCAGAAATATAGGCCTCTTCTACAGGAGGAAGCTCTTCAGGAGGCACTGGAGGCATGATCAGAGGACGGGGCACCTGTAAACATCCCAGCTTAGCTCTACCACTTATAGACATGGATTTCAATGGGGAAACACTCAGCATAAGTTGAAACCAAAGAAGGGAATGTGGTATCATTCAAAAGGTGATATCAATAATGCAAAGTCCAACTGGCAGACAGCTCTTAGTGGAATCCTTCGGGGATCAATACTATCTGTATTAACAAGGTGGATGATGGGATAGAGCTCACTCTCAGTTTGTGGACGATACCACAACACTTCCCCTGTCCAGCCCCCAGATGGGTGCATTCTCTGCCACATCAACACAAGTGTTGTTTCTTGGGGGTATTTCCATCCCCATCCCAGGGACAGATAAGGAGAAGACATCCACAGGGAGTAAGCACACAAGATAGAAAGGATAAGGTCTCTGAAGATTCAGGCTACAGGACTGATGCTGTGATGTAGTTCAAGCGAAACACAAGCATCACTCCCGTCAGACAGCTGGGGATAGGAAAATGTCCCACCTTCATTTCAGGGACTGTTTGGGAGTATCTGCTGTCCACATCGAGAGCACCCCTGGTTTGGGAGTCACAGGAAGGCTGGAAGGATTTAAAGAGAAGTGAGATTTGAATAGAAAAGCTCTGCTTCTGGTCTCTTGAAAAGTCTTTTTTCCCCAAAAAGTAGCAGAGTCATTTTGCTCTCACCTCAGGCTCACGGTCATGACTTTTAATAAAAATCAAAGTAAAACAACAGTTTGCCCTTCCCCAGCTCTGAGGAGGGGGCCACCAAAGTCAGGCTTCCACCACCTCCTGAAGAACTGGGACAGGCTTTCTGTAAAACCTTCAGCAAACACACCCCACCCCGCACCCTGAGCCTCTCCCCTCCCACCCCAGGCCAGAGCAACAGGGCCCGCCATTCCCAGCAGTGCTGGTTTTCCCCAAACCGGCCCTTTCCGGGCAGCCGGCCCCTCGCAGCAGCCAGCAGTGACGGGCAAGTGCGGCCGGGCAGCTCGCTGCGGCCTCCGGGCCAGGCGCTGCCCCGGCTGTGCCCGGCCACACTGTCCCCATGGGGGACCGCGAAACTCTGCCCGCGGGGGGGCCGGGACGGGCCCGCAGCCCCCCCACAGCCAGCGCGGCCCCAGCCGCCGCCCACGCCACCCTCTCCACGCGCCCCACGGCACTGCAACAGCATGCCCCGAAACCAGGGATCGGGGCCCCACAAGCGTCTGCACGGCGAGCACAGCCCCGGGCAGCAGGACCCGGCGCCGCCGCCACTCACGACCCGCGGGGGCTGCAGGCTGGGGCGCGGCGGGGGCACACGGCCGTGCGGCCTCAGGGAGCCCCTGTCTAATCCGCCTAGCAACAGCCGCCGCTTGGCTCTCATTGGCTCTTGGAAGTCACCGCTCTCCAATCAGCCTAGCAACAGCCGCCTCTTGGCTCTCATTGGTTCTTGGAACGCTTCAGGGGCGTGGACTCAATAGGATCTTCGGCGCATGCGCTAACAACCCGGACCGCCTCTCCTCCTCCGCCACCCGTGCGCAAGCGCATGCGGATAGCAGTGGGCGGTGCCTCCCAGTTCCGCCTTTTCGCGGGCAGGAGAACTGCGCCTGCGCAGCATTCACTGACCCGGCGGCGCATTGGGTATGCGCCTGCGCCGCCCCGCAGTGCCCCGGAAGCGCTTGCTCGTGCTGCTTCCGGCCAGCTCAGCCTGGCAGTGGGACCATGTCGGGCGCGGCGGGCGCGGGCTCGGTGGGCTCGGTGGTGCGGCGCTTCCTGGCGGAGTACGGCAGCGGCACGCCCAGCCGCCTCAAGGTGCTGGACGCCTATCTTCTCTACGTACTGCTCACCGGGGCGCTCCAGTTCGGCTACTGCCTCGGCGTCGGCACTTTCCCCTTCAACTCCTTCCTCAGCGGCTTCATCTCCGCCGTCGGCAGCTTCATCCTCGGCGGTCAGTGCCCCGCGCGGTTCTCCCTGGCATCCCCTTCGCCACCGCGCCCCCCTGTAACGCCCGGTTCTGCGCCCAGGGCCCGCCCGGCTCACGCCCTGCAGAGGACGCTCCACGGCGGCTGTGAACCTCCGCGTCCTGCCCCTGTGCGCCGCAGAGCCCGGCTTGTCGGGCCCGGGCTGCCCGTGTCTCCTCTCGTGTTGGTGTCCTTTAGCAACCACCCCATGGTGAAACCCAGACCCTAGCAATGACTGCTTCAGGGTGTTGTGCTCTCATAATACCCCCAACACCACCTTGTTCCTGTGCAGCCCTCCCCAGCACGCCCAGTGGAGGACACAGAAATATCCCCATTTCTACATGAGTCCTGTCCTGTTATAAGCGTGTTCCCCTCAGGACTCCCTTGGCCACACCTGATAGCGCAGTGCTGTGGGAAAGCTGATTGCAAATCCCCTGGCAGTGTCCTGCTCGTCTTACAACAAACGTAGAATTATCTTTTCTTGTGGTACCCTGATGGAACAGTGACCCAGGCTGGGGTGGGATGCCTCAGGAAGACTGTTTCCCACTATGACTTCCTTTTGTGATCACTAATCTCTCGTTCTTTGTCTGCCATGCAGTTTGCCTCCGGATCCAGATCAACCCCCAGAACAAAGGCGAGTTCCAAGGCATTTCACCAGAGCGGGCATTTGCTGATTTCCTCTTTGCCAACACCATCCTCCATCTCGTTGTCATCAATTTTGTGGGCTGAGCCCTAGAAGAGACTGTGAGGTACTGATCTGTGGGGTTACAACAGAGGCAACCACAGCTCACGTGACTTCAGTACTTTTGTAGAGTTAGGGGAGAACTAGAAAGATAGTGAATTCAGGAGTCCAGGCTCCCAGCTTTGTCTTGGCCAAGTACGCTTAAGCTGTTATCCTCTAGGTTGACACAGGGTTAGGATTTACAGCTTTCTGGTTTTGTGCATGTATTTTTTGACTTTTAAAAGTCAGTTTAACTAGGAGTGTTACAGAAACCTACCCACATTTCTCTCTTATGAGAGAAATACCCCATTCCTCTTTGCAAGAGGGGTTTTGGGAGCTGGAACTCCTGGGGTCTGTGAGCATTGTCCTGTTTGGAGGCCATGATATGACTGGTGCCCAAGCCTTGAGGCTCTCAGCAGGTGAGAGGAGGGAGTTTGGGACAGGGAGAGTTGGTGCTGGAAAGTTACTGTTGCAACCAGTTTGGTGCTCAACAGGGCTGTCATTACTGTTGCAAGGGCCACAAGATCATTGGAGCTTGGGAGGTGTTTCCCTCTGCAGAAACATGGCTCATGTTGCCTTTTTCCCTTTCCAGGTCTTGAACTGCTCTTGAGCTGTGATTACACAGCCTGGCATTGGGAAGTGCTGTTCCCCAGCAGACCTGCTTCCTTGGTGGAGGAAGGGAATGCCAGGCTCAAGATTTTTCCCCACAGACTGTACTATGGAGGGATCTGCTGCCTCATTACAGTTACTGTAATCATTTCCGTCAATAAAACCCTTTATAATACTGCAGTCTTTTCCCTTTTGGTGACAAATACAGAGGTTCTTCTGACACCC